>NC_090436.1:486024485-486327516 GCF_031143425.1 Pleurodeles waltl
CCTTCCGACATCAGCAGCAGACACAGAAGTGCCAAAGCGCAATTGTTTATGTGCGGGAAGAGACACCTACCCGCACATAAACAATCACACCCCTCAACACAGACATCCTTGCATGAAGGTGCAACGATGCCTGCATTGGTACTGACAGCTAAATTTAGTGCCAGGGCAGGGGACAACACAGGGGTGCACCGTATTTACTTAAATACGGCGCATCCCTGCGTTGTGAAAATGATGGAGCGCGGCACTGCCAATATTGGCACCGCGTCGTGCTCTGTCTTTTTCCCGTAAATATGGGCCTATATACTCTAAATCAAATGGTGACAATGCAGAGATGCATTACTACACCATTACCATTTTAATACATTTAGGGCCTGATTTAGAGTTTGGAAGAGGGGATTACTCCATCACAAAGGTGATGGATATCCATTATAGTGTATGGAATTTGTAATACAGCAACTTTAGCAACACAAAAAGATGATGAACCGAGTACTGAAGAATGCAAACACTCAACCCCAGTCACAGATCTGGGTTTAATCCATCATTCTTTTGCTCACCATGCCACCCCAGTTTGGACTCAACAATATGCAAATCAGTCTTGACCCTGTTCCCTGCCAGGCCAGGTCCTCCCTTGACCAGAAACAAGCACCCTAGAACCAGTTTCAGGGTATCACCCTTCATCAACCAGGCTAACTTGCACCCAGTGGCACAGTGAGCATGGGACCCACGTCTGGGTATACTCTTTCCACTTAGGACGACTTTAGCAACAAAAAAGGATGATGGACAGAGTGCTGAACAATGCAAACACTCACCCCCAGTCACAGATCTGATTTTAATCCATTGGTCTTTTGCTCACCATGCCACCAAAATTTGGATCCAGCCATATGCAAATCAGTCTTGACCCTGTTCCTCATGGGAACCGTCCAGCCCTTCCCTGGACTGGAAACAAGCACTCTGAGACGGGTTTCAGGGTATCACCCTTCATCAGCCAGGCTAACTTAAATCCAGTGGGACAAAAAGCAGGGGACCCACATCTGGGCATATCCTCCCCTCTTAGGGCAACTTTAGCAACACAAAAGGATGATGGACGGAGTGCTGAACAATTCAAACACTCATCCCAGTCACAGATCTGGGCTTAATCTATCATTCTTTTGCTCACCATGCCACCAAACTTTGGACCCAGCCATGTGCAAAACAGTCTTGACCCTGCTTGTCATGAGAACAGTCCAGGCTGCACTGACAGGCCAGGTCCTCCCTGGACCAGGAACAAACACTCTGGGACCAGTTTCAGAGTATTACCCTTCATCAACCAGGCTAGCTTATATTCAGTGGAATAGTGAGCAGGGGATCCACGTCTGGGAATACCCTTCCCACTTAGGGAAATTTAGCTACACAAAAGGATGATGGGCGGAGTGCTGAACAATGCAAACACTCACCCCCAGCCACAGATCTGGGTTTAATCCATCATTCTTTTGCTCACCATGCCACCCCTGTTTGGACCCAGCCATATGCAAATCAGTCTTGACGCTATTCATCATGGAAACAGTCCAACCCAAACTGCCAGGCCAGGTCCTTCCTGGACCAGAAAGAAGCACCCTAGGACCAGTTTCACGGTATCAACTTTCATCAGCCAGGCTAGCTTGAATCCAGTGGCACAGTGAGCACAGGACCCATTTCTAGGTATACCCTTCCCACTTAGGGGAAACGTTAGCAACATAAAATGATCAATCCTATGAGGCATCACAGGGATAATTAGTGGAACTCAAACCCTCGTTCATTTGGAAAGGCACATTGAAGAACACTTGGAAACCAGGGATATATATTTCAAAGGTTTATTTTTAAAAACAAAATCTTATCATAGTGCATAAAATATGAATAGTAACTATTACAAAAATGAGCAAAGCAGACAATAGTGTAATATTCAGGAATTCATAAAGTTTTCTTTATATTAATAGCTCTAACTCCACCCTCATCTCTTTGGCCAACTACACTGAACTTAGCCCCAGGAAGGGGCCTACTTTGAGTTTCAAAGATGGTGACACCTCCATACCTCATCTGAACAAGAGCCAATGTTCAGTCAAATAGCAATGTCTGCTATTCTCATCTGTGTCATGGGACAGACTGATAAACACAATAAGCAAAGGCTTAATATGCCTTCCGCTAGCCTTCAACAGAGGAAGGGTGTATACTGAAAAGGAAAAATGATAATTATCAATAAAGGTAACATCTTTGCAATTATAATATAGCATATGTGATTAAAATATATATATTGATATGGACAGATGTTCTTTATTTGCTATCATTCTCCCTTTCGGCCGCCATTTTGGGTCAGCACTCAAGTTGCTGGACTTGTCAGAACTGCAAGCATCTAACCAGATGCTCTATTTAAACTCCCCCGCCCGCCGGCCACGCAGCCGGCTAGCCGCTAGTGAACTGAAGGTGCACCAAAGGCAAGCCCATCTGCGCCCGTCCGCGCCCGGGAGAGCCCAGAGCCCAGGAATGCTGCAGCATTGAAAAGTTGGTCTACTCCCCTCAGCAATTACTAGCCTACAAAAACACCCATATTTGCTCAGCACCCTCAATTGCTCTTTCAGACCCTGTAATTGGGTCTTGCCACAGCTGCCCCTGGACTCCATCGCCTGTCCTGCCATCCCTTTCTGAGAGCAGCCCTAGTCATCTAGGCAGACTGTTTCTGCTTAACTGTTGCGCCTTGCCCACACACTGCCTGCGCATTTTTACTCTTTTAGAAGACCACCACCCTGACATCCTATTTCTGACAGAAACATGGCTTAAGGAAGACACCTCTTTTGAAACTCTCAAGGCACTTCCTCCTAATTATTCAACTGTCCACCTACATAGATCTCAGGCTAGAGGACGTGGTATTGCCATCATCTATAAGAAAACAATTAAATGTGTCACCACCACTCCTGATATTCCAGGATGCGAAAGCATGGCTTTTTCGCTATATCTTTCTGCTAAATTCACTTTTTCCGTGATTCTTATTTACTGCCCCCCGGGCCCATATGCGAGCTTCTTACAAGCTCTACCCGATTCCATAGCAATTCTTCTCTGTAAAGCTCCTAACTTAACCATACTTGGAGACATTAACATCCAGATTGACAATATGGACTGCCTCTCCGCATAATCTCTTTTATCCTCGCAGGCAGCATTAGACCTTACCCAGCATACTATTGGACCTACTCACTTCAAAGGCCATACCATTGACCTTATCTTCAGTAACCTTTCAGATCTCTCTTTCCACACTCCTCTGCCTCTTACTTGGACAGACCACTTTCTTCTGTCATTTACACCTCATTATGATACTTCCTCCGGTCATCAAATAGTTACAAAAACTACTGGTCGCCAACGGTCAAAACTTGATTCCAAAGAATGCCGTAACATTCTCTGTTCTTCACCCCCTAACTATAACGATTCCAGTCTCACAAATGTAGAACCTTTCAACAACTGGATTTCCACCTCTCCAGAATCTATCTTGCCAATTAAGACGAGATTAAAAAAGCCTATACATAAGCTTAATTCCTGGTTTTCTCCTCAACTGCTAGAACAAAAAAAGAATTGTAAGAAGTTGGAAAGAATTTGGAGGAAAGACTATAGAATTCCCTCCAAGAAAATCTATAGAGAAGCCATCAGAAATTACCATGACAACATTAAATTAGCCCAATCCCTATTTTACAGCACTAAAATAGAGCAATCAGCAAACTCCCAGAAAGAGATCTTTCTTATTTTTAAAGAACTTACCCACTTACCCTCTGATGACTCGCCAATAGAGGCCTCTATTGAACACAGCAATGAGCTGGCAGTTTACTTTCAGGAGAAAATTACCGATATATACTCTTCCTTTCCAACTATAACCAACCAGAAACTCATGAGTGAGCAGTGTGCCAACCCCCAGCCCTCAGGGATTTCACTTGCAGCTTTCCAGCCTCTAACAGAGGCCTCAGTTATAGACCTCCTCCACAATATTAATTTAGGATCCCCTCTTGATCCTGCCCCTCCCGCCATTATGGCTTTGGTCTCTGACAAATTGTTCGCTATTGACAAGGATTCTTAACCACTTTATAACTTCAGGAACCCTGCCGCAGTCCCTTAAACATGCCATCATTAAACCACTCTTGAAAAAGCCTAAACTCGACCCTATTCTGCTCATTAACTACAGGCCCATCACTCTTCTTCCAATTTTAACTAAAATCATGGAAAAGCAAGCAAATTGACTTGCTTTCTTGAGGACCATGAACTCCTAGACTCTACACGAATGGGATTTAGACCCCAATACAGTACTGAGTCGGCCCTCCTGGCAGTCACTGAGTCCACTCTGCAACTTTTAGATCAGGGCGGTCACGCAGCCATTATTTTATTGGATCTCAGTGCCGCTTTTGACACTGTGGATCACAACACCCTCCGCCATAGGCTCTCCAGTATAGGGATAGAAGGTACAGCATTAGCTTGGTTCTCCTCTTTCCTTACAGGAAGAACCTTCCAAGTTTTGGATCGTTCTTTCCTGTCCGATATTTTTGCTCTGACCTGTGGAGTCCCTCAGGGCTCTTCTCTAAGCCCTACTTTTTTTAATATCTATCTCTCCTCCTTAGCTAAAATTGTTAAACCAAATGACCCCTCAGTGGTCACCTATGCTGGCGATACTCAACTAATAGTTTCTATTTCCAATACCAAGGATCCTTCTCTAACGAATCTCTCCCTCTGTTTAGCGGACATCGGTAAATGGATGAATCTGTCCAAACTGAAACTTAATGATGGGAAATCAGAGGTGATGATCGTAGGAAATGGCGATCCTTCTAACCTTTTGGCACTGCATCCGCAGGCTCTCAGCAATTTTCCTCCTCCTAAGGATCATATAAAGAGCCATGGATTCTAGCTGGACTGTCGCCTAACAATGGAACAACAATCCAAAAAGATTTCTTCCTCCTGTTTTGGTGTCCTTAGAACCCCAAGGAAAATCGTCAAGCTGCTATCCCCTCTGGCCAGAAGAATTCTCATTCAGGCCATGATACTCTCACGACTCGACTATGGCAGCTCTCCTGATTATGTAGTGAAGAAACTTCAGGTCATACAGAATGCGGCCGCAAGATTACTTATGAATTTACTGAGACATCATTCAGCCAAGCCAGCCTTAGCTGTGCTTCATTGGCTACCAATAAAACAGCGTATTCACTTTAAAGCCCTATGCATGATACACAAAGCCCTGCACAACAAGGGACCCCACTTTCTTAGAGAAAGAATTTCCCTTTATGCCCCCACGAGAACGCTGAGATCCTCCACCACTCAGCTAGTGCACATAGCACGGTTTAAGAGGTCTTCATGGGGATGTAACTCCTTTTCAATTAAGGCAGCGCACCTTTGGAATTCCCTACATCTCGAACTCTGGCAATAACCTATGGAACTTCAGTTCCGGAAAAAATGTAAAATTGTCCTTTATTCGACCTAACTTTCCTTCTCTTGTCAATCAATATTTTTTGCATCAGAAGCTGTTATTTCCTTTTTAGTGCTGGCAGGTCTTTGGATAGCTATGCGCTTTTTAAATCTTTTAAACTAAACTAAAACGAAACTATTTCCTCGTGTTGCAAAAGCTATGCCCATCACCACTACAGACGTGATGGAATATTGGGTCTAAGTGTAGTTCGCTTATATCTTTCAGAATGAAAAGTGTACACAGCAACACATACATTGGATGGTGTCATTAGTGATGCCATCAATGTCATTTGAGATGTCATCACTGATGTCATCAATGAGGCCATTTAACATGCCATGAGTGACATGATTTGTGACTTCATAAGCAGTGCATATTGGGGGGCGCAAATTATATTTAGCTCATTAAACTATAACTGGTGAATTTCAGTGTTGTTTTTGTTGTAAGTATTTTTAATTTGTTTCAACAACTGGTTATTTTTCAGTGAATTGCTATTTTTTTTTAATGTGAGCTGAGATCTTATAACTATAACATCAATTTGACCTTTAGTTTTTTAAGTGAATGTGTAGGTTTTTTACATCTACTTAACCCTTGTATTTTCCATTACATTTTAAGGGTAAATATTCAGCCTGCACCTCCACTGTGCACAATCATTGGACATTCACAATCGGACGTTGTGCCAGGCCCACCCCCTGCTTGTGGCCAATCCACTGGTCCCCGCTAGTGTGCCACCCATGTTCCATCTGCATGCCCCTGCCCCAGATCCTGCCCTCTGTGGTCACCGTGCTTCCTCTGCCCTAAAACTGTCTTCCCTCTGTTCTGCAGATGTGTGCCATTGTCCTTCCTGCCTGTTCTTCATAGTCAGCTTGCTGTCCATACCCCCTCCCTTGTACCCTCCATCCTCCATGTTGACTCCTGCCCTCTGTGGTCCATTGTGCCTCCCCTGCTGGCCTGCTCTCTGAGGTCAGCTTGATACCCATGACCCTGTCTTCCACCCCCTGCCCTCCATTCTCCATTGCCCCTACTCCTTCCTCCTGCCCTCCATGGTCCATTCTGCTCACCCTGCCCATGCAGGCCTGCTTGCCATGGTAAGATTACTACCTGCCTTCCATTCACCATCTGCCCTACATGGGTGAGCTTGCTGCTCTTTCTCCTGCCTCTTCCTCCCTGCCCTTTGCTCTCTGCGTGTGGGCCCCTGCCCCTTCAGTTCCAACCTCCATGGTCCATTGTGTCACCGCTGACCATGCAGGCCTGTCCTCTGTGGACAACTTGCTGTCTTTGCACCCCTCCTGCCTGCCCTCGGTTGTCTGAGTTGGTCTCTGCTCACTCCCTCCTGTTCTGTGTGGTCTTTTCTGCTGTCACTCCCCCTCCTTCTGGACCTCCATGCTTAGCTTGCTGCTGTTCCTGACCACCTCGGCAGATTATGTTGTCTGAGTCTATTCCCCTGCTCCCTCCCTCCTGCTGTACATAGTCCAATGTGTTGGCACTGCCCTACTTGGTTAGCTTGCTGTCCCTTGCTCTGCTCCCCTCCCCTTGTCCTCTGTTGTCCAAGCCTCTGCTTAGTCCAGCCCTTTATGGTTCATTGTGCTGCACTGATCCTCCTGTCTGTTTTGTGGGATTGGCTTGCTGTCCCTGCTCTGTTCCCTCTTGCCCTCTCTTGAATTTGTGTGTGCCCCTACCCACTTCCTCCTACCCTCCATGGTCCACTGAGCTGCTACCACCATTCCTGCCTGCCATGCACAAGACAATTTCGCGCCCCTCTTGCCTGTCTACAGAATGGTCAGCTTGCTGCCCCTGTCTTTAGCCCCTTTCCCTGCCTTCCATAATCTGAGTCTATATCTCTATTCTCTTCTTTTTGCCCTCCACAGTCTGTGGTGCTGCCACTGCCCTTCCTGCCTGACCTATGTGGTCCGCTGTGCTGCACTGCCCCTCCTGCCCACCCTGTGTGGTCAGTTTGCTGTGCCCCATACTCTGTTGTTGTGAGTGCAGCCCCTATCACCTTTTTTATACATACCACAACCTCTTTCCTCTTGCTCACTATGGTCCATTGTGCTGCCACTAGCCCTCCCGCCTGTCATACATGATCTGTGGTGCTGCCACTGCCCTTCACATTGGCCTTGTGAGGTCAGCTGTCTCCACCTGCCATTGACCCATTACATAATTGCTCTGTTGTCCGTATGCATACCTATGTCCTCCCCCCCAGTGTTCATAGTGCATTGTGCTTACACTGGTCTTTTTGTCCGCATGATCAGAGGTGTTCTGTTGTACATGTCCCTGCCATATCACTTCTGTCCTCCATGGTCCATTGAGTTGCCACTGCCCCAATCACATGCCCTGTGAGGTCTGTTGTGCTGCCACTGCCTCTCCTGTCCACCCTGTGAGGTGAGCTTGCTGCCCCTGTCTCTTCCCATCTGCCCTCCTTCGTCTGGGTATGTGCATGTACTCCTTCAATACAGCCCTCCATAGTCCATTGTGTTGCCACTGCCCCCCCTTACTTCCCTCCCTGGTGTGCTGTGCTGCCACTCCCCCTTCTGCTCGACCTGAATGGTCCATTGTGCTGCTGTTGCCTTTTCCACCTGCTCTACATGGTCTGTTTGTTTCCCCTGCCTGACCCTTCCCCCACCCCAGCTTCAGTTTACCAAGTTTCCACCCCTGTCTATTCTCTCTATAGTCCATTGTGGGGCCCCTGCTCCTTCCCTCCTGCCCTCCATTGTCTGTTCTGCCACCACTTCCCTTCCTACCTGTCCTGCATGGTCGGCTTGCTGCCATTGTTTCCATTTCCCTGCCTTCCATCGTCTGTGTGCATGCTCTTGTCCCCTCTTCTCTACTTTTCTTGGTCTGTTGTGCTACCACTTCCCCTTCCGCCTTCCTCACGTAGTCAGTTTGCTGCTCCTGTCCCCTTCTCTACCCTCTGTTGATCCTGTGCAAGCCACTGCTCCCTGCCTTTTGCCCTCTATTGCCCCAGTCTGTGCCCCTTCCAATCCAAACTGACCTCCATGGTCAGTTGTAAGGCCTCTGCCTCTCCTTCTTGTCCTCAATGGTCATTCTGCTGCCATAGTCACTCTCACCTGACCTACATGGTTTGCTTACTGCCCTCCCCCCCACCCTCCATGGTCCTTTGCTCTGCTACTACCATTCCCACCTACCCTGTATGGTCTATTGTCCTGTCACTACCTCTCCTGCCTGCCTGGTGTGACCAGATTAGTACCTTTGGCCCTGCTCAATCCTCTCTGCCCTCCAGTGTCCAAGTCTAGGACCTTTGCCCTTCCCCACTACAGTGTTCTAATTAACAACTAAGGCATTTATATTGTGTATTTATGACAGAAGTGTTGCACACCTAAGGTTATTCCAATTAAATCAAAACTTAAGAATGTTAAGCATTTCTTTTAGAAATTATGGATAATATTCTACTAACTGTATAGGGTCATAATTTATTGAGAAGAGTAACTTTTCTTTACTCTTATTTTTTTTTTATAGAACAATCCACTGATTTAATATACAACCTATCTCAAATGAATCTCTGCAACTCTTAGTTGGAGTGTTACCTTGTTTTTCTTTTATAAATATTACTTGGATTAAAAACTTTACTGGTATTTATATAATTTGTACCATTTACATCCCATCACAGTGACAGTGAAAAATTATTACCCTCAGGTCAACGCTATCACTATTTTGTACATGCACATATTTTCTGATGATTTATGATTTACTTTACTTTGTGGAATTTAGTAGGTAGGTTCATATGTGAAATGTTGTACTGGTTTACAAAGTAAGACATTCACACTATCGTGATAGTGTGTAGTGGAGGTGTTACGTTCGTTTTAACCTTGGTCATTTCCTGGATGTGCACATATGTTGTTTCAGAGATGCACTGAATTCAGCTAACAGATAGCATGTTGAATTCTGCTATTGATTTATAAGAATAAAAAGATTATAGCAAACTAAACATTCCTCTTCTGGCCATAAATTGTGATGCAATAATAGAAATGTGTTTTTGCTTAAGTTTAGATAGTTGCTGGAAGTTCTTCTTCAGATTGTTTAAACTTTTGCCTGCCCCAGGAACTACACCCAAGAAGGGGGGTCCCTTTTCTTGGGAGAAACATCTTCCCAGTCCAAACATCGGCTAATGTTGCATGATCTGATATTTCTTACAATTCCACACACAGAGGATCATTTCTTGTAGACTTTTAGCACCTCATACTGTCCACATGATGCATGTAATGCTACAGTAGCTCCCCACATACACCTATTCTTACATATTAACATCAACCACCGGATGGAATAGTTTGTTTGTTTACCTATTCTTACATACTCAGTCTTATGTAGCAACCAGAGTTTACCACCAAGAGTGCTCTAAGGAAGCTGCTTAAAATGGCTAGTGCCTTTCACTACACCCTCGAAGAAAGGTTCATGCCAAAGCTATTTAGGTAAGCAACTTATTGGTTCTGTTTGTAAACTCAAAGTTTGAGCTACTAGTTCCGGTCTGTGTAGATAATGGACACTGCAAATATCTGTTATTGGTTGTTTGCTTGGTTTTATTCAAACACAGAATCTGCAATTCGATCCTGTTGAATGAAGACAAATGCCTTAAAGTGCAATTACAAAATACCACCAGTGGACACTGGACTGAAACATAAGGACTTAAAAGTAGTCTTGTTGATAGGGGCGTTGAAGCACCCAAACATTAGCTATAATTTTACTTTTGCTTTGACTTGACTTGCTTTTCACATGCCAGTGTTTTTTTAATATATTCCTTGCGGAAAATGCTGCACTGTTTAAGCGAGTTTTGTGGCAAAGGGGGTCTTTTGTGTAAGAAAACTGTATACGTTGCCTTGGAAATTAGAAACTATTATTCATTGACTAGTTCATTCAAATGTACAATGTAAAGTAAGTGTAGACAACAATCAGATCCATACTCCCTAGCAGTATAGGACTAAAGAATCACAATTAGAATAGATCTTTCAACATTTAGAAGAAATTAGAACACATTTTATTGAAAGTCACAATTGCTTCCTCTGGAAGCAGAGAGGTTGAGCGATGTTTGTCGGGTGTTTCTTAAACTCAAAGCTTTCAAAAGTATTTCCTATGGGCTCGTTAGATCGTCCTAGGTGTCCGTCTACTTTGAATACATAGATACAGCACACTTTAACTTATGTGGATTGGGAAGCAATAAGACGAGGATATATTTCTCGTTTCTGGTATCGGGTACGCCTGTTTTTAAAGCCTCACATTGATTTTGTCTAGAGATATAACTTTAGTTTCTCTCTCTAAATCTGTAACCGTAGTTTTCTGAACTAGGACAGCATGTATCTCCTTGGTTCTCCTCCAGGAATGCTACCTGGTCACTAATCTAACTGGCAGGCACTTAGCTGGTACAAAGACTGAAACACAACTGAAGCAACATTTCGTACAAAGTCAAATGGGAAATCTCAAGCTAACCTTTCATAGTCCAAAAGATTTTCTTCGATTGTGTGATGACAGGACAGCGTGCTGGACACGAGTTTATTTGATAACCCGTGCATTCTCTGTCTTTTGAGTTATGATTTAAGCGCCATTGGCAACGTGTTCCTCCTTTAGAGGTGTTCTCAAACTAGAGGTTGTGGTAAACATAACATGTTTTTTGGACTAGCAAAGGGTATTCAAAATTTTGAAGTATAATAGCATTCAGAATTGTACGGACTACATATATCATTTATTATTATCAGCAGTGTGCCATATAATAAAAAAAATATGCCTAATGAACCCTTTCATTGATAGTATAATTATACATTTTACGTTAATATCATTACCATCAAATAGTGAGGATTTTAAAATCCACAACATGCTTGAATAAAAGACTGGTGCTCTAAGTGTGTGCAGAAATAGCAAAAGCTTAGGGTGGTCACTTCCTCATCAAAAATATGTTCACTTTTCTTCCTAACAAACAAATTGCACATGCCTGTTGCACATTTCCTGAAGGCAAAAGTGCTTGTTGTCTACATTAACTGATAACATAGACATATTATACATGCCAGCCATGCAGTTTGCAGCATAAAACCTATTGGCCTCCATGAGATATAATTAGTTCACCTCCATTCTTAACATTCTTAAGAATGGACCACACTGCCCATATATAGGAGGACATAATGGAACAGAGCTAACAATGATTTCCTTTTTTTGTCTTAAAGTCCCTGTGCAACCATTCTCAATATCATAAAACTTAAACAGAGGGAGTAACCATTGTTTACAGGCTTGAGACAATTGTCTGCAAATTAGAAAAAAAGTGCATAATAAATTCTTTCCCACCAAAAGTACTCTCCCAATATTCTTCCCCTTGTTCATGCCTACCACATCACAGTGTATGGTTTCTAGTAGAAAACATCCCCATTCTAAAGTTAAGTTATAAACTGTGTTTCAATTCGGGAGAAATCTTGCGCAGATAATTTTCAACCCCCACTTTATTCTTGAAAGCAAGATAGCCCGCCAGAAAGCTGCCCTGGCATTCGTTTGAAACCCTTGCCTCTGATACAAGGTACTAGTAGCATTCTTTCATGATTTCTGTACTATCCGGGCCGACTTGAGTCCTTTCAGAGGTCCCCTAGCTGCAAAGTTATTAAACTTTTTTTGACGTGCCAGCCAGTTAGCACTACCTATACGAGCATTCTTTTTTCATCTCCTTCACTGATTGTAAGTGTACAGTTGCGTTTGGGTTTCTGTGCAATTTATCCAGAACAACACTGGCAACAATGCAGCCAGGTCTGTTATAGAGGTGATTCCTAACTTCAGGAGCAGTGGTACTAAAGGTATCCATGGACCTAACCGCAGCAAAGATGTCAGAAAGTTATTTTCTAATGCTTGCATTTCGCTTAGGTAGTCATGGCCCCATGTGTCAGCTGCATTTGAGCAACAGCCACCACTCTCTGCTTATAGATTTATAGAATGATGCTTATGGACTGGCAGCCTGCAATCTGCTTGAATCTAAGCACTGCCCTTGAGGTTTGGAGAAGGGTGGTACTTGCTTTGTTTATCCACTTAAGCAGTCTTTCAAAATACATACCCAGATAACCAAAATAAGAAGCGCATGGTATGTCTTCCCCATAAACCTTGAGTTTTCTCATTGAGAGAAGAGAGGGCTTCATTAAAATAAAGTTCGTTTTCTTAATATTGATAGATAAAGCCTTCACTTTGCAACCCCCTGCAAATCTTTCCAGTAATTTGTATATTGCATTTTGTCTCCTGGAGAGTAAAGCAGGTATTCTACTATTTCATTTAAAAATAAACTAAAAAGGAGTTTGGCTAATACGTAGCCCTGTCTACTAATTTTTCATTCGCGAAGGGTTTGCTACACTCACCATGGGACCCATAACAGACTTTGGCCATGCTGCTAGTAGGTAAACCCACTATAGACTGCAGAATTGCATTATCAATTCCTAGTGCTTGGGGAGAAATTCATCATTTTATATGACTGACACAATCAAATGTTAACTCGAGGTCAACGAAAGTAGGGCACAGTTAGGGCTTTTTTAGTACTGTGTATTTGAAAAAGGTCATATAGAGATCAGTAGCTTAATCAACTGTTCCAAATTGTGACCTAAAGCCAGCTTGTTCCTCTGTCAAATTTTCTTGGCATCCATTCAGCTCTGTATTCAGTTTAGCAAAACGTTCCCAAATATCTTCCCAGTCCCATATAGTAACGATATTGGCTGGTAATTCAATGGATTGCCATGACTACCTTTCTTATGTAGTGGTATAATACTTGCCGATTACCATGAAGACAGTATGTTCCTGTTATTTGCAGCAGCGTTAAAACTCTTATGCAAACACCGGACCAACATTTTGTGTTCGCCCGCTGCAGATCTAATGGGACTAGCTCTGTTCATTTTCATTTCTATGAGTGCTCTTCCCACCCATGGGAAGCTTTTCCAATAGAAACTTGCGGTTACAGTCGGACCGCTGCCCCTGTGGTAGTTCGACCGCCACATTACAAGGTTGGCGGGCACACCTGCCAGCCGACTGCTGTCTCCGCCAGGATCCAATATCCCGACAGGGTGACGGCAGTCTTGGTTGTAATCAGCCATGGCAGCCCTGAATTCAGGCAGTCTGACAGCCATGAAAAGGCTGGTGGAGAACAGGCACAGGGGACCACAGGAGGGATTCCCGGCACTGCCCATGCAGCCCCTGCCCAGCAGCCCCTACCCAGCACCCTTGAATTGTGCAGTCTGAAAAGCAGCCAGTGCACATTTCAAGGGGAATGGTGCATCCTGCATGCAGCAGCATTGCCGCTGGCTCAATTATGATCCAGAAACAACACTGCTGCACCTTTCCCACTGGGCTGATCGGTGGGAAAGTTGTAATGGGTCTGGTGGGAAGATCTACAGGACCGCAGCGGTCTTCTCACCATGGGGCTGTCAGGCTGATGGCCTGTATTGCACTGTCTTTGTTGCTTTTAAATACCTTCTTTTATGCTAACCTCAACCTAATCTTGGTACATGCTCGCACGTAATGATACTGCATATCACATTCTGCATCAGAAGATCACTCCGAGCCAGACCTGGCACTGAATTGTCTCAATAGTTTCTACTTCTTTTCGAGGATGTCAGTTTTTTAACCTGTTTTTAGAAAGACAGTTTGACTGGCTCGATCGAAAGTCACTTTGCACTATGAAATATATTTACACTTCTCTATCTTTGATGTGGTATTCCATGCTAGTAGACCTTTCTCTGCCAGGGCTAACACTGGACTGCTCTTAGAGACCTGAATGTTACTGAACAGATTTTAATTACAAAACAATCTTATGATGTGGATTACAAATGTTTGATTGTCTGTTTTTATGTTATATGATGGTATTGTAAAGATTTTAAATAATCACAAAAAAAATATTATCTAGTAAATCCACTCAGAACAAACAATTGCATGAAATCAACACTGATAGTCCATAGGCCTTGAAGATGTGTCATTTTGTTTGTTTTTTTGTTAACCTTTGTTGACGATGCTTCAACCTGGAAACTAGGTGGCCAAGTCTCATTAGGGCCTAATATGATATGGGAACATCTGATGACGTAGATAATAATGATGTTTGAGCAACAAAATAATTATTGCGGTCGACCGTAAATGGATCTGTAATATGTAATGAAACAGCCTTACATCCAACACATGCTGAGAAGAGAGACAGAGCAGTGTTGCAAATAAAAGTAATGCACCTTTATCTATTAACCTTCGGGACTCATGATAGGTCAGCGCATGACCAAAGGTGGACAGAGAAAGGACTAAGGGCCTCATTACAAGGTTGGTGAGCCCTATGGAGATCAGATTACTGTAGAGTTGTCGCTCTCCCCCCAGGCAGATTACAATGTTTTCACTGGGCTGATCTGCAGAATCTCCGAAATCAGAGGTTTCTACTGGTGAGCTCATTGGAAATAGTGCTCATGGAGCCGAGGCCAATACAGTTGCACAGAAGGTGGTCCCTGCACCCTCGGAATACACACTGTCTGCCAGGGCAGACAGTGTGCATTCTGAGGAAGCTGAGCAGAGGGCCCCTGCATTCCCCACAACAGGGTCATGGGTAGTGCAGGGGCCCCCTGTGCCCAAGGTGCTGGCTTTTCACTAGCCATTTCATGGTGGGGTCCTCGCCAAGAAAGGTTGATGGAAACTCAACTTGTGATCAGCACAGTGGCACTGCACTCAGCGGCACCATGGCTGATCACGACTTTGACCACCACCACTCCACCGGAAACCATGTTCCTGGTGGGCACAGTGATCACCTGGTGATCCAACCACCAGGATAAAAATGTGGCAGTAGGACCATCAGGAGTGCGGTGGTCCGATTGCCACCGCGCGTCTGGCAGTCTGAAGGCCACCAGACTATTAATTAAGCCCTACGTATGGATGGGATAATTGTCAAGTGTAGACCAGGGAAGGCAGGAAGGACAAAGTCTGTGAATAGTTGAGTCAAAATACAGAGGTATAGGTAAGTACTAAACAATGATTTAGCAACATGTATTGTGGCAATAGTATAGAAATTCAACACCGGATAAAAATCACACTGGGAAAAGAAGCAAGAATTAGACACAATATAAAATTATAAATCTGAACATTGCAAGGCAGTATCCAGCCGACAAGGAGTTTCTCTTCAGTTATCAGCAATCGCCATATTCAGTTTATTCTATTGCAGGCCCATTTGCCCCTGAATTTGAGGTAAAAGTCAACGCTATTCCTCATTAGGGGTCAATACTTACCCAATAGACGCCCACAGTGTGATTCATTTATGCTCCAGCTTTTGCAAAAGGAGAGTGATGTTACCCCCCCTCTTTCTGGTAGCCACATCCACCATCTGATGTCATCGGCTAAGTGTCCAATGTCAAGATAATGGATCATCAAGGGTGCGATGGTCACCCCACATCGGATCCTACTCCTGTCTTGTCCAGTCAGCATTTAACTTGTTGCTTGGTCTGGCCTATATCTATATCTCAAAGGACATGGACACCAAACAAATGTGCAAGATTGGCTGTATTACAGATTGAAAAATATCTCATTTCTGATGGCTCAATGTTCAAAGTACTTGGTATTGACTGTGAATTGGCAAATAACACAATCCCCACCCCTGACATACATCCAACACATGGGTAGAAGGGAGGCTGAACAATGTTGCTAAAAGTAATGCACCCTTGTGTAGTAAAACTAATATTAAAACTAATTTCTGTTAGTATTAGTTTTAGTTACTTGGAGTAAATAGTACCTGTAAAAAGCAGATCAAACAGAATGAGAGTGTTGGCCCTATGAATCAATGAACCAGGATCAGTAGAAATGTGTAAATGTAATTGGGCCACTTACCCCAAGTTAGGAATATATTATGGATAAATCATTAGTATATCATGGTGTAGACAGCTTATAGTGGTTCCTAAAAGAATCACTTTCTGGGAGATGTGAGATACGCCATTTGGCCACCTGTATTGCTCTAATAAATTATTCATTCTAAGTTTGCCACCTCACAAATACATGAGCAGCATCTATCCTAGGAAGGAGTGTTGGTTCATGATACCTAGCCTGCTCACATGGGCACACAAGTTTATCTGATTCCCAATTTGGCTAGACGCCTAGCTACTGGTACATGTATGGATCCCAAACATTTTGGTTTTTGAGTGGCATGAATGTCTGATCATGCCTTTAATCCTTCACACAGTACCAATTGTGGCAGTGATAAGAAATGTATTCTGCTTGTATGGGCATAGTATGATGGGAACACACAATAGTAGGACTATTCAATTTGAAAAAATGATCAGTGTGTATAGTTTCTCATAAACATGTAATATTTACTATTGGCAATGTTTCCTGGGATACGTGTTACACCCCAAAACCCACGGGGTCCTGCTCAAATTTGGACCTGGGCAAACAAACTGTGGCTTGAAAATCTCAGCCTATCTCTTGCTACTTTTCTTTCACATAATTTTGGGAAATATTTGTTACTTTCTGTCCGTAATATGGGTGATAGACAATTGAACTTATGACCCTCTGTTGGTCTTTTGGGGCTGGTGATGGTACATGTACCATAAGCATCCAAACCGTAGGTGGCCAAACATTACCGTCGCTGACTCTGAGCCATCAATCATGTGGGCCTGAATACATTGGTAATACATGGACATTGACATTTGTCCCTATCTGTTGCACATGCTGTTTTGTCCTACTTCATTTGTGATTTTAAATGTAAAAACAATGTTTACAGGTGATAGATGATACCCCTTACACATCTCAATGCAACCAATATGAGAGATTACACACAATCCTTAAAGAGCAGAGAAAACATTCAGGTGACACTCACTGGTAGCATCAGGATCCCTGAAGGTGTCCACCTCAACATTGGTGTATGGTGCAGGTTCACCTACATGGTACATTGCTCTGTGAATATTGAACATGTACACTTTGTACTTATGAAGTACAATATATTGACCTCACAAATGTCTGAATCTGTCTGCACATTGAACTCGTAGCATATGGCAAAGTTAACATGGCTTAATGATGTATGCCATTTTGCAGCGTTTAAGGATAATATCAAACAAATCACTTCTCTTGTGTGCAGAGTGCAGACAATGTGCAAAGCCATCCTTCCTTACTACATGGTGCAAGGGTGCATAGCTTTGATGGCTATGTAAACAGTCAAATTTGACAGACTACACACTGCAAGGTATTTATTCTTCTGGGGTGTTCTCAACTCTATATTTGTTCTAAACAATGCTACACAGATCAGACAGTAACCATGCTTGTTTTTCTTCTTCATTTATCCCCTTATATGTTACTAGTACAGGGTAAATAAACATTAACCATTCATGCCCTGTACAGGCTCCAAATACATGTATGTCAAATTATTGGGGTGAACCAATCACCCTTTCCAACCTGTGCTCTGATGAAATGTGAGTGTGCTCCACTGCAACATCCATGGTGGATGCCCCACACATTTTGGAGCCAGTAAGGAGCTCACAGGCCAGGGACAACACTCCTTGCAATTTGCCAGATGGGTCCTCCAGCACCCCTGGTTCTCCCCTGCACTGCATGGTCTTTTGGGACCATTGTTAGGCAACTGTGAACAGCCCCCTAGGGGATGGTATTGGCTTTCAACAGAGTTAGCCTGTATCATGGAATACTAATCCTGAAAATATCTCACCCTTCCAGTCAAATAATCAATACCAGAATATTGCTAAAGACACATCTCTACATGCTTATGGAATATAGGTACTTACCAACAAGGCCACCAACTTCCAATCTAAGAAGATCATTCATATCAGTCTCCCGGCACACCACATCTGCCCATCTATGCTTGAGTTGGTGGCAGTGCGGCCACTCAAAAAACATGACTTGTGGAATTGGACCTTCTCTCTGCCGCTCCTTTCTCTCTCTGGTAGGGTAACCTTGGCTCACCCAACCCCCTGTCAATATCATGTTGGAGACATAGTGAAGCTGCAGCCAAAGCAGGCCCTCAAACTCTTCCTGAGACAGATTCTACGCTCTGCCCTTCCCCAACATTTCTTCAGCTAAACTACCCACCCTTAACTGGAACTAAACTAAGACTAACCCTTCTCCCACCTCAAAAACAACAAACCCCTAAAGAGACCTACACCCAACAATACAATGAACAAAACAATACAAAAGACAAATACAATATATGACTTACATTAATTAAACAAAACGGGCAGCACAGACACCAACAAGACCAAATTACGCAATCAAGGAACAGAGCACACATCAAACACCTCTACAAGCCAGCACAGACAAAAAGACTGTAAGTGAAAGTAAAAGTAACTTCACGCTTCCTGGTTTGCAGCATGGCAGAGCAATTGTGTAATTTCCTGGGTGGATGCAACACATTTTCTACAAATCTGTCCTTTTTTCTGACCCATCAGCAGAGAAATAGCTAATGCGTGATTAAGGCACAATACATGCCAATGCAAAATGCATTGTTTTTGATGCGTTGGTGTTGATGCGTGGCTTCCGTCTGAAGCTCTGGATACAATGCTTTGTGCAACTGGTCAATGCATGTGTTTTGATTGATGCAACTAGCCTATCATGTGTGTACAGTGTAGTGAATTGTGCAATGCAGGTAACCAACCCCGGTCTCACTTTTCTTGCCCATCTTTTCTCACATGACATGCTTGAAGTCTTGGGCTGTGTTGCATGTGTATGTTAACAGTGCGCATATGTGTGACTCATTTCATTCATGGTGCAGACATTACGACTGACTATATATTTCAGTGAAATAAACATACATATTGTGAACTGTGAAAGCAACTGCAACTGTTTCCTGGTTGTGCATCCTCAGAGGACAGCCCATCTTCAGCCTGCACCAGAAAAGCGAAGTAATCTCCCTCGGGGTGAAAAAGTCACTCCCAGTGGAGAAGTGTGGCTCAATGGTTAGAGCGGCAGACCCTGAAGCAGAGATCTGGCTCAAGACCAGGGTTCAAGTCCCACTTCGGCAGGTCTTGGGCTCAATTCCCCTTGACCAGATAATTCTCGCCTCGGTGCCTAATCTAATTCATGGGTCCCACTCTGCAACTCTGGGCAATAGCTTGCTTAATCTCCACAACGGCCCCAACAGTGCTTGGATGCCTGGCTTCACCCTGGGGGTGCTCAGGAGTGGGCGCCTCACAGGGAAAAGCCAGGAGGGGTTCCATAGCGGTATGAGTACAGTGCCTTGAGACCCTAACGGGTGAGTAGTGCGCTATACAAGTGCTAATTTACATTTACTCCCCTGCTTCATCAGGCACCAACTGCAATGACAACTGGGTGCGTAGATCCCCTTTCCTTCTGAGCTGCATGGATCCTGCATCACGAGTGGTAGACTGAAGTGGTCCTGACGGTCCTCATGTCCCACTGTCCAACTTTGGTGGAGGTAAGAGCTTGTCTCCCCACACAAGACAGTGCCCCTGTGCACCATGTGTTTTGCAGCTGCCAAGGCTTGTTGGCATCCATCTTCCAAGTCCTTAATGCATCTTGTGATTCCAGCCCCCAGCACTCTATCCTGCGACGCACAGCTTCCTGAGTGGTTATCCAGCAACGTGGGAGCCTTTGTCGTAGTGCTGTGTGGGCCTCATCTGCAAATTCTTTATCCCTGTACTGTGGGACCCCTGTGTGCACTGCCTGGTCTTCTGTGGGTTCTCTGAGTTGCTGAGAGCCCTCTCTGAATCTCCCTCCTGAGTAGAGTCCACCTGGTCCTTGCTGCTACCAGGCAGCGCAATTTTCTGCTAACAGCGAGCTTTGCATGTGCCAAGGCTTGTTGGCGGACTCCAGTGATGCAAACCAGACTGCAATCCTTAATCCGGCATGGGACATCACTTGCATCCTCCAGGAACCGGACTCCATCTTCTGGGGAGCAGTACTGACTGTTCTTCTTCACCGGTGGTTCTCCTTTTGCACCTTCATCCGGGTTAGCAGGGGCTTCTGTTCCTCCTGGACTCTTCTGTGCTTCTTGGATATTGGTCCACTTCTTCCACAGGTCCTCTGGTCCAGGAATCCACTGTTGGTGTCTTGCAGTCTCTTCTGGTTCTTGCATAATTCTTCTTGTTTCTGTGTGTGTTCTAGGAAACTTACTGTGATTTACTGCTGCTTTCCTGGGCACTGGAGTGGGCTCTAGTCCTTACCTTTGGGGTTTTCTAGTACTCCCAGCGCTCCCCTCTACACACTACACTTGCCTAGTTGGGAGACCGACTTTCACATTCCATTTTCTTAGTATATGGTTTTTGCTCCCGCTATGCCCATATACAGCTATTGTGATTTTCACTAATTGCACTGTTTTCTAACAGTTTTTATACCTCTTTCTGCATACTAGTGTATATAATTTGTGTATTACTTACTTCCTAAGGGAGTATAGCATCTATGGTATTTTTGGTATTTATGTCAGCCAATAAAGTACCTTTATTTTTGTAACACTGTGTTTTTTTCATGTCTGAGTACTGTGGCCCATATTTATACCTTTTTAGCGCTGCGTTTGCGCAGCTTTTTGACGCAAAAGCTGCGCAAACTTACAAAAATACAATTGTATTTTGTAAGTTTGCGCCACTTTTGTGTCAAAAAGCGGCGCAAACGCGGCGCTAAAAAGTATAAATATGGGCCTGTTTGTCTACAGTGGTATTGCATGAGCTTTGCATGTCTCCTAGATAAGCCTTGGATGCTCATCCAATGCTACCTCTAGAGAGCCTGGCTTCTAGACACTGCCTACATTTCACAAATAAGGGATAACTTGACCTGGTATAAGGTGTAAGTACCAAAGGTACCCACTACAAACCAGGCCAGCCTCCTACACAGCTTGAATAAACCAAGCAAGTGTGATGACTTCCAAATAGGAATATGTTTACCATTTCGATGCATCACATTATTCGGCAACAGCGAGTAGTTCGTGAACTTAGATTGAGGGTAGCGATTCACATTAGATGGTCATATGTGCCTTTGCTGACAGATTATACCACTCTAATCTGGAATGTGTCAGTGCACATTACCATAGCAGGACTGATATTGCATATAGTTGTACCTTGACATATATTTAGCTCTTTGATTTTATTTGTGTCCTATTTTTATCAGCACACATAGGTGAAGCTGGAGGAGTCATAGCATTGTTTGTTTAAGAGTAAGACACACAAACAAGGTGACATCCACACCTGGATGTAACAGTTGCATCCTTGCCTAATGGGGCTAGTGTCCCTACATTGGTCCTAGCTAGCCAATCCAGCACCAACCCAGCTCAGGAATCAAACATCATGTGTTTTATGTAAGATACCACACTGATGTGCTATGTGCTTGCAAACATTGATGTAGCATATGGAGACTAGGTGGGTGGCACCACGAACACCATATGGGCCTCTGTGCACAGTCATAGGACAATAAGGTCAATATACTGGGGTCCACACGTCAGGCAGTAAAAACTGACACACACACACAGTCATTACACACTGCTTATATTTACACTCCCTTTGGATTGTGGTAGTGTTAGAAATGGGTTGGCAGTCAGTTTACATTCTGTGAAGTAGAGGCCCTCACTCTAGACAGGGTAAGGGAGATACGCAGCTCAGATAACCGCTGCTCACCCACTTGGTAGCTTGGCACAAGCAGTCAGGCTTATCTGAGAGACAATGTGTAAATTATTTGTAACAACACACAGAGTAACACAGTACAAACACCACAAAAGAACTCTACACCAGTTTAGAAAAATAGCCAAAATTTGTCTAAATCAACCAAGACTAAAATGACAAAAATCCAACGTACACAAGCAGAGATATTAATTAAGTAGAGTCTTAATCCATAGAAATCATTGGATGCATTGTTTTATCACAACGTACCTGGTATGCATTAAAGAAAAGCAGCACGGGCGAGTGTGCATCAGAAAAGCAAGTGATGCATTGATTCCTTACTCGAAAGTGATCATGAGCGTCAAGTCTTTCTACCCCGGGTAAGCGATGTGTCATTTTCTGGCCCAGCAGCCTTGGGTCCATGTGGTGATGTTGAAGTTTTGACGCCCAGGAGCTGGTGACGTGTCAATTTCACCAGTGCTTCGTCGATTTTTCAGCTGCTGTGCAGGCGCTGCGTTGATTTTTCTGCTGCTCAGTTCCGGTGTGAGAATTATCTCTCTAGATCTGCCAGCATCTCCTTCCAGGGACCCAGGGGATGTGGCACCTCTTGGCAAGTTGGGTGTCTCAGCATGAGAGCCCAAAAACTGGCATATGAAGTCTTTGATGTCCCTGAGACTTCTTAAAAGGAGGGAAGGTCAGTCCAAGCCCTAGGAGAATCTTCACAAGCAAGATACACAGCAAGGTCTAGTCTTTGTCCTCTTTAACCTCTTTAAGGCTGAAGCAGCAACTGCAGACCAACCCAGCAAAGCACACACCGACAAGGGGCATTACTCCTCCTCCAGCTCTTCAGCTTTCCTCCTTAGCAGAGGCTCCGCTTGATACAGAAGTGTTTGAAAAGTCTGGTGTTTTGGGTCCACTACTTATACTCATTTCTGCCTTTGAAGTAGGCAAGCTTCAAAGGGAAGTCTCTGTTGTGCACAAGATCCTTTCTTGTCTAGACCTGGCCCCAGACACACACCAGCTGGAGAATGCATTGTGAGAGGACAGGCACAGCCCTTTCAGGTGCTGGTGTGTCACAGTCTAGGGGGAATTCACAAACAGCCCAACTGTCAGTCTGACCCAGATGTGGATTCCACAGGCAGGCAGAGGCACAGAATGGTTAAGCACAAAAATGCCCACTTTTTAAAAGTGGCATTTTAAAACAGAAAATCTAAAAACCAACCTTACCAAAAGATGTATTTTGAAATTGTGAGTTTAGAGACCCCATCTGTTCCCAAAGTGAAACTGCACTTAAAAAATATTTATAGACAGTCCCATGATAACCTGTGGAAGAGATAGGCCTTGCAATAGTGAAAGTCAAATTTGGCAGTATTTCACTATCAGGACATGTAAACACACACCAGTACAGCTACCCAGGGCCTACCTTAGGGGTGACTTACCTGTAGTAAAAGGAACGGTTTGGGCCTGGCAAGTGGGTACACTTGCCAGGTCAAAATAGCAGTGCAAAACTGCACACACAGAGACTGCAGTGGCAAGTCTGAGACATGTTTACAGGGCTACTCATGTGGGTGGCACAATCAGTGCTGCATGCCCACTACCAGCATTTTACAGTCCCTGGGCACCTCTAGTGCACTTTACTAGGGACTTACTAGTAAATAAAATATCCCAATCAGGGATAACCAATCATAATCACAATGTATACAGGGAGCACTTGCACTTTAACACTGGTCAGCAGTGGTAAAGTGCCCAGTGTTCCAAAAACCATCAAAAACTAAGTCCAGCACAGAGTCACAAATAAAGGAAGCAGAGGCAAAAAGACAGGGGAAACCATGCCAAGGATGCAAGGTCTAACAGGTAGGATGTCTAACGGCCAGCACACTGTAGCAGCACACATACTCACAACATCTGTACACTGCTCCACATTGATACCTTTGTTTGGTGTATGTCTTCCCGATTGACATGCATTTAGCACACATGTTAATATGCAGTTATATTTTGGTCTGCATGATGTTGTCCTGCAGTGAGTGTAATGCCTAGGTACATACCTTTGTGATGGGTAAAAGTCTATAATGTGATATTTGTTTTGACCTTTACAGTGACATTGAAATGAAATTGCGAACAAAGAGGTAGTGTTCACACATTTAATCACATTTTCAATGATTCATTCAAAGAAAAAGGAATATGGCCATCAAGTTACATCACGTTTGAATAAAGAAATGCTGAACAATGAGGTTTCTTTGCTGGGTACCTGCAATTGTGGCAACATTTTCCTCTCAGTCCTCATCTTCATTCTCATCCGCATCCTGTGCTTTCTGGTCCTCATGTCCCACACCCCATGGGACATTTGTCCTCACACAGAAGTTTTACAGTATACAACACACTAGGATAATTTTGCAGATGATATGGGGGGAGGATAGAAATCTACCCCCAGACATGTGCAAGCACTGAAAGCGAGACTTCAGTAACCCCAAATGTCTGCTCAACAGTGCCTCTGGTCTTGCCCAGTGCCCAGCTGTAGTAGCGCTCTGCCTTAGTATGGGGATGTGCAAATGGGGTCATGACCCATGGCTACAGACCATATCCTTGTTCAGCTGAGAAGACACAAGGAAATCAGTCATTGATCATGGAGATTGATTGACCAACATTCAAATACACGTCTGACTGTTATTTTGTACTGTATGGCTCATACACATTTTTACCAATATTGGACTATATTGATTACACATGGTTTTGCACATTTTATTGCACATGTCACTTTCTATTCATTATGTCATATCGAAAAATGTGCATGCCCTGCTTCTTTTGACACAGCCACAATCCAATAATCACAGTTGGGCAGTGGCTTACTGTGGTAGGTGTTTTGAAGGGCTATTGCCACTGCAAGTGACAGCATGTTGCTCTTGAAATTGAGTTTTTGGTCATCCCTAGGTAGGCTGTGCCAGAATCAACCTGTTTCACACTCAGACATACATGTGTCCCAGTGGAACCACTGCTGTTGTTGCTGTAATACCTCACAATTATAGAGCCTTTGGATTGGCCACTCCTTTAAAATTGAAATCTGGTGAGTACATGTGGTAAATTCTAAACATGCTCCCTGTATAGTTGTACAATTTACTGTCAGCCTTCAGCTGATGCTTTTCATCAGTCAATATGTCATGATGCACTGGGACTGACACATAGGGATGCAATGTGGGGCATCTCTACGTAGGACACACTGATGTTTTAACTGATATCTGTATACCACAGACCTGTACACAATATATTAGTCTTCACACGTGTGGGTTGTACTGTAAATTGATGTGGATTGTGTGCCTAGTTGTAATGACTATACCATCATTGCTGCATCAAACAAATGTTGTGATTGCTATCCTGAGTTCACTGTGGTGCCTTGTCCAGGTTGCATTACAATCTATGTTGATGATTGTTGAGTGTCATATTTGACAACATTGTTCTGGTGTTTGTGACTTGCACATTGCTGATTTCATCTGGTTTTCCTTTGGTCAAATTATGCCCAGAACAGGTGTACCAACACATTGTTTGCATCTGCCATGGTGGCTGTATGTCTGTATGTGGAAAGTCAGTATGGCTGTTTTTGTACAGATGATGTCACTTTGTGAACCAGTATAGACATTTACCCATGTATGGGGCCTACACTGACATTGAGTGGCACACATGACCTTTCATTATTATTCCTGACACTTTAATACACATACAAGTATACTGGCATGCGGGACACACTTACTAATTTACAAAGTGCTTTTTTGTACTATCCTGAAATTTCTGAGTCTTGACTGATAGGGAGAGTAGTAGGTATGCTAATGAGGAGACACTTATCTCACACTTCTCTATTGTGTTGGCTTGGAACTCATATTGGCTTTTCTGGCCTACAACATGTATTATTTTTAATCCGATACCCAGTGCAGTGCAGATTGAAATGTGACAGTAGTAGTCATTGATGTTCAGTAGCTACTGCCATTGATAGATTACTGAGTGCATGTCAATGTGGCACATCATTGTTGGAGCCTCTATGTTAGCAGGACATAAGGGCCCCGATATTTAAAAATGTGGCACTGAACAGTGCAGCAAGTAAATTATCAGCACTTCAGTGCCTCACTGAGAAAGGGCAGTGTAGAACAGATTATCAGTATAGGATCACTGCTGGAACCCCTCTCCAGGTACTGTGATTTATTTTTAAGACCTTTTGTTCCAACTATACGGACACTTATATAAAGGACACAAAGGATTGACTAAACATATTAGGGGAAGTACATTTGGTCTGGAGACAGAATACTGGGATTTCCTGTCTCCTAATAGTTTTGTCGGCGACTCTGCACAGTTAGCATTAACCAGGAACGTCTTTGAGTATGAAGGCACTTTTGCAGACCTTCGGTCCATCTATGAGGATTACCTTCACCCCTAGAATAGCAGGTATCTATGTCTATGATTTTGAGAAAAAGTACATCTTGAATGAGAACAATCCCTTCAAGCAGAGAATTTTATAGTGGAAAAGATACATAGATGATGTTTTGGTGATTTAGTATGAGACTTGGAAACCATCCACCCTTTTCGTAGTTGGATTAGCGAATGTGATTGAAATGACAGAAATCTGAAATTCATCCATACAGTTAGTAACAACTTTATAGCATTTTTGACTTTCACAATCTTTGCAGAAAAAGAAAAATTGTCCACCCACACATACCACAAACCAACAGAAAAAATACCCTGTTAAGATATGACAGTTTCCACCCAAAACCTTTATGAGACAATTTGCCATACAGTTCCCTTGAATATCATTCTCAAGTTATAAGTAATGTGTACACTAGCTTTTGGGAACAAATATAATATGTACACTATAAAGGAGGAAGTAGCCTCCTGGGATGCTGCATAAAGTACTGATAATAATAATGAAACACTTACCCTCTCAAAAGGCCCCCTCTCATTGTCTTAGATCTGGGGGCCTCTATATTCATATTGAACATTTTAAATAAATGTATTATTCTGCACGAAAAATAAAATGTTGTACTTTTGCCAGCATAATCATTGTGTTTCTCAGTAGTGACCAGGTGGGGATGCATTGAGTCTGGTCATGACCCATAAGAAAAGGCAGCGAAGTTCAGGAAATACAGAAATGATTGCTATACAGTTTCTTTGGGTGATATACAATAGCAATATACATTAGTCGTGCTTTCAACTTTTCCGCTTTGATAATGGGCATTTGCGTGCTTTACAATCTGAGACTTGCAATCATTCCCATCCAATATCATGTCTTTTAGGGTGGCACGTTAGATCACAGCACACCAGACACACCCATCCCTGTATTGAAAATATCATGGCACATCTACACATTTTACACCTCATGATTTGCAATCAATGCCTTCCACCATCCACAACATAGGATTGGGTGACGTACGACGTGCTCTAATTTCAGATACGCCCGAGACACCCCCCCATCAAACACCCCCACAGAGACCAGTCACCAAAGTGCTGCTCTGCATCTGGAAAGCATTTAGGTGACTGGCAAGTGGCATCCCTCGAAATAAGTAAGTGAGGGTGCAGGGGTGTTTGTCCTGGTTTTACTTGAGAAGGGGTAATGTTCTGAATAGATTATTCCAACATACTTTTACTTTCCAATGTGTGACTAAAAGGCTCATCCCCCGACCCAATGAAGCGATTAATGTAGAGGGCACAAATATCTAAACTTGTTTCTTGTCACCACTTAGCATATGCATGCTGAGAGTACGCAAGCACTTTAAGTAACACACATTTTTGAGAA
The DNA here is from genome assembly GCF_031143425.1 of Pleurodeles waltl. Classification (NCBI taxonomy): domain Eukaryota; kingdom Metazoa; phylum Chordata; class Amphibia; order Caudata; family Salamandridae; genus Pleurodeles; species Pleurodeles waltl. Next base: position 486,052,225 of record NC_090436.1, read on the forward strand.
AGTGATTCCCCTATTATAATGAGCGTTAAGGCCACCTGAGTAAACCTGGCTATATGTGGTGAGTGACTGGTGTGGTGCAGGCAGCATCTCCTCTTTTTGGGGTTGATAGAATCACTATGAATATCAGTGCAAGTCAATTTGATAAGATGATACATAAACATAAATTTGGTATTTAGTTTATAATGCCAAGCACACTCTCAACCAACACGGGTCCGATGCCAGGTGGTTGCAACACCAACAACTTAAATTAGAGATGGTGTTATGTGCTGGATAATTATGGATTTGATACACATTTTTGCAAGCTTTTGGGTATAGGATGCAAAAAAAAAGTTGAATGCAACTCAGTGAAGTGCACTAATTAATTAAGTGAGCTAGCGATATGTGAAGGAGCACCCATTTGTTTATGTGGAATGCCAGATGGTTGAACATGATGGTTTAAGACTAAGAATGCGACCATGTGTATATGTCTATGTTCTCTCTCCCCCTTTTTTTCTTCTGCTGATTCTCATATAGAGCAGCGCCAACAAAAAGGTGGGCTCAGTGAGTAATACTGATAATATTTAGATTCATCAGTCTTAGTGAGCTGCTGTGGTACTAGGTCCTGAAGAAAGCCAATTTCTACCCCTTTGGGGATGTAGTGATTAATGGCTGAAAGATGTCAACCTTATTTTAGATGTAGGGGTACATAAATACTCCAACACATCACATTGTTTTTATCTTGTCAGAGAGCACCAATAACAAAGTAAAGGGATTGGTCTATGAGTGCCCTCTAGACAATTTTAATATCACTCATTTCCTTTTGGTTTTTGCTGATTTCAGAATTTAGGTACACTGACACCCTGGACCTGCTCTGCTGTAATAAGGTGTGGAAGCACACCTCACAGGTACTAGGCACCCAGGGTGGGACCCTGATGATAAAGCATGCCTCCAGCCAGGTCAGTGGGTGAGGGATCTTCTAAAAAGAAAAGAACATTCTGACAGGAATTTGAACATTAGTTTTTTTTTTACTTCTGCTTTTGTTGTTTTGGGTAATGACATGGGGAGGTAAGCAGTGAGGGGTTCTTTCTCACTCTGTCTTGTGTTGCTTTGGACATATTTTAGCCCATACAGCAATGTCCTGAGTTTTCAAGCTGCACTGGCACACAATGGGCAACATAGCACCGAGACAGGCACAATGTGGTGACTGAGTAGCTGCATTTAATCTGAGATTTGCTTTGTGCATGACGGGCCTCCTTCCTGCACATCATGAACCCTTGGAAGCATGATAGTCTATGTCTGAGTGCCACGGAATGAACCACAAATAGATGGCAAGAGTGTGTTGGTTGACTTAAGTAATTTTTCTGTGGTACACATGACCTGGGGAGGACAATTGATTTGAGACATTTCACAGTTTACCAGGTGTAGGTTACATAAAATGCCTCATGAACCATGGGAGTTCCATATGGACAAACAGACAACAGCCATGGAAGCCCTTACTTGCACACAATGATGCAACACTGAATTTTGCCCAGTGTTACATTGCTCTGAATCTTTCCACCACTGAAACACAAACACAGTGGCTTAGTGTGTTTTGACATGTATGACTTGCAGGGTTGCATTGCACATGTGCCATGATGTATAATGCAAGTATAGGGCACACCCCTCCTACATATGCACTGTCTCAGTCACCAAACACAGAGATGGCTACTTTGTAATACATTATTTACTTTTATTAGGTCAGTCATGTACTTCAGATGTACTTACCAACCAGTAGGCCATTCCCATATCGCGTATTCTGGAAGCACACATTGATGATGGAGTAACTGAAAATGTAGGCATCATGAGCACTTCCAGGGTACTTGGCCAGCACATTGATGAACATCCCCAGATGGTCCATAATTGCTGTATATTGATAGAGTATGTGTGCTTACTATTGTAGTACAGGTGTGATGTTGTAGAAAGAGACACCAGTTGCACGTGTGCAATTCATCGCCCCCACATGTGGAAAGCCAGCTATGGCATAAAAGGATTGCTTTGTGTCTAGTTGTTGTTGCAGTGTCTTGGGAATCCTGAGGTACAGTGGTGTCATGCTGATGATGGCATCCAGGATGGAGAGTAGGGAGGCAGAAAACGATGACTGTGAGATTCCTGCTACTCTGGCTGGGGTGTTCTGGAATTACACAGATGCCAGCATGTGTAAGACTGCTATAAGCTTGGCCTGAGGAGGGATATTCGTAGACCTCTGAGATGTTACCTGCAGCCTTGGTGCAATCTGGTTCAGAAGCTGTATGATTGACTTCCTCCAGAGTCTGTAATAGCTGATGACCTCCTATTTCCTGAAGTCAATGAGGGTAGTCCTCTGGCGGTACACACGTTCCCTTATTTTGTGCTGCTTATGTGGTGGTAAACAGTATAAGCACCTCCATGGGGTGGTTGAGTTTGACAAAGTGCTTTCGGTATGTTCTGTTTATATCCCAGTGCCAAAGCATTATTTCTTATGTCTGGGTTGCCTATGTACAGACATTTTTATGCATTTCAGGCTCTGTGTGCCACTTGGTGAAAATGAATCAATTTTTCTGAAACTTGTAAATATCACTTTGTCAGTTTTATGTTAGGATTTACAAAAGGACGCTTACCTTGCATACATTAATGACTACGTGGCACAGCCGGTTCAGGTGCAGGTATATTCTGACACAGACCTATAAAAAGTGACGCATTGGCCTATATGCATCACTTTGTAAAATATGGAGTACTGACAGCACTGCCAGAGCATAAAAAATAATGATGCAACAGTGGCGCAAGCTCCTCGTAAATATGCCCCTAAGTTCTTTTGTCTATCCATCCTTTGTCAAACTATCAGGAGCCCCAGAGGGGAGGCCTGTAGTGCAGCACGTGCTGTAAACCTAGTTTCTATGCAGCATTGTCCTTCTTTCCTCAGCATGTGCTTGCGTGTTGTGAGGATTTAGACAGCAATGGTGAATGCAGTGCCTTTCATTTGGACGGAAGAGTTCTCCTGGGAGGTGATTCCTTAAGGAACCACTACAAGCAGTTCACACAATAAAATACTAACGATTTATCCATACCATCTTCTGAACTCAGAGGTAAGTGTCCCGTTTACACCGACACATTTCTACTGACCATGGTTCTTCTGTTTAAACCACATTTTAGAGGTAGAATTTAGCCAAAGTAAGTAAAACGTATAAAAATATAAATTAATTTTAATCCACAAGGATCCATTACTTTTTAGCAACACAGCTCAGCCTCCCTTCTCACTATGGGGGTCATTCTAATTCTGGCGGGCGGCGGAGGCCGCCCGCCAGAATTCCCCCCCCATAATACCGCTCCGTATTATGAGTTTTTCCCTGGGCTGGCGGGCGGTCTCCAAAAGACCGCCCGCCAGCCCAGGGAAAAACTCCCTTCCCACGAGGATGCCGGCTCGTAATCGAGCCGGCGGAGTGGGAAGGTGCGACGGGTGCAGTAGCACCCGTCGCGTATTTCAGTGTCTGCAAGGCAGACACTGAAATACCTTGCGGGGCCCTCTTACGGGGGCCCCTGCCGTGCCCATGCCATTGGCATGGGCACGGCAGGGGCCCCCAGGGGCCCCGCGACCCCCCCTACCGCCATCCTGTTCATGGCGGCTTTCCCGCCATGAACAGGATGGCGGTAGGGGGGGTCAGAATCCCCCATGGCAGCGCAGCAAGCTGCGCCGCCATGGGGGATTCTGAGGGCAGCGGTAAACCGGCGGCAGACCGCCGGTTTACCCTTTCTGACCGCGGCCAAAGCGCCGCGGTCAGAATGCCCTGCGGGGCACCGCCGGCCTGTCGGCGGTGCTCCCGCCGACCCTCGCCCCGGCGGTCGAAGACCGCCGGGGTTAGAATCAGCCCCTATGTGTTGGATGCAACATAGTTTTCTTACATATTATAAGTCCATTCATTCTCGACCACAATAATTTTTCGTGGCTAATACGTACTTATTATCTATGGTTTCAAATATTTCCGATATCATATTAGGTCCTGATTAGACCCGGACTCCTCATTTCCGAGCTGACAATGTGTAACCAACAAATTGGAACCTCTTTAATCCCTTCACTGCCAGGCCTTTTCCCCTCAGGTGCCAGGCCTTTTTTTGGCTATTTAGGGCAGTTCGTGCTTAGGCCCTCATAACGTTTTGTCCACATAAGCTACCCACGCCAAATTGGCATCCTTCTTTCCCAACATTCTAGGGATTCTAGAGGTACCCAGAGTTTGTGGGTTCTCCTGAAGGAGACCAGGAAATTAGCCAAAATACAGCGAAAAGTTTTTTTTTTTTTTCAAAAACATTGGAAAAAAGGGCTGCAGAAGAAGGCTTGTGTTTTTTCCCCTGAAAATGGCTTGTAGGAAAGCACCATCTTTCTTGGCATGTTACCCCCATTTTTCCCTGTATGTCAGTATGTTTTTGCCTGTCTCAATGGGATCCTGCTGGTCAGGACCCCAGTGCTCATAGTTTGTGGCCTAATGTGTGTGTTGTCAGTAGTACTTAACTGTGTCACTGAGGCTCTGCTAACCAGAACCTCAGTGCTTATGCTTTTGCTGCTTCTAAATTTGTCACTATAGGTTAGTGACTTCATTTACCAATTCCAATTGGCACACTGGACCCCCCCTTATACGTCCCTAGTATATGGTACATAGGTACCCAGGGCATTGAGGTTCCAGGAGAACCTTATGGGCTGCAGCATTTCTTTTGCCACCCTTAAGGAGCTCAGACAAACCCTTTCACAGGACTGCCACTGCAGCCTTCGTGAAATAGTGCACACACTATTTCACAGCCATTTCACTGCACTTAAGTAACTTATAAGTCACCTATATGTCTAACCTTCATTTACTGAAGGCTAGGTGCAAAGTTACTAAGTGTGGTGGCACTAGCAAAGTTGCCCCCATGCAGGGACGCCATTACATGCGTGCACTACATATAGGTCAATACCTATATGTAGCTTCACAATGGTAACCCCGAATATGGCCATGTAAGGTGTCTAAGATCATAGAATTGTACCCCCATTCAAATCTGGTATTGGGGAGCCAATTACTAGCATCCTGGGGGCTCCACCATGGACCCCCAGTACCGGCAAACAAGCTCTCTGAGGCTTGCACTGCAGCTACAGCTGCTGCCACCTCACAGACAGGGTTCTGCCCTCCTGGGGTCTGAGAAGCTCAGTCCCAGGAAGGCAGAACAAAGCATTTCCTTTGGGAGGAGGGTGTTACGCCCTCTCCCTTTGGAAATAGGTGTTACAGGCTTGGGTGGGGTAGCCTCCGAGAGCATCTTGAAATGCTTTGAAGGGCACAGATGGTGTCCTCCTTGCATAAACCAGTCTACACTGGTTAAGGGACCCCTAGTCCCTGTTCTGTCATGAAACTGGACAAAGGAAAGGGGAGTGACCAATCCCCTGTCCATCACTACCCCAGGGGTGGTGCCCAGAGCTCCCTCAGTGTGTCTCAGACTTGAGCTGTCTTGTTTTCTAAGGTGTGGGGACACTCTAGAGGTCTCTGAGTGGCCAGTGCCAGCAGGTGACGTCAGAGACCCCTCCTGATAGGTGCATACCTGGTTAGGTAGCCAATCCCCCTCTCAGGACTATTTAGGGTCTCTCCTGTGGGTTTCTCTTCAGATTCTACTTGCAAGTTTCCATCAAGAATCCTCTGACCTCAGATCGACTGCAGACTGCTCCAGGAACCACTGTAACTGGAACAAAGTATCCAGAAGAGCTACTTTGACTCTGCAACTTCAGCTCCAGCCAGCAACTGCAACAGTTTACAAGGTGTGCACGCTCTGGGGAATCACTGTCTTCACCCTGCACAAGAAGGACCTATGAAATCTCCTGTGGAGTGACAGAGTCACTTCCCTGCTCCAACAGGCACCTTCTAAGATGATGGCCAGTTCTCTTAGGCTCCTCTCCTGGGGACGAGCGTGCTCCTTGGAACACAAGTGGTGGACCCCTTCGACACAGACTGTCCTAAAGTCCTGCTGTCCAAATTTGGAGGAGGTAAGAGCTTGCCTTCCCCGTTTGCGACTGTACCCCCATGCACCACATTGTCTTCACCTCCTGAGGCCTCTGTGCACTATTTGCAAGACTCCTTCATTCACAGCCTGGCCCAGGCCCCCAGCACTCTATCCTGCGATGCTCAACTCGCTGAGTTGTTCTCTGGTGGCATGGGACCTTCTTTTGTAGTGCTGCAGCAACCACAATTTGCATCTCCTTTGTGCTGGTGTCCTGGGACCTCCGTGGGTGCTGCCTGGTCATCTGTAGGTTCCCTCCAGTGTTGGGAGCCCCCTCTGTCTCCTCTGTCCAAGTTGAGGCCCCCAGGTCCCCCCTGGGTCCAGGCAGCGCCATTTTGATGCAATCCACGAGATTGCTTGAACCAAAGCTTGTTGGACGAATTCAGTGCTGCAACTCGCCTGCATCCAACATCTCCACGTGGGACATCCTTTGGATCATGCAGGAATCCGCATCCATCTTCTTTGGTGCTCTTCTGCAGACTTCTTCCAACCGGAAAATCCTCTTTTGCACCATCTTCTAGGTTGGCAGGGGCTCCTATCCTTCCTGGAACGTTCTGCGACTTCTGGACTTGGTCTTCTCTCTTTACAGGTCTTCACATCCAGGAATCCACCATTTGTTGCTTGCAGTCTTGCTTGGTTCTTGCAATAACTCTAATCACGACTTGTAGTGTGTGCTAAGGAAAGCTGCAGTACTTTCTTCCTACTTTCCTGGGCTCTGGGGTGGGGTATTTTACTCACATTTTTGGTTTTCCTACTCTCCCAGCAATTTCTCTACACACTACACTTGTCTAGGGGGGATTTTGTTATTTGCATTCCACTTTCTTAGTATGTGGTTTGTGTTGCTCCTAGATCTATTTTCTCCTTTTGCATTCTATAGCATTTACTATTGTTTGCACTATCTTATGGCTATTTACTTATCTTATTTTGGTGTCTAGTGCATATATTGTGTATAATACTTATCTCCAGAAGGAGTATTGCCTCTGAGATATTGTTGGCCTTGTGTCACTAAAATAAGTACCTTTATTTTTGGTAACAGTGAGTATTGTATTTTATTGTGTATGAGTACTGTGCAACTATAGTGGTATTGCAGGGGCTTTTTAGGCCTCCTAGTTCAGCCTAAAGCCTACAGCTACATCTATCAGCCTCAGCTGCTAAAACACTACTGCATTTCACTAATAAGGGATAACTGGACCTGGTATAAGGTGTAAGTACCCAAGGTACCCACTACAAACCAGGTCAGCCTCCTACAGGCATCAACAAAGAGCAATGCTAAAATCACCATCTTCCCAGCTTTCAGGAACCTGCAGACCTGAGTCAGAAAACCACATTTTTCAACACAATTTTGGCTTTTACTGGGACATACCCCATTTTTACTATTGTTTTGTGCTTTCAGCCTCCAGTTAGTGACAGAAATGGGTGTGAAACAAATGCTGGATCCCAGAAATCTAAACATTTCTGAAAAGTAGACTTTATTTTGAATTTAGAAAGGGGTAATTTGTGTAGATCCTACAAGGGTTTCCTACAGAAAATACCAGCTGAAATAAAAATAAAATGAAATTGAGGTGAAAAAACCCAGCCATTTTTCTCCACGTTTCACTCTGTAACTTTTTCCTGCAATGTCAGATTGTTTAAAGCAATATACCATTATGTCTGCTGGACTCTTCTGGTTGCGGTGATATATACGGCTTGTAGGTTCATCAAGAAACCTATGTACACAGAGCCAATAAATGAGCTGCACCTTGCAAGGGGTTTTCATTCTATACCGGGCATAGAGCAATTCATTTGCTGAAATCTAAAGAGTGAAAAAAATAGGTATCAAGAAAACCTTTGCATTTCCAAAATGGGCAAAAGATAAGGTGTTGAGAAGCAGTGGTTATTTGCACACCTCTGAATTCCGGGTTGCCCATACTAGCATGTGACTTACGGCGCATTTCGCAAATAGACGTCTTTTTTACACACTGTCTTACATTTGGAAGGAAAACATGTAGAGAAAGACAAGGGGCAATACAACTTGTTTTGCTATTCTGTGTTCTCCCAAGTCTCCTGATAAAAATGGTACCTCACTTGCATGGGTAGGCCTAAGGCTCGCGACAGGAAATGCAACATGGACACATCACATTTTTACATTGAAATCTGATATGTTTTTTGCACAGTCCTAGCTGTAAATTTTGGCCTCTAGCTCAGCCGGCACCTAGGGAAACCTACCAAACCTGTGCATTTGTTAAAACTAGACACCTAGGGGAATCCAGGATGGGCTGACTTGTGGGGCTCTCACTAGGTTCTGTTACCCAGAATCTTTTGCAAACTTCAAAATTTGGCCAATAAAACACTTTTTCCTCACATTTTGGTGACAGAAAGTTCTGGAATCTGAGAGGAGCCACACATTTCCTTCCACCCAGCATTCCCCCAAGTCTACCAATAACAATGGTACCTCACTTGTGTGGGTAGGCCTAGCGGCTGTGACAGGAAATACTCCAAAACACAACATGGAGACATCACATTTTCCCAAAGAAAGCAGAGCTGTTTTTTGCAAAGTGCCAAGCTGTGTATTTTGGCTTCCAGCTCAGCAGGCACCTAGGGAAACCTACCAAACCTGTGCATTTTTTAAAACTAGACACTTAGGGGAATCCAAGATGGGGTGACTTGTCGGGCTCTCACCACGTTCTGTTACCCAGAATCCTTTGCAAACCTCATAATTAGGCCAAAAAAACACTTTTTCCTCACATTTTGGTGACAGAAAGTTCTGGAATGTGAAAGAAGCCACAAATGTCTTTCCACCCAACGTTCCCCCAAGTCTCCCAATAAAAATGGTACCTCACTTGTGTGGGTAGGCCTAGTGCTCTCGACAGGAAATGCCCCCAAAACACTATCTGGACACATCAAAATTATGAAATACAAAACTACCTGTTTTTGCAGAGGGGCACCTGCGTTTTTGGTCATAGGCTCGGCAGCCATCTAGGGAAACCTACCAATCCCAGACATTTCTGAAAACTAGACACCCGAGGGAGTCCAGGGAGGTGCGACATGCGTGGATCCCTGATTGTTTTCTTATCCAGAATCCTCAGCAAACCTGAATTTTAGCAAAAAAAAACTCATTTTTCTCACATTTCTGTGTGGGATCACTGCACCAGGACAAACGCCCTACCACCCAACGTTCCCCTCAGTCTCACTTGTGTAGGTGGGCCAAGTGCCTGTGACAGAGAAGAGCCAAAAACATGTCGAAATTGAGGGGGTAACAAAAGCAGGTCCAAAAGGGCAGTTTGAAAACAAACATTTTGGGGCTGACAAGTGGGGCAGAATTTTTATTGGTATGGATGAGACAATGCTGGGTGGTAGGAATTTTGTGGATTCCTACAGATTCCGGAAGGTTCTGTCACAAAAATGTGGGAAAAATGTGTGATTTCCAGAAAAGTTGGAGGTTTGCAGGGCATTGTGGGTGAGAAAATGGTGCGGTGCCTGTGAAGCACACCACCCTGGACTCACCCAGATGTTTAGTGTTCAGATGTGTCTAGGTCTTGTGGATTTTTCTACATGGCAGCGTCCCAAAGTCCAAAAAGTGCAGCCCTCACCATTCCAAGTGGGACGATTTTGAGAGTTAGCCAAGCTCTCATGGCACAAATGTAAAACCAAAACCCAGAGTAATCAAACGTCCTCTTGCTTGCCATGGGATAAGATGTTTTAGTGTGCGGGGGGGAGCTAAAAGACTGTTACCCCCTTCAGTTGGGGTGGGGGCATAACCATGCCCATACTGATTGGTAGCCACCACCACACTATTTTTATTTATTTTTTAAATTCCTTGGCATTTAGTAGACTTTCTGCCACCCCGGGATGTGGATCGGGGGTAATTGCCCCATCTGCCCACTGGTAGGCAGAACAACTTTGGCCCCATTTATACCCCCACCCTCTTATTTTGAAAAAAACCTTCCCTAGTCTCTGGTGGGCTTTCTGCCCCCCTTAGGGGCAGATGGGCCATCCAAAAATAGGCCGATCTGCCCCCAAGGGGAAGCAGATATGGGCAACAGTAATTTGCCCCCATGTGGAGCGACCCTTGCCCAAGGGGCTGCCCCCCAAACAAAACACACACATACACACACACCAATCCCTGGTGCCTACGTGGTTTCTTTCCCCATGGGGCAGATCGGCCTAATAGACTTGCCCCCCCCCCCAGGGGATTGACTTTGCCTAAGGGGTCGCTCTCCTTGCGTGAAATTGGTGCAAAAAAAAAATTCCTGGTGCCTAGTGGTTTCTGCCCCCCTTGGGGTCAGATTGGCCTAATAAAAATAGGCCGATCTGCCCCCAACGGTGGCAGAAATGGCCTAAATACAATTTGCTCCCCAGGGGAGTGACCCTTGTTTTAGGTGTCGCTCCCCATATATAAAAAAAATAAAGTAAAACAAATATATATATCCCTGGTGTCTAGGGGTTTCTGCCCCTCCTGGGGGCAGATTGGCCTAATTATAATAGGCCGATCTGCCCCCAGGGGGGGGCAGCAAAGGCCTACAAATATTTTCCCCCCCTGAGGAGCGGCCCTTGCCCAAGGAGCCACTCTCATCATTCAATAATATATTTTAAAAAATCACTAGTGTCTATTGGTTTCTGCCCCCCTTGGGGGTAGATTGGCCTAATAAAAATAGGTCGATCTGCCCCCAAAAGGGGGCAGAAATGGCCGAAGAGTAATCTTGCCCCCTGGGAGCGACCCTTGCCTAAGGGGTCGCTCCCCACATATAAAAAAATAAATAAATAAATAAAAAAATATATCCCTGGTGTCTAGGAGTTTCTACCCCCAGGGGGGCAGAAATGGCCTAAAAATAATTTACCCCCCAGGGGAGCGGTCTTTGCCCAAGGGACAGTTCCCCTTATGCACACAAATAAAAAAATAAAAACTCCCTGGTGTCTAGTGGGCATTTCTGCTGCCCGATAGCATCGCGATCGGGTAGCAGAAATGCTGAGAAAGACATCAAAGGAAAGGAAAGGCCTTTCCTTTCCTTTGATGCCTTTCTTGGCCCCTCCACGTGAACGGAGGAGAAATGCAAAAGCATGAGCTTCCAGCGCAGAGGGGCAGGCCTCTGATGAGGTCAATGTCATCAGACGCCACGGGGTGGGGGTGGAAGGGTAAGTGATTTCCCTTCCATCCCAGCTAAGGAGATGGGGTTGCGATGTCCCCGGAGGGAGCGCTAGCACTTCCCCCAGGCCCCATGTCCAGACGTAACAGTTACATCCTGGGCACTCGAGCAGTGCTGCCCAGGACAAAACCATTGCATCCAAGGCACACGAGGGGTTAATGCTTATGAACTACCAATGTTGGCTTCATGTGGTTGTTTTTATGAGTGGCACACACAGACTTATTTACCTGTAAAAAAGTTTGTTTATACTTTTTCTTTGCGTGGTTTTGCTTCACGGTGGACCCTACACACATTGTTTCACCATAATTAATGAATTTTATTTGATCTCTTTGCAACAGTGGATAGCATAAACACTGTTTTATGAATTACTTCAGTTGTCTTGTGTGCGTTTCTATTACAATAGCATTAACCCCCATATTTATACTTGCTTTGTGCCAAATTTGAGTATTTATTTTTTTACGCAAATTTGGCGCAAACCTACCCCAAATTTAAACTTTGGCACTAGATCCATCTAGCGGCAAAGTTTTGGGGTTGAAGTCATTTTTTGTTAGCGCAGTTTTGAGTGAAAAAGTATAAATATGCCCCTAAGTGTGCAAGGCTAATCAGCATATTAAATCACTTACCCCCATATTTGTACTTGCTTTGCTCCAAATTTGCCTAACTTTTTTTGATGTAAGTTTGACGCAAACCTAACTCCAAATTTATACTTTGGTACTAGACCCGTCTAGTGCCAAACTTTTGGAGTTAAAGTCATCTTTTGCTAGCGGGAAACTGTCTTGCATCAATGATATGCAAGGTAGGCGTTCCCGGGCACAAAATGACAATATGGCCTTAGTGCCATATTTATCCCCCGTACTAAAATCAAGCAAGGGGGCCTTAAATAATGGCGTTAATCTTGCTTAGCGCCATTATTTAAGCCCTGGGTCAGGGTAGGCGTTAGGGGACCTGTGAGCCTATTTCCATGGTCAGAGACCATGGAATGGGCCCACAGGTGCCCTTCAATAGACCCAGGGACACCCCCACCTACACCAGAGGGACGCCAGAGATTGGGGGGACCCACCCTAGGTAAGTCAGTTAAGTACAGGTGAGTATATATATATTTTTAAATGCCATTGGGGAGCCTAACTTGGGTCCCCCTACATGGCACTGGGCTCAATGGCCATGCCCAGGAGACATATGTCCCCTGGGTATGGCGATTGGGGAGGTGGGCATGAAGCCTTTCTTTACTAAGGCTGGAGTCATGTCCATGGGGGTTGTCTATCAAATGATGTCGCTAGTCTGGTTAGAAGCATTTCTTATGCCTCTGCTCATACCAATGTCATCATTTTATGCACAACATCCTATTTCACCTACGCCTCCCCCACCTGGGTAGCACCATTTTTATGACAATGCCAGGGCCTTACCACCGCCTACCATCATTCCATAAATATGACGCTTGGCCGGCATCTTGGAATGGCACTAGCCGGCGGTATACTTTTTCACGCAAAACTGGTTTAGCGCAGTTTTGCGTGAAAAAGTATACATATGCCCTTTATTGTCATAAAGTGATACCTAGAGGTGCCACTGTTTTCTTTAAGCAAAGGGTTGAGAGCTATGGCAAAATGAAATGAGGTTGCTTTTTTTTCTACCATATTATATGTGCTGTGGTAAATTTGTTATTGCAAATTAATGCTTTCCAAAAGCGCCCTTTATTAGAGCCGATGTGCTCAACACACACATATGCCCCTGAAGATATAGGCGGTCATTACAACTTTGGCTGTAAAAGCCGCTTACCGCCGTGCAGAAGACCGCCAACACACCGCCGCGGCCATGGAAATCCACCACAGCTATTATGACCCACAGCACGGAATCCGCCAAAATTCAGACACCCACACAAGTCCGCCACACCAAAGGTCAGTGATAAACTGGCGATAACAAAAAACCTCCACCGTCACACCAACAGAAATACGGCCACACTATCACGACCCACGAATCCACGTGGCGGTCTTTCAACCGCGGTATTCCATTGGCGGTACACACTGCCGCGCTCAAAATACACACACACATCCAAAAAACACAGCCACATTGGACAAATCGAAATACACACACCTGATACACATGCACACACCACTCCCACACACCCATTACAATATAAAACACACACCCACATCACCCACAAACCCCTACGACCACAATTACTGAGAGAAGGCCAGAGAGAGACACCACCATCAACAATACTAGCATCCACAGGCACACAACACCATTACCCACATAACTTCTACGCACCTCACACTACACACCACTACGTATCAGCACACTTATCACCCCACACACCACCCCACACATCACCTACACCACCCCAATGCACGGCAAAGACACCCCAGGTTCTCGGAGGAGGAGCTCAGGGTCATGGTGGAGGAAATTGTCCGGGTAGAGCCACAGCTATTCGGATCACAGGTGCAGGACACCTCCATTGCAAGGAAGATGGAGCTATGGCGAAGAATAGTTGACAGGGTCAACGCAGTGGGACAGCACCCAAGAAATCGGGAGGACATCAGGAAGAGGTGGAACGACCTACGGGGGAAGGTGCGTTCCGTGGTCTCAAGACACCACCTTGCGGTTCAGCGGACTGGTGGCGGACCCCCACCTCCTCCCCCACAACTGACAACATGGGAGGAGCAGGTCTTGGCGATTCTGCATCCTGAGGGCCTCACAGGAGTGGGTGGAGGAATGGACTCTGGTAAGTCAAATCTTAACTATTACATCCCCCACCCTACCTGCATGCTAGCACATACCCCCACCCTCACCCCCATCACTCTAACTCCTCACAAATGTCCCAACATCACAAACCACACATCCTAACACCAAGCCCTGCATGCAACAACAAAGCATGGACACCCATCACTAAAGCATGGCCACTGCACATACCCATACACCCCCCTAAACCATCATCACACAAGGTCCCACACAGGAATGCAAGCACTGGGGTACACGGTCACCCACCCATTGAACACCATGGCACACACAGGTGCAATAAACATCCTTTTATACCCCTGCAGGACCCCTACCCAACGTCACCGGACAGGAGGGTCCACACATGTCAACACCACCAACAGAAGAGGCCCACAGTGATGACAGCACCTCTGTCCAACTGGATCTAGATGACCAGCCCGGCCCATCGGGGACCTCGGGACAGTCGGTTCCCCTCACCCAGTCACAGGACACCACAGAGCTTCCCCCCTCTGGAAACACCAGCACAGCACCCATCCAGCGGGCCCATACCTCCGTCCCCAGGACATGTCAATCAGCAGTGTGTCCACCACTACAGGGAACCCAGGCTAACTCACCACCCCAACAACAACAGGGACCTGGGGGCAGTGGTAGTGGGCACACGGTCCAGGGGACGGAGGCCCAGGAACACAGGGGAACTGGGAGGGCTGCTGTGCGACAGGGGGCGGAGAGGCCCAGGGAACCCACTCTCCATGAGGCCCTCTCCTCCATCATGGGAGCCTACCACCACTCCCAGGAGATGATGGCAACGGTACTGGCCAAGTTTCAGGAGACCCAGCGCCTGCAGGAGGAACAGTATATGGGGTTCAGGGAGGAACTCAGATCCATCAATTCCACCCTGGGCACCATCATAAGGGTGCTGAAGGAAGTACTCAACACTAGGAGGGACACTGTGGCACAACAAGGGGCCCCTGACACTAGCCTGGACGATGAACTGCCCACCATCTCCGCCGGCGCTAGTAGACAGGAGGCACCGCCACAGGACCACCACACCAGCACCCCACCCCCTGCAGAGGGAGAACCACCTCGCAAACAGTCCCTGAGATCCAGGACAAAGACAGAGAACGATGCCAAGACCCCCGACAAAAAATGAGACCACCCTGATTGTCATCCTACTGTCCCACTTTGTCACCCTGTCCATCCTTAAACTGCCCCAGCTCCACTTCCTATGCCCATTTGGGCAATGCACCTGTGAGACTAATAGACTGGACTCTGCCATGGACATTCCTCCGCCATCACCCCTCACCATTTTGCTACCCCCTCCAAAATTGAGCACTGAAATAAACACCCTTAAAGCACAAAACAATCTGGGGTCAGTCTGTGATTTCGGAATACTGTATTAGCAATTACTGTGGCAAAAAGATCTTTCATTTGTAATGTCAACATACCTATGTCACACAGCTCTAGTCCATGAGGAATCAAAGCAGATGTCACACATTCGGACCCACATCTGTGAAATCGTAAGGGAAAGTGAAAACTCAGTGACCATACACTGGGTGAAAACGACAGACAGTAGAGAGGTAGTAGTGTTTAGGTACATGTAGTAGGCAGGTTTGTATTCTTACCTGTGTTTCACTGGAAATATTGCTGGATCACTGAGTCCCTGTTGCCCATGTCTTCTTCTTCTGCTTCCTCGTCTTCACTGTCCACAGGCTTCACAGCTGCAACAACACCGCCATCTGGACCATCCTCCTGCAGAAAAGGCACACATACAGCAGGCCACGATGATCTGGCACACCTTCTTCGGTGAGTAGAATAGGGATCCACCTGTCATATGGAGGCACCTGAACCTGGCCTTCAGGAGGCCGAAGGTCCGTTCGATCACCCTCCTAGTTCGCCCATGGGCCTCATTGTAGCATTCCTCTGTCCTTGTCCTGGGGTTCTTCACTGGGGTCAGTAGCCATGACAGGTTGGGGTAACCAAAGTCACCTGCAAATGGCGAGGGACAACTGTTAGACACACACTAACCTGTAGGGATATCCCCAGACAAACATTCCCACTGTCTTGCTTCCAGGTGCTCACCTAATAGCCACACACAGTGCCTCTGGAGTTGACCCATCACATAAGGGATGCTGCTATTACGCAGGATGTAGGCGTCATGCACTGAGCCAGAGAACTTGGCATTCACATGGAAGATGTACTGGTCGGCCAAACATACCATCTGTACATTCATCGAATGATAACTCTTCTGGTTTCTGTACACCTGTTCACTCCTGTGGGGGGGGGCAAAGCCACATGTGTCCCATCAATGGCACCTATGATGGTGGGGATATGTCCAAGGGCATAGAAATCACCTTTCACTGTAGGCACATCCTCCACCTGAGGGAAAACGATGTAGCTCCGCATGTGTTTCAGCAGGGCAGACAACACTCTGGACAACACGTTGGAAAACATAGGCTGGGACATCCCTGATGCCATGGCCACTATTGTTTGAAATGACCCACTTGCAAGGAAATGGAGCACTGACAGCATCTGCACTTGAGGGGGGATTCCTGTGGGATGGCAGATAGTTGACATCAGGTCTGGCTCCAGCTGGGTACACAGTTCCTGGATTGTGGCACGGTCAACCCTGTAGGTGATGATCCCATGTCTTTCCTCCATTGTCGACAGGTCCACCAACGGTCGGTACAACGAAGGATGCCGCCATCTCCTCACATGTCCCAGTGGACGGTGCCTATGAAGGACAACAGCGAGCACAGAGTCAAACAACTCAGAGGTACGTACCCACAGCTTACACAGAACACGATTCCTAATCCAAAAAGTGGCCTGTGTGTGTGTTGAGTCTAGGCCTAGGTATGTGTGACACAGTTAAAAATGAAGCCATGTGGGCCCCTGAAATGGCGGCTGCCTGACCTGTAAAGTGGGACAATTGGATGTGAGGTAACTGCGCTGGCGTTGTACACCGTCGCGGTAGGCGGTCGAAGACCGTGGCGCAATGCTGCATTGGTTAACATTGGACCCTGTGGGTCCCAGGAGCCAACAACGATGTACGCCGGCGGTGACGGTACGCACAGCCGTGGATGTGACCGCCATTTTCTGTCTCTTCAATCACTCGATACCTGATCTTCGACAGGAGAGGACCTACACTGCAAGTGCTGTTGTGACCTCGGTCTGGAAGAGACAATGGCTCGAGTGTCTGGGGAAAGGGCCCCTGCTTTCACATCGGAGGAGTTGGAGAAACTTGTGGATGGGGTCCTCCCCCAGTACACGCTACTCTACGGTCCTCCAGGCAAACAGGTAAGTACACTGGGAGCATGCTGTATGGGCTATGCCTGTGTGGAGAGGGGTGGATGTAAGAAGGAAGTGGGGAGAGTGCGGCGTGCATGAAACGACGGTGAGTGCATGTGCCACATGCCAAGGGTAGGGATGGGGGCCAATGACTGTGACGGTGCAGTTGGTAATAAGTTTCTCTTCCCCCTGTACAAATCATGTAGGTCAGCGCCCACCAGAAAAAAGATATTTGGCGTGCCATCGCCAAGGACGTCCGGACCCTGGGGGTCTACCACAGACAGAGCGCCCACTGCCAAAAAAGATGGGAGGACATTAGCCGCTGGAGCAAGAAGACGGCGGAGGCTCAGCTGGGGATGGCCTCCCAACGTGGGAGGGGTGCCTGTCGTACCATGAGCCCCCTGATGTTCGGGATCCTGGCGGTGGCGTACCTGGAGTTGGATGGGCGCTTGAGGACATCATAGCAGCAACAAGGGGGTGAGTACACTCTCATCCTGCTGATTTTGCGCGTAGTGGAGGGGTCTGGGTGGGGAGGTGGGCTGTGGGTTTCCCTAGGCCAGGGCGAGTTTTGTAGGCAAGGTCCCTCTGTAAGGAAGGCCATGTGGCACCCCACCTCTGTAAAGTGCCAAGTACACCTAGTCATGCCCCTGTGTCATCCATGTGTGCAGATGTCGTACATAGCCTAGTAGGCCATTTCCCAGGAATTGAACAGTGGAGCCCAAGAGCGCGGCGTAGCGCAGGGGACTTCTGTGTCTGTCGTGTCCGCCAACGGTAGCGGTAATGCATGCACTGAACATGTCTTTCTTCTGTTGTCCCCCCCCTTTTTGTGGTCTCCCTGTTCTTGTGTGCATTAGCATCATCAGGCGGAGGAGCAGTGCCACCGGAGCAGGAGGGAGCTGCATCCCACATGGCCCTGGAGGGCAAAACTACAGACTCGGAGTTTACCAGTGGGACGGAGGGCGAGGGGAGCTCCACGGCGGGGACAGAAGCTGACACCAGCGACACGGACTCGTCCTCTGATGGGAGCTCCCTTGTGGTGGCGGCAACATCTGTGCCCCCCGCATCTACAGGTACAGCCGCCACCCCCCCTACCAGCACCGCCCTCCCAGCAGCCCCTCAGCGTTTGCCCCTTGCCCGCTCACCCAGGAGGGTGGGCATCACCTTTGCCCCAGGCACCTCAGGCCCTGCCCCAGTCACCCCTTCTGCCCTCAGTGAGGAGGCCATTGACCTCCTCAGGTCCCTCACTGTTGGGCAGTCTACCATTTTGAATGCCATCCAGGGTGTCGAAAGGCAGTTGCAACAAACCAATGCATTCCTGGAAGGCATTCATTCTGGTCAGGCGACCCTTCAGCGAGCTTTTCAGACTCTGGCCTCAGCACTGATGGCAGCCATTGTCCCCGTCTCTAGTCTCCCCCCTCCAACTTCCTCCACCCAGACCCAATCCCCTGTACCCCAGCCTATCCCAAGCACACCTTCAGACCAGCATGCACACACGTCAACACACAAGGGAAGCTCTGGCAAACATAAGCACCACACATCCCACAGGCACTCACGCAAGCATCACACACATGCAGACACACCAACATCCACTGCCTCCACTCTGTCCCCTTCCTCCTTGTCTCCCTCCTCCCTCCCAGTCTCGTCTCCACTCACACCTGCATGCACTACATCTACAGCCACTACTGCCATCACCAGCACACCCACCACCACACCCCGCTCACGTGCAGTCACCACCCCCACTACCATTCACACGTCCCCTGTGTCCTCTCCCAGTGTGTCTGTGATGCCACCTCCCAAGATACACAAACGCAGGCACACACCTACCCAACTGCCATCCACCTCACGACAGCCTGCAGCGCATGCACCTTCATCCAAAGTCACCAAACGAACACCTCCTACAACCACAACCTCTTCCTCCACTCCCAAACCCCCTCCAGCTACCCGTCCCAGTGTCTCCCAAAAACTTTTCCTGTCCAACCTTGACCTCTTTCCCACACCTCCCCCACCCCGTCTGTCTCCTAGGTCCCGAACTAGCACCTCAGCCACAACATCTCTGGGACCAGTGGTGCCTGTAGTCACCGGAATATGGAGTGCACCGGCCACCAGGGCAGCCAGTGTGGCACAGAGCCACAGCACAGACAGTCCCCCACCTGTGAAGCATCAGAAGTTGGCCAGTGCCCGGCGGAAGAGGGGGAAGACTCCAGCCACCAAAGCCGCTTCCAGGGGTCCCGGTGGGATCGTGGAGTCAGCTGCAACACCTTCCAAGGTGGGGAAGGGCCACAAGAAAGCAGGAAAGTCTGGGAAGAGCAGCACGGCGGAGGAGACCGCCATCATCCCTGCTGCCCAGGAGGCCACAGCCATCATCCACGCTGCCCAGGAGGCCACAGCCATCATCCCCGCCGGGCCAGAGAGGACCGCCAGCACAAGCCCCGCTGGGCTAGAGAGGACCGCCAGCACAAGCCCCGCTGGGCCAGAGAGGACCGCCAGCACAAGCCCCGCGGGGCTAGAGAGGACCGCTAGCACAAGCCCCGCTGGGCTAGAGAGGACCGCCAGCACAAGCCCCGCTGGGCCAGAGAGGACCGTCAGCACAAGCCCCGCTGGGCTTGAGAGGAATGCCAGCACAAGCCCAGCTGGGCCAGAGAGGACCACCACACAAGCCCGCTGGGCTAGGGAGGACCGCCAGCACAAGCCCTGCTGGGCTAGAGAGGACTGCCAGCACAAGCCCCGCTGGGCCAGAGAGGACCGCCAGCACAAGCCCCGCTGTGCCAGAGAGGACCGCCAGCACAAGCCCCGCTGGGCTAGAGAGGACCGCCAGCAGCTGAGTCACTGCAAAGGAGCCCGCCGCTCCAAGCACCGCTGAACAGGGCACTGCCGTCTCAAGCACCGCTGAACAGGGCACCGCTGAACAGGGCACCGCCAGTTCAAGCACCGCTGAACAGGGCGCCGCCGTCTCAAGCACCGCTGAACAGGGCACCGCCGTCTCAAGCACCGCTGAACAGGGCACCGCCGCTAAAAGCACCACTGAACAGGGCACCGCCGCTTCAAGCACCGCTGAACAGGGCACCGCCGTCTCAAGCACCGCTGAACAGGGCACCGCCGTCTCAAGCACCGCTGAACAGGACACCGCCGTCTCAAGCACCACTGAACAGGGCACCGCCGCTACAACCACCGCTGAACAGGGCGCCGCTGCTACAAGCACCGCTGAACAGGGCACCGCCGTCTCAGGCACCGCTGAACAGGGCACCGCCGTCTCAAGCACCGCTGAACAGGGCACCGCCGTCTCAAGCACCACTGGCCCATGAGTGCCAAGGGCACTGACGCTACTGAGTCCGTCACGGGGAGAATGAAGCACTCTGGGCACAAAGCTCCCTCCAGAACCAGTGGAGAGATACATCCACTACCTCTGTCCTTAGCAGGATGAAGCACTCTGGGCACAATGCCCCCTCCAGAACCAGTGGAGAGATCCATCCACTACCTCTGGCCTTAGCAGGATGAAGCACTCTGGGCACAATGCCCCCTCCAGAACCAGTGGAGAGATGCATCCACTACCTCTTTAATTCTATATTGTTTGAAGGCGCCCATCACAGAATACAGAACGTGCTGTTATTTCACTGGAATGACTAGTTTCTTGGCAGATTGGTGCCTTCAAAAAGATATACAAGAGGCAAAAATGAAGCACGTTGCTAATTTTTCCTCGTGTTTGCTGGGGAGGCTTCTCAGTACATAGGGACTCTGGTCACAGGTTAGCATATCTGAGGGATTGCACCATTTCCGGTGAGTTCCATTAACAACCTGAGTTACTGCATCATTCCTGCGGTCTTCAGAGGGGATTTTTGTAACACCCTATGGTAATACACCCTTTCTGCTGACCTTATTGGACCTATAGTGCATCCCTGAAGGGCTATATCATTTCTTCGGATTTCAAAGGGATCTCTCCAAGCTACCTTAGGTAACAGAACTGTTTGCAGTCAGTGGCATACCAAGGAAAGACTGCATACAACAGTAATTGTTGGAAAAGAGGGGAAGGTGTGTAGTGTTATCAGTGAGAGGCGTTTTTGTTGATGTGGTTGCAAATGGCACGCAGCAATACTACTGAGTGAGGGTACATGTATGGATATGTGCTGAAGTGAGTGATGGTGAAAAGCTGAACATGTAGTAATGATTACGGAATAATGATGCAAATCCAAACATGCATAGAAAATAATGACTGATGGCACAAATGTGCCTATGCGCTCTACTATTCCAAGTAATTGTGCAAACTTGTCTTGGGTCTCAAGATTTCTGAAGGCAAATCTGGCCAAGCATTCAAGATAAATGAGTGATGTGCAAATTTGAATATGTACCAAGGATTAATGAGTGATGGTGCACAGTTAACCATGCACTAATGATTCCTGAGTAATGAGGCACATACACATGTAGCTGGGATTAATAAATTATGGTGCAAATCTGAACATGATTTAAAGATTACTGAGCATTAGAGCAAATCTGACCCATGCATAACGGTTGTAAGTCTTGACAAATGGGCCATTCTTGGCACAATGGTGCCTACTCATGTGTACTGCTTGAATTGGCAATATAATGGTAATTCTAATTTTGGAAGGCACTGTTTAAACAATGACTCCGCCCTTCCCCCAAGTGTAAAGCTTGCACTGCTGTAAATTTGTAATTCTTTATCTATAACTGTATATCAGCATATAAGATTGGTGTAACCTTTTTGCATCCATCCATTAATCTATTCATCCAGCCATCCATCAGTGCATTTATTTTCTCACCTATTCATCAAATTTTCAGGATGTAAGGAGAAGTACACTTTAACATAACTAAGGGTCCCAGGATTTATGGAACAACCCAGGGGTCAAGCTCACTTCATCAGAGGCCAGAAGTAGAGGCCAGCTCAGGTCCTATTGGAACTGTCAGCTCCTCAGGAAAAGGGGCTTTTTGCAGCTTTTTGTAGCCCCGTAGCTTAACAGGCAGTCAGCCAACTGACCCTTGGAGTCCACTTCTTTGTCCTGGGTACAAGTGGAAGCAGGTTGAATCCTTCAAGTCTACCCACAGGTCTCAAAGGCAGGTTTAGTCCTTCTGTCACCCACTTTAGCTACACGTTGCTCTTCGCTGACGACGGCCAAATAGCCAGAAACACGTGTCCGAAGATACGGCACTCGCCGCACCAACTTATGGTGAAAAACTTTTAAAACTCTGTTCAAATTCGTGCTAATGACTGCATTTACCATGATGCCTTGGGGTCACAAATGCTGGAATGGAAGACAGGGTGCTCCCCATTTTGACTGTTGTAATTAAGGCTCCCGTGAGCCTCTGAGCTGACGAGCTCGGGTGAAGCACCTGTGCGCCTTCTTGAGTGGTACTTAAACCTGTGAATACTTTCAAGGCGGCATTTCAAGCAACCCCGCCAGCTACACGTTGCTCTTCGCTGACGACGGCCAAATAGCCAGAAACACGTGTCCGAAGATACGGCACTCGCCGCACCAACTTATGGTGAAAAACTTTTAAAACTCTGTTCAAATTCGTGCTAATGACTGCATTTACCATGATGCCTTGGGGTCACAAATGCTGGAATGGAAGACAGTGTGCTCCCCATTTTGACTGTTGTAATTAAGGCTCCCGTGAGCCTCTGAGCTGACGAGCTCGGGTGAAGCACCTGTGCGCCTTCTTGAGTGGTACTTAAACCTGTGAATACTTTCAAGGCGGCATTTCAAGCAACCCTGCCAGCTACACGTTGCTCTTCGCTGACGACGGCCAAATAGCCAGAAACACGTGTCCGAAGATACGGCACTCGCCGCACCAACTTATGGTGAAAAACTTTTAAAACTCTGTTCAAATTCGTGCTAATGACTGCATTTACCATGATGCCTTGGGGTCACAAATGCTGGAATGGAAGACAGGGTGCTCCCCATTTTGACTGTTGTAATTAAGGCTCCCGTGAGCCTCTGAGCTGACGAGCTCGGGTGAAGCACCTGTGCGCCTTCTTGAGTGGTACTTAAACCTGTGAATACTTTCAAGGCGGCATTTCAAGCAACCCCGCCAGCTACACGTTGCTCTTCGCTGACGACGGCCAAATAGCCAGAAACACGTGTCCGAAGATACGGCACTCGCCGCACCAACTTATGGTGAAAAACTTTTAAAACTCTGTTCAAATTCGTGCTAATGACTGCATTTACCATGATGCCTTGGGGTCACAAATGCTGGAATGGAAGACAGGGTGCTCCCCATTTTGACTGTTGTAATTAAGGCTCCCGTGAGCCTCTGAGCTGACGAGCTCGGGTGAAGCACCTGTGCGCCTTCTTGAGTGGTACTTAAACCTGTGAATACTTTCAAGGCGGCATTTCAAGCAACCCCGCCAGCTACACGTTGCTCTTCGCTGACGACGGCCAAATAGCCAGAAACACGTGTCCGAAGATACGGCACTCGCCGCACCAACTTATGGTGAAAAACTTTTAAAACTCTGTTCAAATTCGTGCTAATGACTGCATTTACCATGATGCCTTGGGGTCACAAATGCTGGAATGGAAGACAGGGTGCTCCCCATTTTGACTGTTGTAATTAAGGCTCCGTGAGCCTCTGAGCTGACGAGCTCGGGTGAAGCACCTGTGCGCCTTCTTGAGTGGTACTTAAACCTGTGAATACTTTCAAGGCGGCATTTCAAGCAACCCCGCCAGCTACACGTTGCTCTTCGCTGACGACGGCCAAATAGCCAGAAACACGTGTCCGAAGATACGGCACTCGCCGCACCAATTTATGGTGAAAAACTTTTAAAACTCTGTTCAAATTCGTGCTAATGACTCCATTTACCATGATGCCTTGGGGTCACAAATGCTGGAATGGAAGACAGGGTGCTCCCCATTTTGACTGTTGTAATTAAGGCTCCCGTGAGCCTCTGAGCTGACGAGCTCGGGTGAAGCACCTGTGCGCCTTCTTGAGTGGTACTTAAACCTGTGAATACTTTCAAGGCGGCATTTCAAGTAACCCCGCCAGCTACACGTTGCTCTTCGCTGACGACGGCCAAATAGCCAGAAACACGTGTCCGAAGATACGGCACTCGCCGCACCAACTTATGGTGAAAAACTTTTAAAACTCTGTTCAAATTCGTGCTAATGACTGCATTTACCATGATGCCTTGGGGTCACAAATGCTGGAATGGAAGACAGGGTGCTCCCCATTTTGACTGTTGTAATTAAGGCTCCCGTGAGCCTCTGAGCTGACGAGCTCGGGTGAAGCACCTGTGCGCCTTCTTGAGTGGTACTTAAACCTGTGAATACTTTCAAGGCGGCATTTCAAGCAACCCCGCCAGCTACACGTTGCTCTTCGCTGACGACGGCCAAATAGCCAGAAACACGTGTCCGAAGATACGGCACTCGCCGCACCAACTTATGGTGAAAAACTTTTAAAACTCTGTTCAAATTCGTGCTAATGACTGCATTTACCATGATGCCTTGGGGTCACAAATGCTGGAATGGAAGACAGGGTGCTCCCCATTTTGACTGTTGTAATTAAGGCTCCCGTGAGCCTCTGAGCTGACGAGCTCGGGTGAAGCACCTGTGCGCCTTCTTGAGTGGTACTTAAACCTGTGAATACTTTCAAGGCGGCATTTCAAGCAACCCCGCCAGCTACACGTTGCTCTTCGCTGACGACGGCCAAATAGCCAGAAACACGTGTCCGAAGATACGGCACTCGCCGCACCAACTTATGGTGAAAAACTTTTAAAACTCTGTTCAAATTCGTGCTAATGACTGCATTTACCATGATGCCTTGGGGTCACAAATGCTGGAATGGAAGACAGGGTGCTCCCCATTTTGACTGTTGTAATTAAGGCTCCCGTGAGCGTCTGAGCTGACGAGCTCGGGTGAAGCACCTGTGCGCCTTCTTGAGTGGTACTTAAAACTGTGAATACTTTCAAGGCGGCATTTCAAGCAACCCCGCCAGCTACACGTTGCTCTTCGCTGACGACGGCCAAATAGCCAGAAACACGTGTCCGAAGATACGGCACTCGCCGCACCAACTTATGGTGAAAAACTTTTAAAACTCTGTTCAAATTCGTGCTAATGACTGCATTTACCATGATGCCTTGGGGTCACAAATGCTGGAATGGAAGACAGGGTGCTCCCCATTTTGACTGTTGTAATTAAGGCTCCCGTGAGCCTCTGAGCTGACGAGCTCGGGTGAAGCACCTGTGCGCCTTCTTGAGTGGTACTTAAACCTGTGAATACTTTCAAGGCGGCATTTCAAGCAACCCCGCCAGCTACACGTTGCTCTTCGCTGACGACGGCCAAATAGCCAGAAACACGTGTCCGAAGATACAGCACTCGCCGCACCAACTTATGGTGAAAAACTTTTAAAACTCTGTTCAAATTCGTGCTAATGACTGCATTTACCATGATGCCTTGGGGTCACAAATGCTGGAATGGAAGACAGGTGCTCCCCATTTTGACTGTTGTAATTAAGGCTCCCGTGAGCCTCTGAGCTGACGAGCTCGGGTGAAGCACCTGTGCGCCTTCTTGAGTGGTACTTAAACCTGTGAATACTTTCAAGGCGGCATTTCAAGCAACCCCGCCAGCTACACGTTGCTCTTCGCTGACGACGGCCAAATAGCCAGAAACACGTGTCCGAAGATACGGCACTCGCCGCACCAACTTATGGTGAAAAACTTTTAAAACTCTGTTCAAATTCGTGCTAATGACTGCATTTACCATGATGCCTTGGGGTCACAAATGCTGGAATTGAAGACAGGGTGCTCCCCATTTTGACTGTTGTAATTAAGGCTCCCGTGAGCCTCTGAGCTGACGAGCTCGGGTGAAGCACCTGTGCGCCTTCTTGAGTGGTACTTAAACCTGTGAATACTTTCAAGGCGGCATTTCAAGCAACCCCGCCAGCTACACGTTGCTCTTCGCTGACGACGGCCAAATAGCCAGAAACACGTGTCCGAAGATACGGCACTCGCCGCACCAACTTATGGTGAAAAACTTTTAAAACTCTGTTCAAATTCGTGCTAATGACTGCATTTACCATGATGCCTTGGGGTCACAAATGCTGGAATGGAAGACAGGGTGCTCCCCATTTTGACTGTTGTAATTAAGGCTCCCGTGAGCCTCTGAGCTGACGAGCTCGGGTGAAGCACCTGTGCGCCTTCTTGAGTGGTACTTAAACCTGTGAATACTTTCAAGGCGGCATTTCAAGCAACCCCGCCAGCTACACGTTGCTCTTCGCTGACGACGGCCAAATAGCCAGAAACACGTGTCCGAAGATACGGCACTCGCCGCACCAACTTATGGTGAAAAACTTTTAAAACTCTGTTCAAATTCGTGCTAATGACTGCATTTACCATGATGCCTTGGGGTCACAAATGCTGGAATGGAAGACAGGGTGCTCCCCATTTTGACTGTTGTAATTAAGGCTCCCGTGAGCCTCTGAGCTGACGAGCTCGGGTGAAGCACCTGTGCGCCTTCTTGAGTGGTACTTAAACCTGTGAATACTTTCAAGGCAGCATTTCAAGCAACCCCGCCAGCTACACGTTGCTCTTCGCTGACGACGGCCAAATAGCCAGAAACACGTGTCCGAAGATACGGCACTCGCCGCACCAACTTATGGTGAAAAACTTTTAAAACTCTGTTCAAATTCGTGCTAATGACTGCATTTACCATGATGCCTTGGGGTCACAAATGCTGGAATGGAAGACAGGGTGCTCCCCATTTTGACTGTCACTTTAGGAAGCATACAAAATCATAATGCCCATTGAGGAAGAAGAGCAAGAAAGCAAATAAATTTGAGAAGATATAACATTTTACAACTAAATTTTATAGCAGCTGTGAGCAGGTTTAAGAGAATATAATAAAACCCTTGTTGCCAGCTAAAAAGCTGACGAGTTATTGTAAAAGCTGCAGGCATATTCAAATGGTTTTAGTAAAACCTATGTCATGGACTAAGGTGCAAGCAATTAATTAAGGTGCAAGCTGGGCAGATTCAAATCTGTTTCATCGCCCTTTTACACAATAAAATGTTAAGAAGACATAACAAACAGACAAAGTGCAAACAGATCAGTAAAGTGCAAGCTGGGAGGGGGATTCAGAATTGCTGGTATGCGGCTTCCTCACAGAAGGTGAAAAAAAGCTACAAAATCAGGTAACTGGAGAGCAACTGCTGATGTGACCGCTCAGCCCTCCACAGGGCTTGGTCGCCCCACTCACTGCTGCCGCTCCTGCCTGCCTTTGCCGCCTGCTGCCTGCAGATTCCTTTGCTCGCTGCTCCTGGGATTCCCGCTGCCCGCTGCTTCTTGGGATTTCCCGCCGCTGCCTCCCTGCGGCCCCGCCCCCCTGTGATTCCATTTGCCGCCCCGCTCCCGCCACCCAGCTGCTCCTCCTTCCCGGCTCCTTACTTAAGGGGACCGTAGGGGACCACAGAGTGTGACCGCTCAGCCCTCCACAGGGCTTGGTCGCCCCACTCACTGCTGCCGCTCCTGCCTGCCTTTGCCGCCTCCTGCCTGCAGATTCCTTCGCTCGCTGCTCCTGGGATTCCCGCTGCCCGCTGCTTCTTGGGATTTCCCGCCGCTGCCTCCCTGCGGCCCCGCCCCCCTGTGATTCCATTCGCCGCCCCGCTCCCGCCACCCAGCTGCTCCTCCCTCCCGGCTCCTTACCTAAGGGGACCGTAGGGGACCACAGAGTGTGACCGCTCAGCCCTCCACAGGGCTTGGTCGCCCCACTCACTGCTGCCGCTCCTGCCTGCCTTTGCCGCCTCCTGCCTGTAGATTCCTTCGCTCGCTGCTCCTGGGATTCCCGCTGCCCGCTGCTTCTTGGGATTTCCCGCCGCTGCCTCCCTGCGGCCCTGCCCCCCTGTGATTCTATTCGCTGCCCCGCTCCCGCCACCCAGCTGCTCCTCCCTCCCGGCTCCTTACTTAAGGGGACCGTAGGGGACCACAGAGTGTGACTACTCAGCCCTACACAGGGCTTGGTCGCCCCACTCACTGCTGCCGCTCTTGCCTGCCTTTGCCGCCTCCTGCCTGCAGATTCCTTCGCTCGCTGCTCCTGGGATTCCCGCTGCCCGCTGCTTCTTGGGATTTCCCGCCGCTGCCTCCCTGCGGCCCCGCCCCCCTGTGATTCCATTCGCCGCCCCGCTCCCGACACCCAGCTGCTCCTCCCTCCCGGCTCCTTACTTAAGGGGACCTTAGGGGACCACAGAGTGTGACCGCTCAGCCCTCCACAGGGCTTGGTCGCCCCACTCACTGCTGCCGCTCCTGCCTGCCTTTGCCGCCTCCTGCCTGCAGATTCCTTCGCTCGCTGCTCCTGGGATTCCCGCTGCCCGCTGCTTCTTGGGATTTCCTGCTGCTGCCTCCCTGCGGCCCCGCCCCCCTGTTATTCCATTCGCCGCCCCGCTCCGGCCACCCAGCTGCTCCTCCCTCCCGGCTCCTTACTTATGACGCCCCCAGAGCGACCGCGCAGCGGACGCGTGCAGCGGGAGCACCGACTGAGCGCCGAAGGTGCGCCAAAGGTAAGCCCGTCTGCGCCCGTCCGCGCCTGGACCGCGCCCAGCGCCAGACCCCCTGGTCCTCGCCCTCGCCAGCACACCCTGCACATCTACGATGCCAAAACCCTCCACGCACTCAACGCCGGCCGAAACACCACCTGCTACCGAGCCACCCCGAGACGCACCCACGGACCCTTCACCTGCCTGACCTGCCGCTTCACCAGCCTCCGACCCAACACCGCACCTACTAAACCGAGCCCCAGCAACAAACACCTGATGTGCATCCTGCTCAACACCCGCTCCGTTCACAGGCATGCCGTCAAACTCTGGAACCTCCTCGACTCGACAGCACCAGACATCGCCTTCCTGACGGAAACCTGGATGAACGCCTCCTCAGCACCCGACGTCGCCATCGCCATCCCAGAAGGCTACAAAATCACCAGGAGGGACCGCGTCAACCAGACAGGAGGAGGCATCGCCATCATCCACAAGAACACCATCCGCATCACGACCAACTCCGATGACACCCTCACCTCCGCCGAACACCTCCACTTCCAGATACACACCGACCCCAAGACCACGCTCAGAGGCACCCTCATCTACAGACCACCGGGACCACGCACACAGTTCAGCGAAGACATCACAGACTTCGTCAGCCCCCACGCCATCAATTCCACCGACTACATCCTCCTGGGGGACCTCAACTTCCACCTGGAGGACGACAAGGACCGCAACACCACTGCTCTACTGGACAACCTGGCCAACCTCGGACTCAAGCAACTGGTAACCACCCCCACCCACCACGCCGGCCACACGCTTGACCCAGTCTTCTCATCCAGCAAATACGTCACCTTCAGCCACTCCACCAATCTCCAGTGGACTGACCACAGCTGCGTCCACTTCAGCTTCAGCAAAACGACGACCCACCACCACCCTCAACAAGCCCCCCGCAGGAGCTGGAACAAGATCACCGGCGCCCAGCTCACCACCTTCCTCAGCAAGAACCCCCCCACCAGCTCAACGGACCCCAACGAAGCCGCCAACAACCTCACACAGTGGATCACCAACTGCGCAGACGCCCTCGCACCACTGAAGAAGAACCCCCCCAGCAGACACAGCAGCAAGAAAGCCTCCTGGTTCACCGACGAGCTCATCACCTCCAAGAAGAACTGACGCTCCCTGGAGAACACCTGGCGCCCCAACCAGACCACAGACAACATGACGGCCCGCAAACACCACCAACTGATCCGCGCCACAAAGAAGACAGCCTTCAAGGAACGACTGGACAACAACACCCACAACAGCAAGGAACTCTTCAGCATCGTCAAAGAGCTCTCCAACCCCGATGCCGGAAACAATGACATCACTCCCTCGCAAGACCTCTGCGACTCCCTCGCAGCCTTCTTCCATGACAAGATCGCCAACATTCACAACAGCTTCGGCCCACCAACCACGAACCCCACCACCGAACCGATGCCCCCCACCGCCACCCTCCGCACCTGGACCCCAGTCAGCACCGAAGACACAACACGCACAATGAACACCATCCACTCCGGATCCCCTACGGACCCCTGCCCACACCACATCTTCAACACGGCCGACCACATCATCGCACCCCACGTCCGCGACATCGTCAACGCCTCCTTCAACACCGCCACCTTCCCGGAGTGCTGGAAACACGCCGAGATCAGTGCCCTGCTGAAGAAACCAACTGCAGACCCCTCCGACCTCAAGAACTACCGCCCCATCTCGCTCCTCCCGTTTCCTGCCAAAGTCATCGAGAAGACCGTCAACAGACAGCTAGCCGCCTTCCTCGAGACCAACGGATCCCTCGACCACTCGCAATCCGGCTTCCGAGCCAACCACAACACGGGGACCGCCCTCATCGCAGCCACAGACGACATCAGATCCCTAATGGACAATGGGGAAACTGCGGCCCTCATCCTCTGTCTGCCACCGCACCCTGGTACAGCGCCTGAACAACACCGGCATCCAGGAGAGGCCCTGGAGTGGATCACCTCATTCCTCGCCGGAAGAACCCAGAGAGTCTGCCTCCCCCCGTTCCGGTCAGCGGCCACCGAAGTCATCTGCGGCGCTCCACAAGGGTCATCGCTCAGCCCCACCCTCTTCAACGTCTACATGAGCCCCCTCGCAACCCTCGCACGTCAACACAACCTCAAGATCATCACCTACGCCGACGACACCCAGCTGATCCTCTCCCTCACCAGCGACCCGGACGCCGCCAGAGCCAGCCTACACGAAGGGATGAAAGACGTCGCCGAATGGATGAAGAACAGCCGCCTGAAACTGAACTCAGACAAGACGGAGGTCCTCATCCTTGGATCATCATCCTCCGCCTGGGACGACTCCTGGTGGCCCCCCGCCCTGGGAGCCACCCCCAAGCCAACAGACCACGCTCGCAACCTAGGCTTCATCCTGGACTCCTCCCTCTCGATGACCAGACAAGTCAACGCCGTCTCATCTTCATGCTTCAACACCCTGCGCATGCTTCGAAAGATCTTCCGGTGGATCCCCACCGAGACCAGGAAGACGGTCACCCAGGCCCTCGTCACCAGTCGGCTGGACTACGGGAACGCCCTCTACGCCGGCACCGCCGCCAAACTCCAGAAGAAACTCCAACGGATCCAGAACGCCTCAGCACGACTCATCCTGGACATCCCCCGACACAGCCACATCTCCGGACACCTGAGAGACCTGCACTGGCTCCCCGTCAACAAAAGAATCACGTTCCGACTCCTCACCCACGCACACAAGGCCCTCCACGACCTGGGCCCCAAGTTCCTCAACAGCCGTCTGACCTTCCACAAGCCCACCCGCCAGCTCCGCTCCGCCAGCCTCGCTCTTGCCACCGTCCCCCGCATCCGCAGAGCCACCGCCGGAGGAAGATCCTTCTCCTACCTGGCAGCCAAGACATGGAACTCCCTCCCCATCCACCTCCGGACAACGCAAGACCATCTCGCCTTCAGGAAGCAACTCAAGACCTGGCTGTTCGAGCAGTAGCGTTCCCCCCTCCCCCCCAGCGCCTTGAGACCCTCCGGGTGAGCAGTGCGCTATACAAATGCCTTTGATTGATTGATTGATTGAACAAAGTGCAAGCTTGGTGAGTTCTAGAGTGCTGTTGTGCAAATCGATAGTACTATAGACCATTAGCCACTAGTGTGGCCCATTCGTCGATGTGACCCCCCTTTGAGTGAATCAGTGGATTCTGGCAGAATGGAACTGTAGTCAAGCTGTGTGGCTAACAGTATGTGCCTTTCATTAGCCACATGCACATTCAAGCTGCACCTGCCCAATTACAGACCAGACGGGGGCCTTCAATGAGAGTTGATGGTAGTTGGAGTGATAGGCGCCAAATTGTCCTGTGCTGCTATTTTCTTTTCCACCTTTTTGAGAAATGTTACCAGCTGGCAGTTCGACTACAGGTCCCCTGGAGCAAACTAGGCCAGTGAAGGCTACCTCCACATGCAGATACCTCTTTGGTTGAAAGGAACTTGTAGCAGCTGCCTTCCCTCCCCCAATAGCTCCTTGCAAGAGCATTTAAGATGTGGCATGTCTTATTTGCTATTGTCGCATAATCGCCAAACATTCAGGCCCATATTTAATGGAAAATGATGGAGTGCGATGCTGCGCCAAAATTGGCAGCACCACGCTCTGTCATTTTCACAACGCAGGGCACTGTAGTTCATTGAATATGGTGCACCCCTGTGTTGTCCCCTGCACTGATGCTAAACTGGGCTGCCCAGCGCCAACGTAGGCATCCTTGCACCATCATGCAAGGATGTCTGCATTGAGGGGTTTGATTGTTTATGGGTGGAAAGGTGTCCCTTCCTGCACATAAACAATCACTAATGGCGATTTGGCACTTCTGTGTGGGCTGCAGAATGCAGCCCACATAGAAGTGCAAAAGCATAATTTTGAAATGATTGTTTATGTGCAGGAAGTGTCACCTTCCCACGCGTAAACAATCTTGTCTGGCATTTTGCTCTTTCTATGCATGCTGTAGAATGCAGCATACATAGAAAAGCAAACAACGAGGAGGAATAAAAGTATTCCTCCTCGTTGCACCTTGCTAATGCCACCCCTGAGGTGGTGTTAGATTTTGGCGCTGCTGCAGGTTTACGAAAACTCATAAATCTGAGGCTGCATCAAAATGCAATGGGTGTTGCTGTGCCACGCCCACAGCAAAACCCATTGCACGCCCCTTTAACGCCATTGGAGCGTCATGAAAAGTAACACTCCGGTGGTGTTAGGGACTCATAAATATGCCCCTCAGTATGCATTTTTGCTGCCAAGGACGTAGATGTAATAGGGAAGGAAGCAAACCTAAGCGATACTTCAGGAACTTCTCATTGACTGTTTGTGAATACCCTGTGTTAAAATTTGTTGAAGTGCAGTTCGGTAATTGTTTAGAATCAGCCAGGCATGCGCTATGCATGCTACGGAGGCCTTGTATTCAATCAGTAAAAGAGAATTTATTATTTTCCTGGCCAGTTTTTTGTAGGCCAAGTGGCTGGTGCGAGTTTCCTAGAACTGGGTTAGCCATGTGACTAATAGTGTTTCCTGAAGATAGAATCTGGCAGCTGAGGTATCTCTGGTCTGCAGATCCTGCTACAGATGGAAGTTCAAAGTGTTGGAATCCAACTTCCTAATTTTGTTCCAACAGTCTATGTAGACCCTCAATCTGGACAGGGTCTGCTTTCGCAGGCCAAATCCAGCCTGGGATTGGGAGATTGAAGATTATTCTATCCACTCTTGTCATTGTATTGACCTCTCTCCCTCTCAGTGGTTCACTCCCATTCGTTATGGTTGCTAGTAGTTTAGCCTGTTTTAGCCGAAGAACCGGCGTCAATATTGGTCCTGACAATTTTCTTGAGATTTTTAAGTGTAACAGCCAGGATTTACTGCTTTATGACTTCTTTGTCGGGTGAAAAATGAGCTGTTTTTGTCAATGAAAATCCCCAAGTATTTGTATTCATCTATTGTATCAGTCCGTGTTTGGGCCCAGCACCAGGGCGGTGTTCTTTTCTTACTACTGTTGATCATCATGGTTTTTGTTTTTCCTAAGTTGATGGTGAGGATATTTTCAGTTGAATACTCTTGCGTAATGTCGAGCAGGCATTGCAGCCCCACCTGGATGTGGCTCATCAAGACCATGTCGTCAGCATATAAGAGGCTGGAAATTGTCATGTCGCCTAATTTTGGGACCTGGGAGTTGCAGGTGTTTAGCTTTTGTGGCAGGTCAGCTAGATAGAGGTTAAACAATGTTGGTGAGAGACAACACCCCATTTTCAGCCCTTTAGTTGTAGGTGTTTGTCTGGAGAGATGTATTCCGGTGCCCAGCTTGACCGGAACCCATGTATCAGTGCAAAATAAGCATATTCAGTACGGCCTGAGGGATGTTCTACTGAGCCAGCTTACATCAAAGCTTACACCGGTCATTATGATCAAAGGATGCCCTTTCATCGATAAAGAAAAAACACAGGGACATCCTTGAGCCTTTTGCTGCACCAGTCAGCAGGGATAGGGTTAGGGTGCTTGTTATAGTACCTGACAGCTTAGAAAAAACCCCTCTGGTTGGGCGGGATTATGACTTTGTTAGAGGCCCAGGTTGTTCTCCTAGCAGTATCCTGACAACATATTTCTCCTCAATGAGTACCACTAAGCAGTAGTTTTCTGCCAAGGATATGTCCCCACTCATGAAAATGGCCAAGATTATGGAGCCACTCCATGAGGGTGGTAGTGTGCCCTCAAGCCTTATTTGGGAATAAACTGATTCCAGTGCCTCCACCCATTATCCTGCTTTGTGCTTGAAGAGAGGAGGGAAGATGCCATTTGGGCCCAAAGTCTCTTCTCTTCTGCCCTTTGCTATTTGGTGTCTATTTTATTTGTTATGTGTCGATTTAGGAGCATTTGGTTGGCTTGCTGTAGGTTACAGCAATTCAGACCCTGGAGAACGAAGGGTTGCTTCGCCCTTGCTGCCTTGAGTAATTTCCTGTTCCACAATATTGGGGCAGGATTGCCCCATCTAGAGTTAGTAAGTAAGATGTCCTTCATTAGCACTGTTGGTGGACTAGTTGTCTGCTACAGGGGTGTCTTGTGATTGAGAAGCTGGTTCCCAGTGTTCTGTCTCCGTTTCTGTGGCCACTAGTCTAAATAGGGGGTGAAAACCCATTCGTCTGGGAGCAGTAAATTTTTTGTTCCGACCTTTTCTCCTTTTCTTCCGTTTATTTTGAGCATAATTATTGTGCTCCAGCGTGGTCTCTAGTTTAAGATCTGATTTCTCTGTAGCTGCTGCCTGCTTCGTTGAAGGAAGTGGCGGTGCCCTTCCAGGTGATCTGCTGAAATTTTGAGTTGAACTGCTCTAAGCAAGGGATGTTGACATATCGGGTTTTTGTGGGCCTTGTGTCTCAGAGTTGGTGGTTGTGGTTTGAAGTAGCACTCCCTGTAAGGGTTTGGGAGATTGTTTGAAATCAATGAGTATATTATTAGCTATAGATGGAAGTGAAGACTATTGATCTACAATAGGGGCACAAGTGCAGCTTGCTTGCACCAAAATAGTGTCTCAATGGACTTGCTTGATGAGCATGTTTAAAGCCCCTAGCTTTTTGTTGATGCCAACAAAAAAGACAGCCAGGGTGTTGAGCAGTGACAGCTGGAAATCCATTTTGTTTGATTGATATTACAGTGCTTCGACTGGCAGCTACACCATGTTCAGAAGAGACACCCAGATGTTGTCCATGTGCGGTGCTTTTTCCTCACCTGTCCTGGTTAAGCTTCAGTATTACCCCTCATCAGCCAGGCTAGCTTAAATCCGGTGGCACTGTAAGTGCAGGACCCGTGTCTAGGCATACCCTTCCCACTTAGGGCGACAAAAGCAAAAAGAACAGATGATAACAGAATGTGGAGAAAAAAAAAACATTCAGCCCCTAGTCACAGATCTGGGTTTAATCCATTGTTTTTATTGCTCACCACACCACCACAGTTTGGACCCAGCCATATGCAAATCAGTCTTGACCCAGCTCCCTATGGGAACAGTCCAGTCCGAGCTGCCAGGCCAGGTTCTCCCAGGACCAAAAACAAGCATTCTGTGACCTGTTTTGGGGTATCACCCCTCATCAACCAGGCTAACTTGGATCCAGTGGTATAATGAGCACGGAACACACGCCTGGGCATAGCCTTCCAACTTAGGACGACAAAAGCAGAAAAAAACAGATGATTGATGGAATGTGGAACAAATCAAACTTTCAACCCTAGTCACAGATCTGGGTTTAATCCATTGTGTTTTTGCTCACCACACCTCAGTTTGGACCCAGCCATATGCAAATCAGTCTTGACCCTCCTCCCCATGGGAACAGTCTAGCCCGAACTGCCAGGCCAGGTCCTTACTGGACCAGAAACAAGCTTCTTAGGACCGGTTTAGGGGTATCACTCCTCATCAGCCAGGCTAGCACAGTCCATTGGCAAAGTGAGCATTGACCCATGACTGGACATACCCTTCCCACTTAGGGTGACAAAAGCAAAAGAAAATCCAACCTTGGCAACTTCTGCAGCAGCTGCGGTTATAGCTGTCACTGTATACTATGGGCCCTCCTTGAGGCTGATGTCCTGTTGCCAGTCTTCCCCCTCCGAGGACAAAAGATGAATGAGTTTGAGGTCTTCATCTTACTTGAGGACGAGGTGCGGGATCACACCCGATCGGCAAGCCACAGCCAAACTTGGTTGGGCCACTTCCACAGGCTGGGGCTCGACTTATGTGCAGTGGGAACTAAACTCACTGCTGCCTTGCCAAAAGCCTTCCCACTTCCCCCCTCTTACCGGGGCTCCTGGCCTTCTGTGGAGTGGTTGGAGGTTGTGCCAAATTGCCAAGCTGCGCCTTCTGGGGCCTGGTGGGGGCCACGCCTGGCACTCTATGTTCTGCGACTCCCAGCTCAGCAGCACTGCAGGCAGATGGATAAGGGGCTTGTGTGTGGACAGGCAGTCAGCAGCAGTGGCGTAGCGTGGAGGGTACAGGGGGGGCCGGCCGCCCCGGGTGCAACATCTTGGAAGAGACTAAATCCACGGGTTAGGGGGCGCAAATTACTTGCCTTGCCCCAGGTTAGGGGGCACAAATTACTTGCCTTGCCCCGGGTGCTGACAACCCACGCTACGCCACTGGTCAGTAGTTTGGCAGGCTCAGTGCAACTCAATGTAGGCTCAGGTAAGGGCCCCCCTTCTTGGATGCCATTATTGCTTAAACCGCAGTTGCCGGGTGGACACTCTCCACAAGTGAGCTCTCAAGCCTACAGCAGCTGAAACCCAGCTCAGTCTTCCTCAGCCCCACCTCCTCCTCAGAAACTCATTCGGCGTCACTTCCAACTTCCAGTGAGCTAAGTATAATCTTTTAGATCCCTTTCTCATCTCAGCCTCCTGCAGCGTGGAACTGGTTTGCCAAAGGTCATTTCGCTTTCCACTCCGACCATAGTGTAATTCCTCAAAAACCAGGAACAAGTGGGTCCTTTTGGGCAGAGGTAGACTGGCCCATGCTACCAAGTTTTATAAAAGGTGCGATTTTGCTACCCGATAGACTAGGAGACCTAAAAACAATACATCACGAAAATCAAACCTGTCTAGGATGATGCACTGTCCCTCTGTCCTCAAGCTGGGCACCAATTAGAAAGGGACACATTTTGGACAGCAGCCTCAAATGATAGAAATACGTGGAAGTGACCTTGTTTATATGCTGTTTGATACACAGTAAATCTATGATGACCCCCAGATTATTAACCTCCTTGGCCGAGGTGGGAGATGATGGATGCTGTGAAAGAATAAATCCTTTCTTAGCACACATTGCAACAGCTTCTCATCATAATGCCCCATTATCCACATTTTGACAATTCATGATGCTTCTCACTAGTTTACCCACATGTTTCCATAGTGCCTCAGGTGACTTTTAGTAATGCATTGATTTCTTCCATGTATGTGTTATTCTTTGACTAGAACTGTCGCTGGTTACCTGGGTGATTGGAAGAGGTGTGTTTTTGGTTATCTCTGGTCTGTTATGATCTGAATCTGCAGGCCACACTCACATCACATGCTAAACAGTAGATTCTACTCTTATCCGTAGAGATGTCTCTTGGTCCAGGAAAGCTTTGACAACAGTTTTCTAAGCTCTACAGCAAATTATCCTATTAATATTGAATAACTGCACCAATCTACAGCAAGCAACACTCCAGGTAGCTGTTTGAAAATGGAAAGCGCAGTTGTTGTAACCGCTGGTGCTCCCTAAATGACATTTATGATGGCTCCTTGTTCTGGATCCCACTGATAGCAAATAGGGCTGCCACCTGTCCTGTATTTTACTAGCCTGGCCAGTGTTTTGATGTAAAGACCAGCAAAAAATGTGGGAGACTCACCCCAGGCTAGTATGTTTTCCTCTATTTAAATTTCAAACAAATATTCAATGAAAGACCACTCATGATATATTTGATGGAACTTATGATTGCTTATTAAAGTAAACAGCATCAAATCTTCGTGTTAAATGCAGCTGCACAGGATTTAATAGGAACTCTGACTCAACTAACAGCCCCTGGCTCTTACAAAACCTCAGAATAGGAGCCAATGACTGGTATTTGGCTCCGCGAAAGGTAGCAAATCGTGTAGGGCACAGGGGAGAGAGGATTGAATAGAGGCAACATTGTACAGAAGAGATAGGCTCACCTCAGGATATAGGAACTGAAATGAGCAAGTGGGTATCAGAGTCAGAGGATTACCAGAAATTTGCTCTGTCATTTTTCGATCATTCAACCTCGGGCAGTTAGACGATCTCCACTCTTTATCAAGCTAATTAAGATATTTATTTTGTCCAATATATCCGTCAATTTCCTAAAAGTGCCAACCAAATTTGCACGTCATATGCTTTGATGTGAAATCCTATGCCTTGACAGAGCATGCTAGCATGTAGTGAAGCAGGGCAGGGAGTTCAGATGCCTAACATAATGCTGATAATATTGGACTGCTCATAGATTATCAGCTGCACCTGTTGTTAACCTTTTATTACTGAAGAATCAATTCTTGTGTAAAAAAGGTGTAAATCATTTCTGGGAGGGCGGTCTTCCCCTACTGTTAAAGAGTGTCTCAATACGCTAATATATCCAAATGCATCACAATAAAAACCGGTCCATTATCTGCTTTCCTGCAATTTCCTGCTAATAGAAATGAAGGCAGATTCTGTTGTTTCTTGCTTAAATCTTACTTGCAAGTTGAGACATGTTTCATATGTTGTCCTGACTATATAGTCACGGTCTTTTCCAGTAGAATTGCTATAAAAGGCATTCCAATAATAGGGTTATAGCCTGCCCAAATGTTAGGATCTGAGGTGGAGTTTTAAGTGGTGCAACTACTGTATGTCTGAAACAATTTGGGCAATCCCCAAGAGTATGTGTATTCAAGAATGCAAACTTATTGTTACAGTTTACGAAGGTAAGCCATACTATATAAAATACATAGTATTACAAAAGTAAATTCAACACTTAGGCGGTCATTACAACATTGGCGGTAAAAACTGCTTACCACCGTGCAGAAGACCGCCAACACACCTCCGCGGCCGCGGAAATCTGCCACAACTATTATGACCTACAGCACGGAATCCGCCAATATTCAGACACCCACACAAGTCCGCCACACCAAAGGTCAGTGATAAACTGGTGATAACAAAACCTCCACCGTCACGCCAACAGAAATACGTCCACACCATCACGACCAACGAATCCACGCAGAGGTCTTTCAACCGCGGTAAACTACTGGTGGTACACACTGCCGTGCTCAAAATACACACACACATACAAAACACTGCCACATTGGACAGTTCAAAATACACACACCTGATATACATACACACACCACTCCCACACACCCAATACAATATAAAACACAAACCCACAAACTCTTACGTCAACAATTTTTGAGAGAAGGCCAGAGAGAGACACCACCATCAACAATACTAGCATCCACAGGCACACAACACCATCACCCACATAACTTCTATGCACCTCACACTACACACCACTACATATCACCACACGTATCACCCCATACACCACCCCACACATCACCTACACCACCCCATGGCACGGCAAAGACACCCCAGGTTCTCGGAAGAGGAGCTCAGGGTAATGGTGGAGGAAATCGTCCGGGTAGAGCCACAGCTATTCGGATCACAGGTGCAGTAACCTCCATTGCAAGGAAGATGGAGCTATGGCGAAGAATTGTGGACAGGGTCATTGCAGTGGGGCAGCACCCAAGAAATCGGGAGGACATCAGGAAGAGGTAGAACGACCTACGGGGGAAGGTACGTTCCGTTGTCTCAAGACACCACCTTGCGGTTCAGCAGACTGGCGGAGGACCCCCACCTCCACCCCCACAACTAAAAACATGGGAGGAGCAGGTCTTGGCGATTCTGCATCCTGAGGGCCTCGCAGGAGTAGCTGGAGGAATGGACTCTGGTAAGTTAAATCTTAACTATTACATCCCCCACCCTACCTGCATGCCATCACATACCCCCACTCTCACCCCCATCACTCTAACTCCTCACAAATGTCCCAACATCACAAACCACACATCCTAACACCAAGCCCTGCATGCAACAACAAAGCATGGACACCCATCACTAAAGCATGGCCACTGCACATACCCATACACCCCCCTAAACCATCATCACACAAGGTCTCACACAGGAATGCAAGCACTGGGGTACACGGTCACCCACCCATTGCACACCATGGCACACACAGATGTAATAAACATCCTTTTATACCCCTGCAGGACCCCTACCCAACGTCACCGGACAGGAGGGTCCACACATGTCCACACCACCAACAGAAGAGGCCCACAGTGATGACAGCACCTCTATCCAACTGGATCTAGATGACCAGCCCGGCCCACCGGGGACCTCAGGACAGTCGGTTCCCCTTACACTGGCACAGTCCACCACAGAGCTTCCCCCCTCTGGAAACACCAGCACAGCACCCACCCAGCGGGACCATACCTCCGTCCCCAGGACACGTCAATCAGCAGTGTGTCCACCACTACAGGGAACCCAGGCTAACCCATCACCCCAACAACAACAGGGACCTGGAGGCAGTGGTAGTGGGCACACGGTCCAGGGGACGGAGGCCCAGGAACACAGGGGAACTGGGAGGGCTGCTGTGTGACAGGGGGAGGACAGGCCAAGGGAACCCACTCTCCACGAGGCCCTCTCCTCCATCATGGGAGCCTACCATCACTCCCAGGAGATGATGGCAACGGTACTGGCCAAGTTTCAGGAGACCCTGCAGGAGCAGCAGTATTTGGGCTTCAGGGAGGAACTCAGAGCCATCAATTCCACCCTGGGCACCATCGTAGGGGTGCTGAAGGAAGTACTCAACACCAGGAGGGACACTGTGGCACTACAAGGGGCCCCTGACACTAGCCTGGACGATGAACTGCCCTCCACCTCCGCCGGCGCTAGTGGACAGGAGGCACCGCCACAGGACCATCACACCAGCACCCCAACCCCTGCAGATGGAGAACCACCTCGCAAACGGTCCCTGAGATCCAGGACAAAGACAGAGAACAATGCCAAGACCCCCACCAAGAAATGAGACCACCCTGAATGTCATCCTTCTGTCCCACTTTGTCACCCTGTCCATCCTTAAACTGCCCCAGCTCCACTTCCCATGCCCATTTGGGCAATGCACCTGTGAGACTAATAGGCTGGACTCTGCCATGGACATTCCTCCGCCATCACCCCTCACCATTTTGCTACCCCCTCCAATATTGAGCACTAAAATAAACACCCTTAAAGCACAAAACAATCTGGAGTCAGTCTGTGATTTCGGAATAGTGTATTAGCAATTACTGTGGCAAAAAGCTCTTTCAAATGTTATGTCAACATACCTATGTCACACAGCTCTAGCCCATGAGGAATCAAAGCAGATGTCAGACATTGGGACCCACATCTGTGAAATCGTAAGGGAAAGTGACAACTCAGTGACCATACACTGGGTGAAAACGACAGACAGTAGAGAGGTAGTAGTGTTTAAGTACATATAGTAGGCAGGTTTGTATTCTTACCTGTGTTTCACTTGAAATATTGCTGGATCACTGAGTCCCTGTTGTCCAGGTCTTCTTCTTCTGCTTCCTCGTCTTCACTGTCCACAGGCTCCACAGCTGCAACAACACCGCCATCTGGACCATCCTCCTGCATAAAAGGCACCTGTCGTCGCAAAGCCAAGTTGTGAAGCATACAGCAGGCCCGATGATCTGGCACACCTTCTTTGGTGAGTAGAATAGGGATCCACCTGTCATATGGAGGCACCTGAACATGGTCTTCAGGAGGCGGAAGGGCCTGTAGTGAATCCTAGTTCGTTTTAATGGGATAACAGGAGTTAGCTTAGCCTCTGGCTTGTAGACTCGTGCCCCCATCACCTAGTGACTTTTAACCTACTTAGCTTGCTCTGTCTTAGCCCATTTTATTATTTATTTCTTCTAAGATGGCTGCCTTGTTTATAGTTAGGCCACTTGTTATGGGTAACATTATCAGTGTCACCGCGCCAAGACGTCAAGATCAAGCACCAAAGACAAACAAACAATAGGTGTTCACACTTAGGGATTTTCCCTCTCTATACTTTCGAGGGATTGTTGATATTAAATGCCGTCCCAAGCATGTCTGTTATCTATTGTTTAGGAACACACCTACGTCAGGGGACCTTGTAGATCTGTATAAATACATCACACTTTAGACAGATAATCAGAGGGATTCCGACCAGAGGGCATCGCCACCATCGCTGATACCGATGTTGCAGTCGTCTTGACTCTGACCCAGTCTTCGTGTGCCTGCGGAGTCTGAGATAGAGACCTCATTCCAAGGTAACAAGGGCTGGGGGCTCCTCTCATGGACATGGCATTGGCAGATTAGGTTTAACAAACCCAGCTCTCCTTTAGGTAGGAGGTTAGGCCTTTTCACATTAGGGTATTAGGGGATAATACATCTCATATATCTTTTTTATGTATTGCAAGATGGTGGGGGTCTTTGTAATAATGACTCTCGTCTTCACAATACTATTTCTTGCTTTATTCATTATCCTAATCATTGTAGCCCATGCAACTTATCGCAAATTGCAGTTATGTTAAATAAAAACTATTGTAACTTTACTGCATCTGTGTCATTGCCTGTGTTTGTATGAGACATAATATATCTGTGAGAAAAGGGTAATCTCCGTTTAACCACGACACTCCCTGAGATATCTTATTTTCGAGTCCATGCGTAAACAGCTGCCATAAAACACCTTTTACTATTGTGTTTCTGGTGAGATGCTGCTAGGTAGTCGGTATGGTTGGGACAACAGTTGCGACTTGTTGTAGGAAAGACGTAGTCGCCTACAAACAAAAGTACTGTCATCCCTAAACCAGCAGTCTTGCTCAGAGCAAGAGTCCAAACTACGACATGGCGCCACCAACGATGGTGTTTAGGCACTAATTTACGGATACCCTGACTATCACTGTCTCACAGACAACAGGTACCCTAAGTACCATTATACGGAGACGTCCGTGGTCTTTGGGAGAATCCTTCCTCAGCTGAAAAGGTATCACCTGATTAAGCTGTAGGTTGTTCGAGCTCGAACTAATAAAAGGAAATTACTTTCCCTATCTGGTGTTCCATTTCTCTAAACAAATATGGCTGATGCCATAGACATTCCTGAAAATGCTAGACATGCACTGACGCAACATTTATTAACGCATGGCCTTACAGATGAGGGCGGGGATGTTACTCTGATAATAGAAGCTACTGAAGCACACCAAACAGAAACATTTTACTGTTGGGTCACCTTTCCTGAGGTTGATCAAAGAACAAAATCATTCCACACATATGAAGTTGCAAACGTACCTTTACGGTACCAAGCATACCAGTATCATGAAATATCGCTCACCTACCAGGAGCATCAGAACTGGTTCGAAGGCGCCCTACCACATATACTACGAAGAGTGAGGTTAGGTCCCTTAAGTAATGATGGACCTACCTGGCCTATGTTCGCCACATACACACCTCACCCAGGCATACAGAAAATGCCGATAGCAGATTTACGAGTTTTATATAATGAATTAGTGGCATTGTATAGATGATTAGTACAGTTCGTAATGCGAACATTGAACACAACACCAGCGCGTCCAGCACCGCCAGTAGCTGGTGGTTATTAATTGGCTACTGGGATTAATCCACAAACAGTGCATACTATTATGGGTAAAGTGCCCACGGAACGGGAAAAAATACCGTTCTGGATTGCCCAGAAAACAAATCAGCTGGAAGCTGTGTTTCCCCATACGGGACCACAGGAAAAACATAGATTGCTCACTATGTGCTTGCCTTTTGGGATGGTTCCCTCGGTGGATGACTGTGCCACATGGGGTACAGTCTTTGCTGCCATATATACTACCACACGTGGTACCCCGACACTTGCCAATTTACCGGAAGTGTTAAAACAAATACAAAATGAGCATGGGGCTGCACCAGCCCTGGATTTGGGGATGAAATTGATGCGTAACTTTGATGCCGTATCATTAATTATACTGAGTAATATTAAAGGGGAAGCGGTGGCACTGGCAATTCGCCAGCGTCTCCTGGATACTCCAAACCAGGAACAGGAGAGACAGCTACCAAAAATAATTTCTGATGCCTATACTAGTATAGGACGGGATAGTTTGGGAGCCAAACCTAAAAAAATTGGAGTTACAAGGTACGACCCATAAGGAGGGTACAAAGCAGGCACAAGAGGGCTCTAAGAAGCGCTGGGACAAACAAAAAGATTTCAAAGAAAGAAGAAATAAGAGAGCTGATTCTCCACACCCGGAGAACTCCGAAAGGAGATATAGGGGGTCATTACGACCTTGCCGCCC
The DNA here is from genome assembly GCF_031143425.1 of Pleurodeles waltl. Taxonomy (NCBI): domain Eukaryota; kingdom Metazoa; phylum Chordata; class Amphibia; order Caudata; family Salamandridae; genus Pleurodeles; species Pleurodeles waltl. The sequence goes on from NC_090436.1 coordinate 486,096,750, forward strand.
GCCAAGATCTGACCGCTGTGCAGCTGCCAATGCGGCCGCGCCACGGCCATTTGGAGATCCCCGCTGAGCCGGTGGGCGGAAACCTGGTTTCCGCCCGCCAGCCCAGCGGGGATCACAGCCGCAACATAGGAGCCGGCTCCAAATGGAGCCGGCGGTTTTGCGGCCGTGCGATGGGTGCAGTTGCACCCGTCGCGCTTTTCACTGTCTGCATAGCAGACAGTGAAAAGCTGCATGGGGCCCTGTCAGGGGGCCCCGGCACTGCCCATGCCAGTGGCATAGGCAATGCAGGGGCCCCCAGGGGCCCCACTACTCCCCGTTCTGCCAGCCTTTTCCTGGCGGTGCAAACCACCAGAAAAAGGCTGGCGGTCGGGGACTCGTAATCCCCTGGGCAGCGCTGCAAGCAGCACTGCCCTGGCGGATTATCACCGCCGGGGCAAAAGTGGCGGAATACCGCCGGCCCCGGCGGTGCGACGGTCGTAATCCACCTGGAAGCACCGCCAGCCTGTTGGCGGTGCTTCCGTCATTTTAGCTCTGGCGGTCTCGTACCGCCAGGGTCAAAATGACCCCCATAATCTCAGAAATAGGGAGAACATTAAAACTCCAGACAGATATACTGATTCACGTCCCTCTAGTTCCTTTCAGGACGCACCGGATAGACATAGCGAGAGAGGGGGCCGTCAAGATCGATGTCCGGAATACGTGAAAGAAAAGAAAGACTCACAACAGTCTACCATTAAAAAAGAAGACAAGACTCCTCAGCAAAAACCATAGTTTAAAAAGAAGAAGGTGGCAGCACTGTCAGTTAAAAATGCCAGTAATATTGAGAACGCTGTTGAGGAACAAGAGGTGGGCAGTGACTCTGTTAGACAGCGCAGCAGAGGTCACGATATGTCGCCAGAGTCTGAAAGATAATCTGGATGCGACAGCAACTAGCCACTACATCGCGATTGAAACAGCAGATGGCCGCGTTCTTCCCCCCGATAGGGTTTATGACCTAAAAATTCAGATAGAGGGAGAAGTGGAGCGCACTATTAGTGTGATATTTTGGGATGAACTTACTAGTGATATCCTATTGGCCGAAAGAGACTGGCCACCTGAACACGTCTGCAAGCTCCCGCATGGGGAAGATGTCATTTTGCCTTCTTCCTCCGATCTTGTTCCGGAAGCAGCAAAAGGAGCCTATGCTGCTGAATGGGCTTTAGCGCAGGCACCTGCACTATACCGCAATCATGTAGGTTGGGACAAGGAGTCTGTGAGAAAGTAGCCTCTTTCTAGCCTTGTTACCCCCACTTTTGGCCTGTTTGTGAGTATATGTCAGGGTGTTTTCATTGTCTCACTGGGATCCTGCTAGCCAGGGCCCAGTGCTCATAGTGAAAACCCTATGTTTTCAGTATGTTTGGTATGTGTCACTGGGACCCTGCTAGCCAGGACCCCAGTGCTCATACGTTTGTGGCCTATATGTATGTGTTCCCTGTGTGATGCCTAACTGTCTCACTGAGGCTCTGCTAACCAGAACCTCAGTGGTTATGCTCTCTCTCCTCTACAAATTGTCACTAACAGGCTAGTGACCAATTTTACCAATTCATATTGGCATACTGGAACACCCTTATAATTCCCTAGTATATGGTACTGAGGTACCCAGGGTATTGGGGTTCCAGGAGATCCCTATGGGCTGCAGCATTTCTTTTGCCACCCATAGGGAGATCTGACAATTCTTACACAGGCCTGCCAGTGCAGCCTGAGTGAAATAACGTCCACGTTATTTCACAGCCATTTACCACTGCACTTAAGTAACTTATAAGTCACCTATATGTCTAACCTTCACCTGGTGAAGGTTGGGTGCAAAGTTACTTAGTGTGTGGGCACCCTGGCACTAGCCAAGGTGCCCCCACATTGTTCAGGGCAAATTCCCCGGACTTTGTGAGTGCGGGGACACCATTTCACACGTGCACTATACATAGGTCACTACCAGGGCCATGTAACATGTCTAAGATCATGGAATTGTCGCCCCAATGCCATTCTGGCATTGGGGGGACATTTCCATGATCCCCCAGGTCTCTAGCACAGAACCCGGGTACTGCTAAACTGCCTTTTCAGGGTTTGCACTGCAGCTGCTGCTGCTGCCAACCCCTCAGACAGGTTTCTGCCCCCCTGGGGTACAGGCAGCCATGGCCCAGGAAGGCAGAACAAAGGATTTCCTCTGAGAGAGGGTGTGACACCCTCTCCCTTTGGAAATAGGTGTGAAGGCTGGGGAGGAGTAGCCTCCCCCAGCCTCTTGAAATTTTTTGATGGGCACAGATGCTACCCATCTCTGCATAAGCCAGTCTACACCGGTTCAGGGATCCCCCAGCCCTGCTCTGGCGCGAAACTGGACAAAGGAAAGGGGAGTGACCACTCCCCTGACCTGCACCTCCCAGGGGAGGTGCCCAGAGCTCCTCCAGTGTGCCCCAGACCTCTGCCATCTTGGAAACAGAGGTGTTGCTGGCACACTGGACTGCTCTGAGTGGCCAGTGCCATCAGGTGATGTCAGAGACTCCTTCTGATAGGCTCTTACCTGTGTTACTAGCCTATCCTCCTTCCTAGGTAGCCAAACCTCCTTTTCTGGCTATTTAGGGTCTCTGCTTTGGGGAATTCTTTAGATAACGAATGCAAGAGCTCATCAGAGTTCCTCTGCATCTCTCTCTTCACCTTCTGCCATGGAATCGACCGCTGACTGCTCAGGACTCCTGCAAAACCGCAACAAAGTAGCAAAGACGACTACTGCAACCTTGTATCGCTGATCCTGCCGCCTTCTCAACTGTTTTCCTGGTGGTGCATGCTGTGGGGGTAGTCTGCCTCCTCTCTGCACTAGAAGCTCCGAAGAAATCTCCTGTGGGTCGACGGAATCTTCCCCCTGCAACCGCAGGCAACAAAAGACTGCATCACCGGTCCTCTGGGTCCCCTCTCAGCATGACAAGCGTGGTCCCTGGAACTCAGCAACTCTGTCCAAGTGACTCCCACAGTCCAGTGACTCTTCAGTCCAAGTTTGGTGGAGGTAAGTCCTTGCCTCCCCACGCTAGGCTGCATTGCTGGTACTGCGTGATTTGCAGCTGCTCCGGCTCCTGTGCACTCTTCCAGGATTTCCTTTGTGCACAGCCAAGCCTGGGTCCCCGACACTCTAACCTGCAGTGCAAAACCTGCTGAGTTGTCCTCCGGCGTCGTGGGATCTCCTTTTGTGACTTCGGGTGAGCTCCGGTTCACTCTTCTTCGTAGTGCCTGTTCTGGCACTTCTGCGGGTGCTGCTTGCTTCTGTGAGGGCTCCCTATCTTGCTGGGTGCCCCCTCTGTCTCTTTACGCAATTGGCGACATCCTGGTCCCTCCTGGGCCAGAGCAGCATCCAAAAACCCTAACCACGACCCTTGCAGCTAGCAAGGCTTGTTTGCGGTTTTTCTGCGTGTGAACACCTCTGCAAGCTTCTACACGACGTGGGACATCCATCCTCCAAAGGGGAAGTTTCTAGCCCTCTTCGTTCTTGCAGAATCCACAGCTTCTACCATCCGGTGGCAGCTTTTTTGCACCCTCAGCTGGCATTTCCTCGGCATCTGCCCAATCTCGACTTTGTGGAGACTCTTGGACTTGTTCCACAGGTACTCTCGTCCAGAAATCCTCTTTGGCTGCATTGCTGGTGTTGTTCTTTCTTGCAGAATTCCCCTATCACGACTTCTGTACTCTCTGGGGAATATAGGTGCACTTTACACCTACTTTTCAGGGTCTTGGGGTGGGCTACTTTTCTAACCCTCACTGTTTTCTTACAGTCCCAGCGACCCTCTACAAGCTCACATAGGTTTGGGGTCCATACGTTATTCGCATTCCACTTTTGGAGTATATGGTTTGTGTTGCCCCTATACCTATGTGCTCCTATTGCAATACATTGTAACCTTACACTGCTTGCATTACTTCCTTTTGCTATTACTGCATATTTTTGGTATTGTGTACATATATCTTGTGTATATTTGGCATCCTCATACTGAGGGTACTCACTGAGATACTTTTGGCATATTGTCATAAAAATAAAGTACCTTTATTTTTAGTATATCTTTGTATTGTGTTTTCTTATGATATTGTGCATATGACACCAGTGGTATAGTAGGAGCTTTGCATGTCTCCTAGTTTAGCCTAAGCTGCTCTGCTATAGCTACCTTCTATCAGCCTAAGCTGCTAGAAACACCTCTTCTACACTAATAAGGGATAACTGGACCTGGCACAGAATGTAAGTACCCCTTGGTACCCACTACAAGCCAGGCCAGCCTCCTACAGAGTCTCCTTGTCATATTATTCCCGTTAGGTCTACACCCCAACCGCAGCCGCAATACCCTGTTAAACATGAAGCGAAAGCTCCGGTAAAGGAGATCCTATCACTACTTGAGTACCAGGGAGTAATTGAGCCCTGTACATCTGCAATGAATAATCCGTTATTCCCCGTTGCAAAGCCAGATCATTCATATAGAATAGTGGCTGATTATAGACACTTAATTAGTCATACATGCACGTATGCTATACAAAATCCACACAGCACAGCACTAATAAACAATATAGTGCGTAAAAAATATAAAACAACATTAGACATATCTAATGGGCTCTTCTGCCAGAATTTATCTCATGAAAGTAGGGACCTAAGTACATTTTCATTTGGCTCTCAGAAACGCTTTTGCCGTTTACCTCAAGGCTATAAAAATAGCCCGGGCCTGTTTTCAGCCCGTGTAACATCACTATTACATGATATTGATTCTGAGGCATTGTCCTATGTGGATGACATATATCTCACAGACGACGTCCTCGACATTCATCTTGCGAGGGTCGATCGGATCATTTTGGGATTTGCAGACCTCGGTTACAAATTCAATTTAAGAAAAGCAAGATAGCCTTTCTTAGTGTGTTATTCCTGGGATATGAGCTATGAAGCGAAGGGAAGAGCCTGGCACCGCACTTTCTAGAGAAATGTGCTCAATTACAGCCTCCAAACACACTTAAGAAATTGCAGTCATCACTGGGTTTCTTCAATTTTGGCAGAACATACATTCCAGATTATGCTGAACGCATCAAGCCACTGTATGAGCTAGTTCAGCCCAAATTTTCTAGCAGACACTGGACAATTGAACACACGCACATCCTTAGGGACATGCAACAGGACATGCTAGAAGCTAAACACTTACACACACGTGACAATAAAAAAATGTGGTCATCAGAATAATTGCTGGTGCCATAGGATTTACTTATGTCACCTTTAATGAGGATGACACGATACCGATAGCATATAAATCACAGTTATACTGAAATGCTGAACAACGTTTTGCACCTACAGAAAAGATTCTGACGGCAGTTCAGATGGCAGTCATAAAAGAGAGGCCACCTGCCCAGGGGAAACGTATTATTGTTATCTCCCCAGTGCCGGCCTTAGAGGCTGTCACTAAAGCGAGCGTTCCTAACGCTAAGGCATTACATCCACGTTGGATTCAATGGGCAACGTCTCTGACCACCACTGATGTCGATTATATATTCGATCCAAGACTTCAAGCACAAGAATTTCTCCAGTATGAACAAGAGTACCCTGCTCCTCTAAATATCTTGCCACTAAACAGCTACCATACTATCATGTACACATTTAAGAAAATCATTTGCACAGGATTCAGGCATGCTCGAAACAATGCCTCCCTACCCTGTATTTGCCAATCTTGTGTTCCCCATACACTTTTCAAGTCAATAGTGTTCTTCCAGTATTTGTAACCCTCAATCGAGAGCCGGGAAACAAAGGGATTTGAATAAATCAGTTTTGTATCTGTTAGCAAAATTTTCCTAATTTGTGCCGGAGGTATTTTAAAATAATACGACTCTGCTTTTCTTGTATCATGCCCAGAAAAGTATGTAAATTTATCGCTATAATACTTTGGACTCCCCACCAGTGGTGTAGAACAGTGTTCCCACTGTGTGTAGTTCAATACTGGCCTGTATCTAGTGGCATGGTGTAAGTAGTGATGTCCCCAATTGTTATAGCAGAACATTTCCTCATAATTCATTGTATAATCATATACATCCTCACTTTCAAAAGCTGAATAGTCCTTCATTTCAGTTAGCATGGAATCAACTGTTTGGACATCCCAATCATCAGAGACAACATCAGGTGTAATTACATCAGTCATTGAAATTTTGAACACATATGGTATTTGAATAATTTCTGTAGGCCGATTATATCGAATGGAACTTTGTCCCACACAATCCCATCAGTAATCGGTATTGCGTAATATTTACAGGGGACAAATCCCTTCGGACCTTATGTGAAGAATGATGTGGTGTTAAAACTTCATCAACAGGCTCCACTGAGGAGCAATCAGGAATATAGTGACCATTTATGAGCAAAAAGAAAACAGTCACAAAACCAATCCATAAAAATATGCAATAAATGTCAAACAGAACCACAAGTAGTTCCATGGGTATATCAAATAGTTATTTTTAAGCCATCGATACAGCTTACTACTTTTTGAAACATTGTCAATCACAGTAGAGGATGAATCTGAAGAAAAATCATCAATGTCAATGAAATAGCCAGAGGTAGTCTCTGCAAACACAGGAGCCGGTGTATTCTGAACCACTGCACGTGGAGGCTCTTGGTAGACAACGTCATCCGTCGGTGAAGTGTTCGTGTAAAATAAAGCTAAATCTTGAACCGGGGTGGTCACTGAAGATGTTACTGGAACCAAAAAAAGTTCATTTTCCGCCCTCCCCATGGTCGAGGAAGTGTCCGGAACAGCAGTTGACATTGTTGCATAGTCTGTAGTAGTGATGTTCATCCTACTATGTAGATGGATGTCCTGTTGGGTAGTGAGAGGGGATCGGGAACCACCCAAGGGACCTCCTGGTCTACTGTGAAGGATCGGCCACATGGTGTAATTTGATGTCATCAATGGAGATGAATCTGTTCGTCTTAGAACCAGACAGTGGTGGTAAGATGACAGTCCTGGTGCCTTGTATTCCCAAGACTGGTACAGGTGCTCTGTATGATGGACCGAACTCCTTCTTCACAGCGATCTTCTCACAAACCAGATCCCCGAATTTAGGAATCCAGCCAGTTGAAGTTTTCACCAATTCCCTTATTCCCAAGGTGGCAGCACTTGCAGATGATTTATCATCACAAAATTGTTGAAGCTCCTGTAAAACAGTGAGACGGTCTTTCATGTCAAATGGTGTTTCTGCTGCCACCATACCAGGGGCATTAAGATCTGGGACATACGTAGGTATCCCAAAGAGAACCTCATATGGAGAACGTCCCCCCAAGGACCGTCTTGGCAGATTATTCAGTGCTCTCTGGACCCCATATAGGTGGTGTAACCAACTGCGGCCTGAACCTAATACTCGAGCTGTTAAGGATTGCTTTAGATCACGATTCCGCCTCTCCGCGACCGAATTTCCCTCGGGATGGTAGGGTGAGGAGTAATGATGGAGCTCAACACCCATCGTCCCCATCGTGTCCCTGAATGACTTAGAGGCAAATGCAGGGCCCTGGTCCGAATGGAATGCTGCAACCGCATATGTACCAATAAAGATCAGCAAATCTTTTATAACAGTCCGGACGTCAGCTGACCGCTGTGGCCATACCCACAGGAATCTAGAACAGGAATCCAAAGCCACTAAAATGTATTTGTATGCACCATCAGGCTGTAAGGGACCACAATGGTCTAGGTACACACACTGAAGTGGCCTGTCGGACACTAAGAGGGATGTCTGCGGTGGGCGTTTGATATTAGAGCCCTTGATCTGCTGGCAAATGTCACAGCAAAGGACATACTGCTATGTTCGTCTGCATAGACCAGGCCACCAGTAGCGTTGCTGTAGAATTGTTATCGTGGCCTGTATACCAGCATGTGCAGAAGCGACACCCTCATGCGCTGCTGTAATCAGATCTAATCTCTGGTCTTCATTTGGGATTGATCTCCAACCCCAGGAATCGTTGTATAAGCAACATTCTGTGCACTGATATGGTAAGTATAGTTTGTAGGGTATCCTTTCGGAAGAGGCTTGCCTGCAGCCGAAGCTTTAACGGCAATCAGTATTTCATTATCCAATCTCGTCCGAGAACGAGTCACTGCAGCCACAGAAGCCGTAGCTACTGATGCTTTGGCCGCTTCATCAGCCAATGTATTACCGGTAACGTGTACGCCTACACGTTGGTGTCCTAATGTATGGACTACATGGACACACGGTAGCTCATCCTTAAGATCAGCCACCCTTCCCCACAATGTTTTGTGTTTAATGGTGTTCCATTTAGAATCTCTAAACCCGTTCAGTTTCCAATTATTGAGATATTCATTGTCTGACTGGACGCAGTAATATGAGTCACAGACTATCAAAGTCTGGCTTCCTGTCTCAGTATGTTCGAGCGCTAGAATAAGAGCTTTAAGCTCAGCCAACTGTGCCGTGCAGTCCCCTAAGGTCTGCTTGTAGGTATTGTGAGTGTGGAAAACTCCATCTTCCATCACTCCGCTCACGGCTGCGCAAGCTGCTGAGTCTGGGGTTAGCAAAAATTAAAGATCTGAACACGCCCAGTATCCCTACTCCGGCAAGGTTTAAAGATTGGCAACACTTCCTTAATATCATAGAGGAAAGGCTAGATGCAATGGTTAAGGCTGGTACCTATAATTCTTCACTTTCCAGTCCCGGCGGGTGGTTGGTATGGCCCACAGACACTAATGAGTGTCAAAGGCGTTTTTTGAACTCTTCAGGGGTTTTTTCAATTAACAGGCCAGACACTCGCTTTATATCGGGTCAACATACAGGTATAGTTACGACATATAGTGTGGGTAAGCTGTGCCAGCAATAGGTGCAAACGAACACGTTAGCCGCAGTTAAGAAACACCTGAACACTCTTTCTGAAACTATAGACTTGCAGGATTTTCTGCTGGGTCCTAGAAAACAGCGCTCGAAAAGGTTTTTATATGCTATGTACAATGAAATTTGGAAACTTTTCCAAATTGAGGCTGCTGCGCGTTTAAGACAACTAGATAAGGAAAATTTTGAAAAAACATTAGCTGTTGTCGACAACGGCATGAATACACTGTCCAACAGGATTTATTCACTATCAAATATATTGTTGTCTGCTACTGATATCACTCAGACAGACTTGTCCCGGTTATATCATGGGCAAACACAGCTACGTTCCTTCATGCAGCTAGGTTGGATGTTACAGACACTGAAAAGTGGCCACATTCCATGGAAGTATATTAATGGGAGTGAATTCTTCACTGCTTTTAATTTTTTCAAGGAACAAGCGACAATGGCTAAGAGGGAGGCTAGTTTCACCCTGCTTCAAGTAGAGAAATTAGATAAGTTGCCCTTCACGGTAGCAGAGAGTCTTTCAACTATCTGGCTCTTACACGGCATTATTAATTTGCCGATTTCGACCTTTTGTTTCTCGAGCTGCCTGAAACATCTTGCAGTGGGACGATATGAGCAACTAGGAGATAGCTTTATTAAAGAAGAGTGGGAGTTGCCCTTTGGCTATAGATGTCTGAATGGCGAAAGGGAGGTCTTTCTTAGCAGAAGCGAATGTGAGACTGCTGTTCGTCATTCTATGATATGCAAACAGGTGTCTCTTCACGGTCTTTGCAATGCGGGGTCGCAAATTTAGCCTCTTTTCTGAAGGGTACTCCCGTCCCCTTGATTCGTCCGGTGTTTCATGTACTTTCCAATGGAAGTTATGTTGTACTGAACGATCAAAGTTGTTGCGGCATGCGACCCGGAATTGTCTACGCAATCTCGGTCTCGAAGGTCGTTACGTGTTGTGGACATGTTTTGTTTCCCCCCACATGAGAGATTAAAGTATCTGACATGTGGCCCCACATAGATACTATTAATGTGAATTATGACAAGCTGAGTAGGCTAAAGGCGCTATTGTTTCAAAAACAGGTCGCCTTGACATCCGCAAAGGAGACGTATGCTGTCCAGATTACTAGATCATCAGCCGAGATACAATCCCTTTTAAATACCAATTTCCCCAAACACTTTGGAGAACTGGTATCCAGAATATTCAATGCTTCGAGCACCACTGGGATTAATCATTTCTTTAAGGCTGTCGGGTCTGGTTTTGTGTCCATCTTCCAGACTTTCTTCGGAGGCATCCCATCAGCCATCCATTCTCTCTTTTCAAGTGTGTTTGGTGGCTTTCCAATTATTTTGGCTTTGATTGGCGGACTACTACTGCTATTTCTTCTGATTCGCAGTGGTTGTTTCTTTCCAGCAACGCAGAGCAATGGAGCCGCTCCCACCAACTCCACTGTGCCGTGAGCGCATGGTTCGGATCTTCGGTGCACCTTTGCTGGTGGAACTGGAGCATGACTGGTCATTGTCATTCCGGCCTCTTCTCTGGTGCGTACAACCAGTCTTCCGCTGCATATGGTGTCTCTTTGAACATCTGCCTATGGTCTGTCTTGCTGTTGCACTGACATCTCCTGTGGACCACGAACTGCTGATGTCCCCGATGAGGGTTCAGCCACGGTCATGCCCCTTGAGACTGAGGTTGCTCCGCGAGGCCACCTATGAGCCTTCTGTTTTGAGATCTACCATGGATAAGGAGACTGCAACGGATAACGATACACCAGGAAATACGGCTCACTTCTGCTCTGTGGATCCGTTTGTCCGCCCAGTACTAGACTTAACATCGGACGATGTTGACTCATTTTTTAGGTCCTTGGTTGGTGACTTCGATGACATTCTTCAAGATCATGCATATAACAAATAATTTGATGAATTGAATTGCCATTCCCGATTCCAAATTATGCATTTAAATTGAAATTGTTGCACGCTGTGCTTGTCATAGTTGACATTAACATCTCTGTATGTATTTTAGAAGATTTGTTTAAACATATTTTTTTAACACATGCTACAGCTTTTTTAGCTTGTTTTTTGCTTTTAGCTTTTAGTTCAGAAGCAAGATTTAGCATTTGGGTTCCTGTTCCTTCGTCATACCTGTTACGGCAATGGAGAGGGTGTAGTGAATCCTAGTTCGTTTTAATGGGATAACAGGAGTAAGCTTAGCCTCTGGCTTGTAGACTCTTGTCCCCGTCACCTAGTGACTTTTAACCTACTTAGCTTGCTCTGTCTTAGCCCATTTTATTATTTATTTCTTCTAAGATGGCTGCCTTGTTTATAGTTAGGCCACTTGTTATGTGTAACATTATCAGTGTCACCGCGCCAAGGCGTCAAGATCAAGCACCAAAGACAAACAAACAGTAGGTGTTCACACTTAGGGATTTTCCCTCTCTATACTTTCGAGGGATTGTTGATATTAATTGCCGTCCCAAGCATGTCTGTTATCTATCGTTTAGGAACACACCTACGTCAGGGGACCTTGTAGATCTGTATAAATGCATCACACTTTAGACAGATAATCAGAGGGATTCCGACCAGAGGGCATCGCCACCATCGCTGATACCGATGTTGCAGTCGTCTTGACTCTGACCCAGTCTTCGTGTGCCTGCGGAGTCTGAGATAGAGACCTCATTCCAAGGTAACAAGGGCTGGGGGCTCCTCTCATGGACATGGCATTGGCAGATTAGGTTTAACAAACCCAGCTCTCCTTTAGGTAGGAGGTTAGGCCTTTTCACATTAGGGTATTAGGGGATAATACATCTCATATATCTTTTTTATGTATTGCAAGATGGTGGGGGTCTTTGTAATAATGACTCTCGTCTTCACAATACTATTTCTTGCTTTATTCATTATCCTAATCATTGTAGCCCATGCAACTTATCGCAAATTGCAGTTATGTTAAATAAAAACTATTGTAACTTTACTGCATCTGTGTCATTGCCTGTGTTTGTATGAGACATAATATATCTGTGAGAAAAGGGTAATCTCCGTTTAACCACGACACTCCCTGAGATATCTTATTTTCGAGTCCATGCTTAAACAGCTGCCATAAATCACCTTTTACTATTGTGTTTTTGGTGAGGTGCTGCTAGTGAGCCGGTAAGGTTGGGACAACAGTTGCGACTTGTTGTAGGAAAGACGTAGTCGCCTACAAACAAAAGTACTGTCATCCCTAAACTAGCAGTCTTACTCAGAGCAAGAGTCCAAACTACGACAGTCAGTTCGATCACCCTCCTAGTTCGCCCATGGGCCTCATTGTAGCATTCCTCTGCCCTTGTCCTGGGATTCCTCACTGGGGTCAGTAGTCATGACAGGTTGGGGTAACCAGAGTCACCTGCAAATGGCGAGGGACAACTGTTAGACACACACTAACCTGTAGGGATATCCTCAGACCCAGACAACCATTCCCACTGACTTGCTTCCAGGTGCTCACCTAATAGCCACACACGGTGCCTCTGGAGTTGACCCATCACATAAGGGATGCTGCTATTCCGCAGGATGTAGGCGTCATGCACGGAGCCAGGGAACTTGGAATTAACATGGGAGATGTACTGGTCTGCCAAACATACCATCTGTACATTCATCGAATGATAACTCTTCCGGTTTCTGTACACCTGTTCACTCCTGTGGGGGGGGGGACCAAAGCCACATGTGTCCCATCAATGGCACCTATGATGTTGGGGATATGTCCCAGGGCATAGAAATCACCTTTCACTGTAGGCAAATCCTCCACCTGAGGGAAAACGATGTAGCTCCGCATGTGTTTCAGCAGGGCAGACAACACTCTGGAAAACACATTTGAAAACATATGCTGGGACATCCCTGATGCTATGGCCACAGTTGTTTGAAAGGACCCACCTGCAAGGAAATGGAGCACTGACAGCACCTGCACTTGAGGTGGGATTCCTGTGGGATGGTGGATAGCTGACATCAGGTCGGGCTCCAGCTGGGTACACAGTTCCTGGATTGTGGCACGGTCAAGCCTGTAGGTGATGATCACATGTCTTTCCTCCATTGTCGACAGGTCCACCAACGGTCGGTACACCGGAGGATGCCGCCATCTCCTCACATGTCCCAGCGGACGGTGCCTATGAAGGACAACAGCGAGCACAGAGTCAAACAACTCAGAGGTACGTACCCACAGCTTACACAGAACACCAACCGTAATCCAAAAAGTGGCCTGTATGTGTGTTGAGGCTAGGCCTAGGTATGTGTGACGCAGTTAAAAATGAAGCCATGTGGGCCCCTGAAATGGCGACTGCCTGACCTGTAAAGTGGGACAATTGGATGTGAGGTAACTGCTCTGGCATTGTACACCGGCGTGGTAGGCGGTCAAAGACCGCAGCGCAATGCTGCATTGGTTAACATTGGACCCTATGGGTCCCATGAGCCAATGACGATGTTCACCGGCGGTGACAGGACGCACCGCCGTGGACGTGACCGCCATTTTCTATCTGTTCAATCACTCGATACCTGACTTTCGACAGGAGAGGACCTACACTGCAAGTGCTGCTGTGACCTCGGTCTGGAAGAGACAATGGCTCAAGTGTCTAGGGAAAGGGCCCCTGCCTTCACATCGGAATAGTTGGAGAAACTCGTGGACGGGGTCCTCCCCAGTACACGCTACTCTACGGTCCTCCAGACAAACAGGTAAGTACACTGGGAGCATGCTGTATGGGCTATGCCTGTGTGGAGTGGGGTGGATGTAAGAGGCATGGCAAGGGTAGGGATGGGGGCCAATGACTGTGACGGTGCAGTTGGCAAGAAGTTTCTCTTCCCCCTGTACAATTCATGTAGGTCAGTGCCCACCAGAAAAAAGATATTTGACGTGCCATCGCCAAGGACGTCCGGATCCTGGGGGTCTACCACAGACGGAGCACCCACTGCAGGAAAAGATGGGAGGACATTCGCCACTGGAGCAAGAAGACAGCGGAGGCTCAGCTGGGGATGGCCTCCCAACGTGGGAGGGGTGCCCGTCGCACCATGACCCCCCTGATGTTCAGGATCCTGGCGGTGGCGTACCCGGAGTTGGATGGGCGCTTGAGGGCATCACAGCAGCCACAAGGGGGTGAGTATACTCTCATCCTGCTGATTTTGCGCGCAGTGGAGGTGTCTGGGTGGGGGAGGTGGGCTGTGGGTTTCCCTAGGCTAGGGCGAGTTTAGTAGGCAAGGTCCCTCCGTAAGGCAGGCCATGTGGCACCCCACCCCACTTCTGTAGATTTGCAAGTACACCTAGTCATGCCCCTTTGTCATCCATGTGTGAAGATGTCGTCCAAAGCCTATTAGGCCATTTCCCAGGAATTGATCAGTGGAGCCCAAGAGCGCAGAGTAGTGCAGGGGGCTTCTGTGTCTGTTGTGTCCGCCAACGGTAGCGGTAATGCATGCACTCAACATGTCTTTCTTCTGTCGCCCCCCACCCTTTTTGTGGTCTCCCTGTTCTTGTGTGCATTAGCATCATCAGGCGGAGGAGCAGTGGCACCGGAGCACGAGGGAGCTGCATCCCATATGGCCCTGGAAGGTGAGACAATGGACTCGGAGTTCACCAGGGGGACGGAGGGCGAGGGGAGCTCCACACCTGGGACAGGAGCTGACACCAGCGACATGGACTCATCCTCTGATGGGAGCTCCCTTGTGGTGGCGGCAACATCTGTGCCCCCTGCATCTACAGGTACAGCCGCCACCCCCCCACCAGCACCGCCCTCCCAGCAGCCCCTCAGCCTTTGCCCCGTGCCCGCTCGCCCAGGAGGGTGGGCCTCACCTTCGCCCCAGGCACCTCAGGCCCTGCCCCAGTCACCCCTACTGCCCTCAGTGAGGAGGCCATTGACCTCCTCAGGCCCCTCACTGTTGGGCAGTCTACCATTTTGAATGCCATCCAGGGTGTAGAAAGGCAGTTGCAACAAACCAATGCATTCCTGGAGGGCATTCATTCTGGTCAGGCGGCAATTCAGCCAGCTTTTCAGACTCTGGCCTCAGCACTAATGGCAGCCATTGTCCCCGTCTCTAGCCTCCCCCCTCCAACTTCCTCCACCCAGACCCAATCCCCTGTACCCCAGCCTATCCCAAGGACACCTTCAGACCAGCATGCACACACCTCAACACACAAGGGAAGCTCAGGCAGACATAAGCATCACACATCCCACAGGCACTCACGCAAGCATCACACACATGCAGGCACACCAACATCCACTACCTCGACTGTGTCCCCCTCCTCCCTCCCAGTCTCATCTACACTCACACCTGCATGCACAACATCTGCAGCCACTACTGCCATCACCAGCCCACCCACCACCACACCCAGCTCACGTGCAGTCAACACCCTCACTACCATTCACACGTCCCCTGTGTCCTCTCCCAGTGTGTCTGTGACGCCACCTCCGAAGATACACAAACGCAGGCACACACCCACCCAACAGCCATCCACCTCACGACAGCCTCCAGCCCATGCACCTTCACCCAAAGTCAGCAAACGAACACCTCCTACAACAACAACCTCTTCCTCCACTCCCAAACCCCCTCCAGCTACCCGTCCCAGTGTCTCCCAAAAACTTTTCCTGTCCAACCTTGACCTCTTTCCCACACCTCCCCACCCTGTCCGTCTCCTAGGTCACAAACTAGCACCTCAGCCACAACATCTTCGGGACCAGTGGTGCCTGTAGTCACCGGAATATGGAGTGCACCGGCCACCAGGGCATCCAGTGTGGCTCGGAGCCACAGTACGGACAGTCCCCCACCTGTGAAGCATCAAAAGTTGGCCAGTGCCCGGCGGGAGAGGGGGAAGACTCCAGCCACCAAAGCCACTCCGAGGGGTCCCGGTGGGAGTGTTGAGTCAGCTGCGACACCTTCCAAGGTGGGGAAGGGCCACAAGAAAGCAGGAAACTCTGGGAAGAGCAGCACAGCGGACAAGACCGCCATCATCCCCGCTGCCCAGGAGACCACAGCCGTCACCCCCACTGCCCAGGAGGCCACAGCAATCATCCCCGCAGCCCAAGAGGCCACCGCCATCATCCCCGCTGGGCTAGAGAGGACCGCCAGCACAAGCCCAGCTGGGACAGAGAGGACCGTCAGCACAAGCCCCGCTGGGACAGAGAGGACCGCCAGCACAAGCCCCGCTGGGAGAGAGAGGACCGCCAGCAGCTGAGTCACTGCAAAGGAGCCCGCCGCTCCAAGCACCGCTGAACAGGGCACCACAGCCAAAAGCACTGCTGAACAGCGCACCGCCGCCTCAAGCACCGTTGAACAGGGCACCACCGCCACAAGCACCACTGAACAGGGCACCGCCACCTCAAGCACCGCTGAACAGGGCACCGCCGCCTCAAGCACCGCTGAACAGGGCACCACCGCCACAAACACCGCTGAACAGGGCACTGCCGCCTCAAGCAACCCACCCACTGCAGAGACTTGAGAGACTGTGGCTTTGCACTCCCCAGGATGGAACAGTGGGCAACCCACCCACTGTAGAGACTTGAGAGACTGTGGCTTTGCACTCCCCAGGATGGAACAGTGGGCAACCCACCCACTGTAGAGACTTGAAAGACTGTGGCTTTGAACTCCCCAGGATTGGCCCTCTCGTGGATTTGGCGTCGTGCACTCAACCGGCTGAGGTGCCCCCCCTTTCCCTCCCCCAGAGGTGCCGGTTTTCTTGCTGTCTGATGCCCCTGCAGTGTTCTCTCCATCATGGTCGGGGATCTTGTGTGGGCCTCGCCCATACCGTGTGGGCCCAGTGTTCCACGGACTTAATTGGAGCACTACCTGGACTACTATGCTTGGTGTATATTTTGTTTATGGTGTATATATATATATTTTTGCGTACTTGATTTTGATATATTACAATGGTTACACTCATTTCCTTTTGTCTTTGCATTCTTCCGCGGGGGGTTGGGGGCGTAACTATCATGTATTAATATGTATTAGTGTGTGTGTTGTAGTGGGTGAGGGTGGGGGTGGGGGTGTTGCGTGTATGTGTCCCTGTTTTTTCCCTCCCCCCTCCCCTGTGTCGTAGGTGCAGTACTCACCGTGGTCTTCGCCGCCGGCGTTCCTGCTCCTGGTAGAGGAGCAGGAAGACTATCGCAGGGAGAATTTGGAGTTCCGGTTCCATGGTGTCCTAGTTCCTCGGGGGGTGTGTAGAGGTGAGCGTTTTCCCTTTGGAATCCTGTTTCCACCGTGTTTTTATCCACGGTGAATCCGGCCCGGAAAAGGTGGCGAATTGGTAGGTTGTGATACTGTGGGCGGTACTTTGTCCTCCACCTGTCTGTTGGCGGTGACCGCCGCGCTGTTTGTTTGTACCGCCGTGGCGGTCTGAGTGTTAAAGTGGCTGTCTTTGTTGGCGGTTTCCGCCACGGTCGTAATTGCACATTTTTTACCGCTGGCCTGTTGGAGGTTTTACTGCCGCTTTAGCACTGACCGCCAGGGTTGTAATGACCACCTTAGTACATTCTGTTATTTATAACATTTCATACGAATTGCATATTTTTAAAAACCAAGTATTAAAATTGCCATACTCCTGCTGAAGAATTCCATGAATTTAAAAATACAAAAGAAAAAAGTCACTGTATTTATATATATGTGACGTTTATATATATTACCTACTGGCAGTTGTCAGTAGGTAGTAATAGGACCATGTTTCCATAGAAAAAGCATTTTTTGACTTTGACTTGCCTATATCATTGGCAACGTTTGATGAATGTTCATGAAATTTTCAAAAAAAAAGTGGCCCACTGATTCTTGTTGTGCACAGGAAGTTTCCGGTGATCTGTCAAGCGGGGACCTAGAAAAAGGGGGCTAAAAATCATTGTGTTTCCCATGTTAATTCCCTTAGGACCTGTCAACACATCTACAGCCTGAACCACTAGATGGAAATACACCAAATTTGGCAGAAAGCTAGCTGCCAGTATGCAGATTGTGCTTTTTGTTATTTGGCGTAAATCCATTCATTAATTTAGGAAATATTTAAGGACAAATACATTTTTATATCTCTGCCCATGATTAGTCGCCAAATTTGTGAATTTTCATATATATGAGTTTAAATAGGAGTGTTGCAATTGGCTGACCGCAACCTGACTAGAAAGTTGCACACACCATTTTATTTCACCCCACAGTCCCTGGAGGTGAAAATTTAAATTGAAAGTAGTCAGGGTGAATGTACTCTGACCCCAGGGGTATGATATAGGTGTGATTGAGAGGCAAATTATAGGTTTAATATAATTTTGAGTCATGGAGTGCACTATTTTGTGAAAATATCTGAATTTTCACAGATTTTCGTGATTTATTTGCAAAATATTCACAGTTAGGGAAAAATTTCATACACTAATCCGTTCACTCGTACATACACTCAGACGCTCATGTGCCCACTCACACAGCTACTCAGACACTCATGCACCCACTAAGACCCACTCATAGACTCACACACCCACTTTCAGACCCACTCAGACACTCACACACCCATTCACACATCCACTGAAAGAGACAGGCCCTGAGGCCAACCTGCGCTATGCACGTCCAAAGGCCATGCGTTTCGTGGGGTTGGGTGGTTCTAAGAGCTTTGCTGCAAGGCAAACATCTGGGTCTGAAAATCCACTGGAGGATGTATATAACCTAGTTTGGGAATGCCCACTGGAGGGTGAAAATGAATTCAAACAGCAAGATGCCAAGCAGTAAAATTTAAATTAATGGACCGCAGATACCATCATGCAGTTTGTGAGTAAATAAAGGACTGAAGGGGGACATTTTGACATTGTACCAGTAGTGCAATTATTACACTAATGAGTTGCATGCAAAAAGAGGAATGTTGAATACTGGAAATGTCTTGGAATAATATATTTGAAAAACAACTATTTCGAAATTAACTTGTGTGGTCACCAGTAGTGACAAGCATTTACAATGCAACAGGTCATGCATTTTCGAGAGTTGCAGCTATTGGCATTGTAAATGATTAGTTGGACTTTTCTTGCCACATAAATTGGTCAACCCTGCCTCATAATTTGTTCTTTCCGTGCCACATAATTCCAGTGGCCCTGCATATAACTAAAGCACTTCCATTTACCTTCTTCCTCTATCTGCAGCAAAAAATGTTAATGTTGACATTTAGCATTCTCATTTAAATCTGCCATGCTAATTCCAATAAAATACCATTTTCACTACCCTATCATCAGAGTAGCTGGCTGGCTAACACAGTTACCCAAAAAAAGACACAAGACAGCCACAGAGGAGAAATAAACTAGAAGGGTCCCCTAAACTGATCAAGAGTGTTCAAACAGTCACAGTGTAATAAGGATGTTACGATGGCCTGAATCATGGTCATAATTGCAATGAGGAAAGATTAATAAAACATATACAATTATCATATAAACCTTTATCAGCAATACCCTTTTAGCATTTGACTGTAATGCAGAAAACAGCCCCTAGAGGGAACCACAAGAAAAATAGCATTTGGAAGAAACATGTACATGTAATCATACAGTCATGTGAAATAAATGCATTATGTATATTCTGGTTAATAGCAGAACAGACAGAAATAATCGAGGTTGATAAAAAAAAAGGTGGTTCGACAGTCATTTCTCCAGCCAGCACTACACAAGTCATTGTGACCAGACAGTTTAAGTTAACATGAGCCCAGAGCTCTATTACTGCTCCACTCGTATTGTATGTGGCCCATTCAAGCCAATTTACCCAATCCCCTCATCTTCTGACCATAGTTCCAGACTGTTCATGAAAACTGGCAAATACGAGCCATCATTATTCCGATAAAGTGCATCACCACTGCGCCTCTACATGCTGAGGTGCTTTCGATGGCCAGCTACACAGGGAGACACTGGGCTTCCTATCGCAGAGCCCGTATTTAGGAACTACCACTCTGATTTAGGTTTAACCCCTCGTGTGCCCCTCGTGTGCCTGGGACGTAGAGGTTACGTCCTGGGCAGCACCGGGTGCCCAGGACGTAACGGTTACGTCCTGCACCTGGCCCTGGGGGGAAACGCTGGTGCTCCCCCCGAGGGCCTCACTCCCACCTCTCCGGGCAGGGATGGAAGGGAAATCTCTTCCCCTTCAAATCCCACTCCCCACCCCCATCTAATGATGTCAGCGCGCCATTTGCTTCCAGCGCGTCTACAGAAGAGGAGGTAAGTTTCTCCTCCGGCCTGGGGGGGATTGCTTCAAAAGATGCATCAGGGGAAAGGAAAGGGTTTTCCTTCCTTTCCCTCTATGCCTCTTTTAGCATTCCTGAAGCCCGATCGCGATGCGTTCGGGCAGCAGGAATGCCCACTAGGCACCAGGGATTTTGTTTGTGTGTGTTTTGTGTGCGGGGGCGGCCCCTGAGCAAGGGTCGCCCCCCCAAAGGGGGAGAAACACTTTTGGGCACTTCAGATCAGCCTTTTTTTTTAGGCCCATCTGACGAATCAAATAGGCACCACAGATTTTCTTTGTGTGTGTGTGTGTGTGTGTTTTTGAGCGGGGGCATAATTTTTTACGCCATTTCTGCCACCCCTCCCCCCCCCCCGGGGGCAGATCGGCTCATTTTTTTAAGAAGCCATGATGGCACCAGGGATGTGCTGCTGTTTGTTTTTTTGTGTGGGGGCGGCCCCTTGGGCTGCCAGACTTAGGCCTCAGTCTAGAGCTACCTATTGGATTCCCACAAATTTGGAAGAGATGAAAAAGTTCTTGTGTTTGACTTTTTTGATGGGGTTGATAAGAAAACCGGCACTGGCTTCTTTTTGGTCTACTAGTCCCTTAATGGCAACGGCTATATTTCCTGCAACAATGACTCGTAATCAGTATTTGCTTCTTCGGATGCTGCCTTTTGTTGACAATGCTTTAGCCTTGTCACAAGATCACCCCGATTGTGACTGTCTTTTTAAGATTAGGCCTGTCCTTGATCATTTTGTAGATCGATTTTCAGAGGTCTATGTGCCAGGCAAAGAAATAAGTGTGGACGAGTCTTTGGACCGGTTCAAGGGTTGTTTGGCTTTTAGGCAGTGCATTCCTAGCAAGAGGGCATGGTATGGAATTAAATTGTATATGCTGTCCGAAAGTAGTACCGGATATGTTTATAATTTCCGGGTCTACACTGGTAGGGATTCCAGTATTGACCCCCCTGGTTGTCCGCCCACTTTTGGAGTTAGCGAGAAAATTGTGTGAGAACTTAGTAGACGACTGTTTAACAAAGGTCACCATTTGTATGTATGAAACTTCTACACTGGAGTTCAGTTGTTCAAGGAGTTGTTCAGAGTGGACACTGTTGCTTGTGGCACAATCCGCTCTAACCGGAAAGGCTATCTAAGGGAGCTTGTCTGTAAAAAACTTGAGAGCGGACAGTGCAGTGCCTTGCAGAATGATGAGCTGCTAGCTCTGAAATTTGTGGACAGGAGGGATGTGTACATGCTAACTACCATCCATGAGGATAGTACTTCACCTGTGGCTGTTTGGGGTCACATTGCCGAAGTGCGCAAACCTCTGTGTATTTTAAATTACAATAAGCACATGGATGGTGTTGATAGAGTAGATCAGAGGTTGGAACCCTACACTGCTGTTCGTAAGTCTTATGTGTGGTATAAAAAGTTGGCTTTTCATTTGTTCAGTCTAGCAACTTTTAATGCTTTTATTGTGTTTAAGGATTGTTCCCCTGAGTCAAGGATGAAATTTGTTAAATTTCAGGAGTCAGTGATAGAGAGCCTTGTTATGGTGAATCAAGCAAGATTTCCTAGAGTAGCAGTTCTGGAGGATGTGGCTAGATTGAATGATCACCACTTTCCTGATCAGATTCCTCCGACTCCCAAAAAAGACTTTCCCGCTAAGAAATGTAGAGTCTGTGCCAGAAGAAGTATCTGGAGGGAAAGCCGGATGTACTGCCCGGACTGTCCTTCAAAGCCTGGTCTGTGTGTGGCAGGCAGTTTCAGGAGTTACCACACACAGAAGAATTACTGGGAACTACTGTGAGCATAAACTGCAGTTTTATATTTTCATATGATCAGTTTCACTGTTGGCATTACTGTCATGTATTCAGTTAGAGCTTTTCTGTTTGTAGTGTTGTACTTATTTATAATTAGTTAGTGGATTCTTTGTTGTTTAAAAACAAACAAAAAAGTGATGGCAGTGTGCATGGAGTGGTGCTTGGCTGGCGGTGTGCGTGGAGTGGCGCTTGGCTGGCGGAGTGTGTGGAGTGGAGCTTGGCTGGCGGTGTGTGTGGAGTGGCGCTTCGCTGGCTGTGCGCTTGGAGTGGTGCTTGTCTGGTGGTGTGCGTGGAGTGGCACTTGGCTGGCGGTGCCAGCCAAACGCCAGTCCACACACTCCCATCAGCTGATGTAATTGCTATATCATGCATGAGACTTGGGGGAACACTGGGTGGAAGGAAATTTGTGGCTCCTCCCAGATTCCAGAAATTTCCGTCACCGAAATGTGAGGAAAAAGTGTTTTTTTGCCACATTTTGAGGTTTGCAAAGGATTCTGGGTAACAGAACCTGGTGAGATCCCACAAGTCACCCCATCTTGGATTCCCCTAGGTGTCTAGTTTTAAAAAATGCACAGGTTTGGTAGGTTTCACTAGGTGCCGTCTGAGCTAGAGGCCAAACTCCACAGCTAGGCACTTTGCAAAAAACAGCTCTGATTTCTTTGAGGAAATGTGATGTGTCCACATTGTGTTTCGGGGCTTTTCCTGTTGCGGGCATTAGACCTACCCAAAAAAGTGAGGTACCATTTTATCGGGAGACTTGGGGGAATGCTGGATCGGAGGAAATTTGTGGCTCCTCTCAGATTCCAGAACTTTCTCTCACCGAAATATGAGGGAAAAGTGTTTTTTGGCAACATTTTAAGGTTTGCAGAGGATTCTGGGTGAGAGAACCTGGTGAGAACCCCACAAGTCACCCCATTCTGAATGCCCCAGGTGTCTAGTTTGTAAAAATGCACAGGTTTGGTACGTTTCCCTAGGTGCCGGCTGAGCAAAAGGCCAAAATCCACAGCTAGGCACTTTCCAAAAAACACATGACATTTCAACGTAAAAATGTGATGTGTCCATGTTGCGTTTCCTGTCGCAGGAATTAGGCCTACCCCTGCAAGTGAGGTACCATTTTTATCTGGAGAGTTGGGGGAACACAGAATAGGAAAACAAGTGTTATTTCCCCTTGTCTTTCTCTAAATGTTTTCCTTCTAGATGTAAGACAGTGTGTAAAAAAGACATCTATTTGAGAAATGCCCTGTAATTCACATGCTAGTATGGGGACCCCAGAATTCAGAGATGTGTAAATAACCACTGCTTCTCAACACCTTATCTTGAGCCCATTTTGGAAATACAAAGGTTTCCTTGATACCAATTTTTCACTCTTTATATTTCACCAAATGAATTACTGTTTGCCGGGTATAGAATGAAAACCCATTACAAGGTGCAGCTCCTTTATTGGCTCTGGGTGCCTAGGGATCCGGATGAAACTACAAGCCCTATATATCCAACAGAGGAGTCCAGCAGACATAACAGTATATTGCTTTTGAAAATCTGACATGGCAGGAAAAATGGAGGCGAGAAATGGCTGATCTACACAAATGACCCCTTGCTAAATTCAGATTTTTGTCTATTTTTCAGAAAGGTTTCGCTTCCCGGGATCCAGCATTGGTTTCATACCCATTTCTGTCACTAACTGGAGGGAGGCTAAAAGCACAAAAAATAGTAAAAATAGGGTCCCAGTAATATGCCAAAATTGTGTTGACAAATGTAGTTTTCTGATTCATGTCCGCCTTTTCCTGAAAGCTGGGAAGATGGTGATTTTAGCACAGTAAACACTTTGTTAATGCCATTTTCAGGGGAAAAAATCACAAGCCTTCTTCTGCAGCCTTTTTCCCCCATTTTTTTTTCTTACACCGAAATTTGTGCTGTATTTTGGCTAACTTCTTGGACTCCTTCAGGGGAACCCACAAACTCTGGGTACCTCTAGAATCCCTAGGATGTTGGAAAAAAAGTATGCATGTAATAAATGAAACTGGCATGTTTGCCAGCTTTAAACATGCACTGTAGAGGGCAGTCAGATGTAGACCCATATTTATGGAAAAGCGGAGCATCAGTGCTGATGCACCACTTTTTCTGCGCCCCTTCTACTGAGACCTAATCACACCATAGTTGCGCCGTATTTATAAAACAGCGCACCATGGTGTTTGTTAGCACAATAGCGTCAACATTTTTTTGCACTATTGTGGTGCTCTGGTACACTAGCGTCAGAACTGTTGACGCTAGTGTACCACAGTACAAGGAGGCCCATAGGTTTCTATGGGTGCGTCATTTTAACACCTGCTCTGCATTAAAAATGATGTAAAAAATGGTGCAGTGAAATCTTTTAAATTTCGCTACACCATTTTTGCGGGCCTCCTAGCTCTAGAACGCCCAACTTGCATAGATTATGCCTGGCACAGGCATAACGTGGCGCAAGGGTTTACAAAGTGGCGCTATGCATGCATATTGCCACTTTGTAAATATGGCCTAGGGAAAAGGCCACCTTAGTGCTGCCTTAGCATAAAAAAAATGATGCTAAGACGACGCAAGGGGCTCTTAAAAATGCCTGTAGTTTATCCATTAAGCAAGTGTAGCTCATGCCTGAGCAGGAATTCACTTAGGAGATTTCCACACTTGGGGGTCCATAACTTAGAGGCATGAAGGCAGGGATGGCAGGAATAACTTCTTGATTGCGCATCTCTGGTTCCATTATCATGTCTTGTCTAGTATGGAAATCTCCATAGAAAATTATGGTGTGGGCACAATCCTTTCTTTGAAACAAGTCCTTTTGATTTCCCAGTGAATATAAATATTAAAAATATCGACAGTCATTGCAATTTTTTTAAATGCTGGGTGTTATTGATTTTATGGTTTACCAGTTTTACTGCACAAGTGTTGATTGAAACCCATATTGCTATTCCGCCCTTTGGTCTAACTCTCCCTTCTCTCACTGTTTTGATGCTAAACATTGTATATCCATTGAGTTCTAAATCCACAAGGGCCTAGGTTTCATGAATGCCGCAAATACTGTGGGACGTGAAATAAATAACATAGTCATGACTTTTAGTTTTGACCTTATTCCTGAAATACTCCAGCTAAATAGTTGTCCAAGTCTGTACCCATTATGAGAAGGCTTTCATTCCCATGCTTGCATTGGCTAGGTCCAGATTGGCATCACTGAAGGTTTGTCGTGAACATGGACAAGTGAGAACACTGCTCGTAAACTGACGGGGAATAGTGCTATGTAAGCTTTTGTTAAATGGATTGACGGTAGGCGGTGGTAATTCCTCAGCAGCGTCAACTGAGCGAACTGTTACTCTTCAATTTGGGTAATATTGCCAGGCTGTACACTGGGACCCTGGCCAACCTGAGTACCCATCTATGACAGATTTGTGACAGTATTTCTTCAGCCAAGGAGGAATCATCCTACCATGATACCATTGTTTTTTTAATATCCATTGTGGGATTGGAAGTTAACCCTACCATATATAAAGCATGCACGTTTGCATCTGAAAGGCCTGGTAGTGTTTTAATACTTTTTAACAAACTGCCTCTGTTTACAATATCTTGAAGTCCCCTTGATCGATAGAACAACTTTATTGTTGGTATCAGCAGCGACCCCCAGATCATTCATGAAAAAGTTTGGATTATCCATGGTTCTGTCTTGCTTTGCGTTTGGATGGAGTTACTGCTATGAAACCCATTGAGCACAACTTTGGTTGTTACCAATCTATATGCTTGTAATTGAACATCATTTAAAGGACAATATCGTGGCTGTGGAGGAAGTAGAGTTGGCATGGGAGTGGCCTTTTTCATCAGGCCAAATTCGTGCACATCTGTCTAGTCACAACCATATAAAAGATTGTTGCCAGTGTTATGTGCACACTGTTCAACTGCTGCGAAATCTTGATACTGGTTTGGTTGCAGAGGATCATTCGGTACAGCAATGTTTACAAATTCCCCGAGGGGATGCTCAAAGTTGCAAAATAGTTTGTTGCTTCAAGTCTGACTGGTTCTAACTTGAAACTGCACTTACATGATGGAATAGTTGAAGGATCTTAGTTGGCTACAATATAGGGCTCAGGTAGATATATGTCTGTTACTTCCTTGATGGAATATTGTTTTGTCTGTACTGGTGGAGTTATTTATGACTGCTCTTCAGTATGGCTAATTTGGTGGTCTGTGAAGACCGAAGGGGTCCTAGGACTTATTGATAGTGATACTGGGGATGGTGCTATGGGGTTTCTCAGCCATGTTGGAATTCTTTGATTATGTGTATGGACCCTAAATGTACTAAAGTATACACAACGTGAAGGATGGAATTTTTGAATTAATCTCAGCCACTGGTATTTACTAGGGCTGCATCCCAGTCCTTCATTATTTTGCACACCACACCACCTCTGTTTGAACCCAGCTATATGAAAATCAGTCTTGGACCTACTTCAATGAGAGCAGTCCATCCCAAACTGCCAAGCCAGGTCCTCCATGAACAGGAATACAAGCAACACAAGGCCATTTTGCCCCTGATATAGGTTCATCAGTCGGGTATAGCTTAGTTCCAGTGACACAGCGTTCACTGGACTCATGACTAGGCATACCCATCCCACTTAGGGCAACACATTAAAGTATACAAAATGTAATGGATAGCATGCTAAGAAAAAATCTCAGCCACTTTTAATCTCTTGGACTGTATTCCAGTCCATTGTTTTTTTCAAACCATGCTGCCTCAGTTTGGAGTGAGCTATGTGCAAATCAGTCTTGACCCTGCTTCAGTGACAACAGTGTAGCCAAACTGCCAAGCCAGGCACTCTCTGAACCGAAACACAAGCTAGCCAGGACCAGTTTCTCCCTTGTTATGGGCTCATCAGCCAAACATAGCTTAGTTCCATTGACACCGTTTGCGCAGGACCCATGTCTGAGCATTACTGTCCCACTTAGGGCGACATGTTAAAGTATTCAAAACGAGATAGATGAAATGCTTAAATTCATCTCAGCCACAGGTAATCACTCTGGGCCACATGTCACTCGAGTGTTATTTTGCACACCATGGAATCTCACTTTGAACCCAGCTATATGCAAATAATTCTTCATCGTGCCCCAATGAGAACAGTCCAGTATGAACTTCCAAGCCCGGTCCTCCTTGAACTGGAACACAAGCAACCCAGAATTGGTTTCGCCCTTTTTATGGGCTTATCAGCAGGGTGCAGCATAGTTCCCATGACGCAATGTGCACAGGACCCACATCTGTGCATACTTGTTCCACTTAGGGTGACATATTAAAGTATACAAAACATGATGAATGGAATAATAGAATTAATCTCAGCCACTGGAAATCACTTGAGGCATTATCCCAGTCCAATGTTTTTTTGCACACCATGCCATCTCAGTTTGGACCCAGCTATATGCAAATCAGTTGTGACCCTGCTCCAATGAGAACAGTCCAGCCCCTCCTTAAACTTGAACACAAACAACCAAGAACAGTTTCACCCTTGTTATGGGCTCATCAACCAAAGACCTTAGATGTCACATCATATTTCAGAGAAGAAGAGACCGAATATGCTGGAACGTTCTCTGTAGTCATTCCTCCTTGAGACATGCAACCATAATTCCCAGGGGAACCATGTTCTTGAGAATCTGGAGCTAATTGCTCTATGACTTCTACATGCACAGTGTAGCTATTGCTGTTCAAAAAAATCTGTTTTTTTTCTTACCAGATGATTTGTTGATGATTTTGTACAAGTGTACTTTTTGCCCCTTCTCATTCCTCTTGTGTTTTTTTGTTCTCTCCATCAGGTGTACAGTCAAATATATTGGAATTAGTTTCTGGGACTGTACATAAGGAAGTTGAGTCCTCAGGACCCTCTTGAAGTGGATCCTAGTCAGTGGGTTGGTGATATACCAGTGAACAGCAAATATTTCGCTCTCGGGTTTGGCTCTAAATGTTACGCTTCATCATAATTCTGTGTCTTTGATTTGCTTAATCCTTCTTTCTCTAGTCTTTTTTTGCAGTCCATTACAATTGACTGAATAGCTTCTGGAACATCACCCAGTTTTGACATTGCGTGAGTCTCCTGGTTTCAGGCCGCTCTCGACTGTGTCTATCAAAGCTTCCAACATCAAGAGCATTCTTTTATCATTGAATGTAATGTTATTCACATTGCTGCACATGATCAAAGTTTGTTCATCTATTTTTGTTTATGGTATGGTTAAAGCACTAGCTGCAATATCTAAAGTCCTGCACATTGTTGTTATGAGTGCACGATCGAGCAAGCAAAGAGGGGACTCAAGTCTATCTTGTCCGGAGTTGCTAAAAGAGGAGTTGTTTGATGTTGCATTTATACAGGCATGGGTCATTAAAATACTGTTTAAATAGGCCTTTGGTGGTGGCAGTGGCCCAGATGTCGAATATTATGTATCCTTCAACTCAAGTATTTTGTCAGCCAATGCAAAATATTGAGGTGATTGAAGTGAAATATTGTTATCAAAAGTCAATTTTGTATTACAGCTGTAACATGGATTATATTGCTTGTTAATGCAGTCTGTCATTCCTTTCCCATCATGTTTACATTGCGAGCTACTGCTCATGACAGTAGCTGGTAGACTATTCTCCTGAGGATCTGTCTGTCTGTGGATTAGTACTGACATAGTGATGGGGCCAGATTCTGTCAAATTAGATTTTATTTTTTGCAGCTAGTTGAGGGTTTAGAATGTCCCCACAAGCATATTGGCGAGCCTCTGTTCGCTGATGAGGATGCTGTTCACTAGATAACTCATGATCATCATCTGGAGATCCTTCAAGTACTGGGTATACATTAACCATAGTTACTGGGCTGGCTGAGTGGGTTATCTGGGGCGCTTTGTTGGCTTTAAAAATAGCAAAGCCCTGGGTTACTTCAGCTGCATTTTTTATGTGGGTTACTTCAGCTGCATTTTTGATGTAGTAGTCTGTGCTTTTATTATGTGCAATTGCAGAGGGGAATTATCTTGTTTTTTAATGGTGTGAGAGCCTGTAGGGGTGGTGAATGCTGTGCTGGATGCTGTGAAACCCTCTTTTAGGGGCAGCAGCTGTAGTTGTAGAATCTTTAAGAATAACAGTGAGCTAGATGCCGAGAGATAGTAATGCGGCCTTTTGGCAGTGCAATGGGCTCTTGTATTCTTAGGGGGTTATTATGACCCTGGCGGAAGGCGGAGAAGCGGCGGTAGGACCGCCAACAGGCTGGCGGTCTTTTTATTTGTATTATGACCATGGCGGTTACCGCCATGGTCATCCGCCGGTTCTCCGTTCCGCCCGCCGGGCTGGAGACCTGGGTCTCCAGCCCGGCAGCTGTCACTACACCGCCAGCGGTATTTTGACCCAGCTTACCGCCGTGGATTTCCTGCGGTTGGAACCGCCATGAAATCCATGGCGGTAAGCACTATCAGTGCCAGGGAATTCCTTCCCTGGCACTGATAGGGGTCTCCCCCACCCGACTCCCTCCCCTACACCCCCCACCACCCCTGCCACCCCCCAAAGGTGGCAGAGCCTCCCTCCCCACCCGACCCCCAACATCACAGAAACTCACACACACACAACACGCACGCAGGCACCACCAACACAAACACGCACACACACCAACATACATGCCTACATCCACACACACAGTCAGACACGCACACCCACATACAAACATACACGCACTCATTCCCAAAACACGCAACACCCCAGCAAGCATACACGCACTCACACACCCCCTCTACATACACAGACGCACACCCCCATGCACCCACACAACACCCCCCTGCCCCCTCCCCTAACGGATGATCGACTTACCTGTTCCGTCGATCCTCCGGGAGGGGACAGGAGTCATGGGGGCAGCTCCGCCGACACCACACCGCCAACAGAACACCGCCACGGCGAATCACAGGACGTGATTCGCAGGGCGGTGTTCTGTTGGCGTGGAGGTGGAGCAACCTCCACTTCCCCGCCTCCCGCCAGTATGGCTGTTGGCGGCTCTCTGTCCGTAAAAGGACGGAGAGCTGCCAACGGTCATAATAGGCCGAGCAACAAACCGCCACCACTGGCTGTCTTCCGCACAGCGGTTCCTCGGCGGTCTTGTAAAAAGACTTCGGAGGTTGTAATGACCACCTTAGTCTATGGACTTGGTCTTTGTATCATCCTCATGGTTAGCAGAGTTATGATTGTGTAATTGATCCTGCTGCATCTTGCATGCAGCACCATAATCTGTTGAGTTTGGATCATATTTTGGGCCTTTAACAACTCTCTGTCTGTATGAGAAGATGACAATTTTAATTGAAGAAGCCTTTTTGTCCTCTGTCAAGTGGCAATCATGACTTCCAATTGCAACGGTTACAAGGGTACGGCTACAGGGTGCGCTGGAGGTGCCTTTACTAAGAAGGAATACGTTCCCAGGGGCCAAAGTCAGTTAAAAAAAGGTAGCGGGCCCCCTTCCTGAGTCTCATTAGGCCTCTGGGAGCCCATTCCCATGGGCATAAAAGGGAAGGGGCATGCAGCCCCCCTACCCAGCCCTAGTAGGCCCTGGAGACCCCATCTCCTGGGGCTCAATTCTAAGGGGAGGGGGGAATGCTCACTTGGAAATCAATGGAGCCTCTACAGTGTGCAAAAAACTGTTATGGTGCTGCTACACAATATGTTTATTTGGAAATGTATGTGATACTAGTTAAGGGGTCAGCCCACTTAGGCAGTACTCATTGGAACATTTGAATATTTCTGGACAAATTGTTTGAGAACAAACTGTATTTTATGTATAGATTTGGAACCCTATGGGTCTGGGTTTGATTAATTCTATATTCTCTTTATTTGAGGTTTGTACATTGTTATATTTCTTTCCGGTTATGAATCATTATTAATTATTCATGTTCCATCAATTCAATTCGGTAGTAGCATAAGAATAAGGTTTTGTATGGTTTTCAATACAGTTGCTGATAGTAGTCATTTAAAGATGGCTACCTTTGAAGAGGCAAGTTTAGGTATATCCTGATGTTTAGTATTCACTTTGAAAAACAAAGGTTACAGGGATGTTATAGTTAGGCTCACGTTCCACACACACAAAAACATAGAAACAGTTATAGTTACCTGAGTTAACAATAACTTGCACCTCTATAATGTACTGCTTATGACCTCATATATTACATCACTCATGACATGGTCTGTGACATCACTAATTACATCATTGATGGCATTATCCAGTGAGTGTAAATGGTTAAATGAATGTGTGAGTGGGTGTGTGAGTGAGTGGTTGTTGTGTGGGAGAGTGGTGGATATGAAAGTAGCTGGATGAGTGAGCAAGTGGCTGTGTGAGTGGATGCATTTGGTTGAGTGAGTGGGTGTGTGATTGCTTGTATGGGTGAGTGAATAGGTGTGTGGATGTGTAAGTGGTTGTATGTGTGAGGGAGTGAGTGTGTGAGTGACTGCGTGAGCCTGTTAGTGGGTATGTGAGTGGTTGAATAGGTGCATGAGTGGACATGTGAGTGGCTTTATGGGTCTGTGAGTGGGTATGTGAATAGCTGAGTGGGTGTGTGAGTAGCTGTATGAGTATGTGAATAGCTGAATTAGTACTGTATAGATGAGTGAGTGGTTGTGTCAGTTGTGTGAGTGAGTGAGTGGGTGTGTGTCAGTAGTTTTATGGATCTGTTAATGAGTATGTGAGTAGCTCTGTGTGTGTATGTACAAAGGTTTGTATGGGGGTATGAGGGGTGTGTGAGTGGTTCTGTGGATGATGTCATCATTGATGTCATCAGTAATGTCATTTGAGATGTCATCAGTGATGTCATCAGTTATGTCACTGACGATGTAATGTGCGACGTAATATGTGAGGCCATAATCAGTGCATTACGGGAGCATAAGTTATAGTTAGTTCAGGTAACTATAACTGCTGAATTTCTATGTTTTTGTACGTGTGAAATGTGAGCCTAACTATAACGTCACTGTAACCTTTGGCTTTTTAAATTAATTTCCATGTTTTTTAGCTCTATTTTCTTACTATAACGTCCCTGTAACCTTTGTTTTTTTTCAGTGAATATCAATGTTTTTTATAATGTAAAGTCAAATTAATTACTATACGTTAATCCAACTACCGCCGTGCACAGCCTGTGGCCAGGCCCTGCAGCCAATTCTTACAACCACCCAACCAAGTAGTGCACAGCAGGGGCTGGCCACAAGGCCTGGTCTTTGGCCAGGCCCTGCAGCCAACCCTCATAACTGTCGAACCACGTGCTGTGTGTGGCCTTTGGCCGTGAGCCATGGGTGTTGTCCACAAGGCCTGGCCTGCGACCAGTACCTGCCTCAACACCCTTAACCGCCCAACCCCAAGCTATACACAGCCTTTGCTATGTAGTGCAGTAGTTGGCCACAGGTCCATATGCCCTGCTCTCCCAGCTGATTTCAGGCCCGGGGCCCACATCCCCAGGCACAGCCGTCTAAAATTCATTTTTTGGGGGAGGGGGGAGGGGGGCAGCGCGGCCCCTATCCCCAGGCCGCTGATCTCGGCCCTGGGGACCTCATCTCCTGGGGCCTGGCCTAAATACTTTTTTTTAGGGGGGAGGAGTGTCACGTGACCCCCTTCCCATCAACCCCAGGACCCCATTCCCAAGGGGCACAGTGTACATTTTTATTTTTTTGGCGGAGCAGGGCCACCCGGCCCCCTTCCCAGACCGATCTCAGCCCCAGGGAACCCATACCCAGCGGCCCAGCCTAAATATTTAATTCTTTTTTTGGGGAGGGGGCCACCTAGCTCCTCTCCCCAGGCCAATCATGGCTCCGGGAAACCCATCCCCCGAGGCCCTTCCTAAATATATTTTTTGGGGCGAGGATGCTGCATGGCCCACCTTCCCAGGGCTAATCTTGGTACCTGGAACCCCATCTGCCGAGGCCCAGCCATGTGACATGGATTCTCCCCAGGGCACCCAATCACAATGTTGGGGACCGCAGGGGAGGCTGAAGGCCCTCACGGAACCAGCCAGATCCCCACCTTATGTGGGAGCCAGTATTGCTTCCTTTCTGTGAGACCAGTTTCCTCTGTTCCCCTGTCTGCATCTCAGGGGGCAGTGAAACAGAGGAAACCTCAGCTCACATGAAGTGACAGCTCTCATTTCTTCCGACCGGAGTGTTTGCTGGTGGTTGCCAGTAGGTAGTTATAGAATTATAGTTAGGTCTGCTTTTACATAGATGGAGCGTTTTTTAGTTGCAATAACTTTGGCCCTGTTTGACAAAACTTTCCAGAAAACAAGTTTATTTACCTTACCTCCTTCCTGGAATGTTTTGGGGTGATATATCAAGTGGGGGCTGAGAAAAAAGGGGTGCTCTGAAAAGGTACAAATCTCTATGCATTTTACATAGACATATTTAGGCACAGCTACATCAAAAACTGCTAAGTACCAAATTCAGTAGGAAGCTAGATCTTGGTCTGCAGATTGTGCTTTCTGTGATTGGGTGTAGATTCATTCAGTAGTTTTCCAGAAAATGAGGGTGAAAAAGAATTGCATATTTGGACAGCTGGGCTCGTTAGAGTCCCACGGGAGTTCAGTGAGAGCGCAAATTAAAAAATGGAGGCATATGATTGATCAAAAGGTCAGTTTTTCTTGTGAGCCTTCCCACTCTCATGGGCGAGTCCCTTGAGTGTTCTAATTGGTTGGCTGCTGGAATTTTAGAAAATAAAGGGCAGCCATTACTGTTTACTGTGATCAATTTGAAGGGTAGCAGAAAGGCATGCGGTTACCCTAAGTTTAAAGAAGAGGTGTCTAAGGGATAACTACTGTGAAGAAAATAAATGTATTTTGGTTTACTAATTTTTATGATGTTGCAGGACTTTCACGGGATCATGAATGGTAAAAAGGGGTAGATAAATTCTGAATACACTCTATTAGTAGGAATGCATATTGTGGTCCTTGTTTTTCAACAGAAGTGTGTAAGAGATAAGTATTGTGATGAGTAGATGGCTAATTCCTATTTGTTTTTAAAGTTACAATCTTGTTAGACTCTCATGGGATCGTCAACAGTAGTAGTAGAAGGTAATCTTTGAATAGACTGTATAGTATGCACACTTGCTACTGTAGGAAGTAGTATTACTGGAGATGGGTTTTGTCAGAGTGTACTATTTAAGCTTATTGGGTTTGTAAGTATTGTCTCTTCCCACACCCTACTATGCACATCAATTATCAGAGAAAGGGGTGTTAGCAGGGAGGACAGTCCCTGGACAGAGCATACTATGCACAGCGGTCATTTAAGAGAGAGGTCTAAGTGAAGAGGCTCTTCTCTCTCCACACACCCTACCATGCACACCAGTCATCTGAGACAGATTTGTGACAAAAGAGGCTAGTCCATGTACACAGCCTTGTATCCACACCTGCCATCTGAGAGAGAAGGCTGACAGGAGAGGCTAGTCCATGTACATGCCCTACTTTGCGCCATCCTCATCCGGGGCAGAGTTCTGATAGAAGAGATTAGTCCATGTATACACCCGGGTGTCCACACTTTCATCGGAGACAAAGATCTCACTGGAGAGGTTAGTCTTTCTCCATACAGCCTACTATGCACACCCGTCATATGAGAGAGAGATCTGGAAGGAGAGGGTAGTCCATGTACATACCCTACTATACACAGCTCTGAGACAGAGGTCGGATAGACTAGGCCAGTCTATGTACACACATTAAATACACCCATCATCTGAGAGAGAGGAGTTATTGGAAAGGCAGTCTCTCTCCATATGTCCTACTAGGCAGACTCATCATCTGAGAGAGAGGTCTGGAAGGAGAGGGCAGTCCATGTACACAGCTTACTATTCACTCCGTTATCTGAGAAAGAGGTGTGGAAAGAGAGGGCAGTCCATGCAGACATCCTACTGTGCACACTGAGAGGTCTGAGGTAAGAGGCCAGTCTCTTCTCACACCCTACTACGCACACCTATCGTCCAAAAGAGGCGTCTCACTGGAGAGGCCAGTCCCTCCATACACACTGAGACAGAGGTCTATGTGTGGAGACTGGTCTCTCCCCACATCCTACTAGACACACCCTTCAGGTAAGAGATAGGTCTTGGTCGAGAGGATACGACATCCTACATGCTACTATTTTCCTACAATGTTGTTGCACAAGGCTCTCACAAGAGTAGCTTGCAAGCTTCAGGGAGAGAAGATTGCTGCATGGACATGTGCAATCTTGTAAGAGGCTCACAAGAACTGAGAGGAAGTTACTTAGCCTGCTACAAGGTGTTTTACGATCTGACAAGCCTCTTGTGAGACCCACATGGAAAGTTACTGGCCCTGCCATGAGTTGTTTTAAGATCCCGTGAGAGTCTTGCAAGATCGATGGGGAGAAGTAAAAAGAATCAAGGCTCAGTCTAAAAATACTGATCTTATTGCTTGGTTGAAGAAATGTTGTGATGTGATTGGGTGCAGAACAAGGGAAAGCTCATATTGTTGTTAGTGAT
Organism: Pleurodeles waltl; assembly: GCF_031143425.1. Taxonomy (NCBI): domain Eukaryota; kingdom Metazoa; phylum Chordata; class Amphibia; order Caudata; family Salamandridae; genus Pleurodeles; species Pleurodeles waltl. The sequence goes on from NC_090436.1 coordinate 486,132,054, forward strand.
TTGGAGGAGAAGGAAGCCTGATGGAGTTGTGCTCAGCAGTTGTGACTGAATTTGAAACTGGGAATGGCTGGTGTCTTCAGCTGTATATAAGAAAATGCTCTAAGTCCAGGTAATTTGAAATATACTTTATGAACTTTGTTAAAAATTGTCAATAAGTGCACTACTATCTTTAAATTATTCTATACAAGTTTTAGTGAGTCAAATGTTATTTGTAGTGGTGCATGTTTTTTTTAAATATATTATGAGAGTTAGACTTCAGAATGTAGAGAGATATCAACAAGTGATGGATGTTGTGTTAAAAAAGGAAATGTTCAATCTGGATGTAGTTGTAAGTAAAACAGGAAGTGTTTCTGAAATTATAAAACAAAGCATGTGCAATCTGTCAATGCAAGGCCTAGGTTTTTTTATGAACTTACTGTGCACATAGTTCACCCTTATGAGATGTTTGACTGGAAATATTGCCATCTGTAGAGTAAAACACTATGCTCACTGTTAGATAAGGTCTGTAAGGAGGAATGTGTTACTTTACAAATTGTTGTAGAACCATGCTTGAAGGCAGGTTATTACTGAATTGTGGATAAAAAATGCAGTGTTTGAGGATTTTGATCTTTTTACAGAAAGGAGCATAAAATTAGTCGTGCAGTGCATAATAGTATGTGATTGTGGGTGAAAATGTGGAAATCTTCAGAGAATGTAGTAATGCATAATTGTTATCAATTACTGATCAGTATGTAAGTTTATTGTTTTAATATTTTGTCTTTTTTATGGAGAAATGGGAAAACAGAAGCTCTGAAAAACGGAAGTACCATATCACACAATATATGGATGAGTAAAAAAAAATGTTTACTTTGAAAGAAAGATGGAACAGTAACTGCATAGAAAGTCAGGAAAAAAACCTTAATTGCACAACTCTCGCACAAACAAGTGTCCGAGAGAAAGGTTTAGGATTTGTCGCCACTGCCCCATTGGACAAATTCAAGTTAAGTATGGAGGTCAACGAATTCATAAGGAAGGTTAAGCTTAGATCCTACTTTGGGGACCGCCTATCCATTGTGGGCCCCACTATGGGTGACACTGCTCTACGCAATAAATCCTCTTTCAAACCACCTAGTGCTTCTATCCCAGTTAAAATCTTGGTGTTTGAACAAGCGGTCAAGATAGAAATCAATGACATTGATCCTACCTCTCTAAGGGCATTCCATAATGCAACAAGGGAAGAAAAGAAAGCGCTACAAGACCTAGCCAACTATATAAGCATAGTCACCAAACCAGCAGACTAAGGGGGCGCCCTCGTGATTCAGACCATAGACAACTATAAGAATTAATGCTTAAGACTGCTGGGCGATTCAGGGAATTAGGAGACACTACAGGAAGATCCAACTGTTTTCCTGCAAAGCAAGATCTGTAGTATGGTTGAACAAGCACTGGCACACGACTGGATTTCCCAGAAAGAGGGTGAGTTCCTGATAAACAGGAACCCAGTGACCCCATACTTTTACACTATTCCCAAAATCCATAAAAACCTGAAAGCACCACCAGGGAGACCCACTGTGTCTGCCATAAACTCAGTTTTGGAACCCCTGCCCCGTTTTGCCGATGCTTTCCTCAGACCCATAGTCCAAAACACGGACACGTATTTGAAGGACACGAAGGATGTACTGTGTCTCCTTAAAGACAGGCCTTTCGCCCCACCATGTAAACTCTGTTGGGTTTGGATGTGGAGAGCCTGTACACCAGTCTACCTCACTCTGACACTTTACGCATTATAGAGGAGGTCATTTTTGATATAGACTGGGAGTACCAGACACCACGCAACTTGGTTCTGAAATGCTGTTTCTGGGCATTAGCCAAGAACTTTTTCAGTTTTGAAGACTCTCTGGGCCTCATTACAACCCTGGTGGTCACTGACCACCAGGGTTGAAGTGGCGTTCGTACCGCCAACGGGCTGGTGGTACGAATCGCCATATTATGACCGCAGCGGTAGCGCCGCGGTCACACCGCCGGGACCGGCGATTTACCTCCATGGATGTCCCGGCAGTCAGAATCCGCCAGGGCAGCGCTGCCTGCAGCGCTGCCCTGGGGATTTTGACCCCCCTTACTGCCAGCTTGTCCATGGCGGTAGACACCCAGGGGCTCCCAGGCACAGCCCCGTCATGATTTTCAGTGATAAGCACGATGGGTGCTGCTGCACCCGCCGCACCACCACATTGCCGCCGGCTCCATTAGGAGCCGGCTGCAATGTTACGGCCAACATCCCCGCTGGGCCGGCGGGCGGAAACTCTGTTTCCTCCTGCCGGCCCAGCGGCGATGTCCAAATGCGGCTGGCGGGTTTCCGGCTGCATGGGCGGCCGACTGGCGGTTCAGCCTTGGCGGTTGGCCTCGTCCGACCACCAAGGTTGAAATGAGGGCCTCTGTACCTTCAGAAACATTGTACAAGCATGGGAAGCAACTTTGCTCCACGTCTAGCAGGTCTTTACGTTCACCATCTGGAGAATGAAATAATTCTTAAAACCCATACAGGGAAAACATCACTCTATGGAAAAGATACAGTGACGATATCCTAGTCATTTGGAAAGGGGAGGAAACACAAACAGCCCCTTTTTTGATGTGGCTCAATATGCAGGATCAGTTCCTTAAATTCACTCTGACAAAAATAAAGAACAACTAGTTTTCCTTGACCTTAACATTATAGCAACTAATGGCACCCTAAAAACTACCACTCATGAGAAACCAACAGATAAGAACTGTTTGCTATTATTTGACAGTGCACACCCTCGTCATTTGCGAGAGAACCTTCCCTTTGGCCACTTTTTCAGACTCAGGAGAAACGGTTCCGAGGTATCTGATTATAAACAGCAAGCCCAGAACCTTGCATCAAAACTGGAGGCTAGAAATTATCCCCCCAGAATCATCAACCGTGCCATGAAACAAGCACGCAACAATAACAGAGAGGCCCTTTTGGACACCCCTCCTCAGAAAAAGAAAGAGGCAAGGCCCATGTGTATTACAACATTCAATGTTGCCTCCAACCTGGTGAATAAGATTACCAACAGACATTGGCGCATTTTAAATAGTGGCCGTTTGGACCTTCCCAAACCTATGTTTTCCCATAGGCGTGGCAAAAGCATAAAGGACATACTGGTACACACCCGACCATGCCCACCCAGGAGAGGGTTGAACACCACCAACCTCCTACTACCACCAACAGGACATTATCCATGCAGCAATTGCAGTGTGTGCCATTTGACAAGCGCGACTAAGAGGGTTATTTTTAATAACAACCCCACATGGGAAATCAGGGTTGTACTAACTGCAACACCCAAGAGGTAGTCTATTTGATTACATGCCCGTGCAATCTGCATTACATAGGAATGACTAGCCACAAAGCAAAAATTTGCATTGGGGAACATCACAGTAACTTAAGGTGTGGCCGCTCCACCACAAAAATGTCCTCCCATACACATCAATAGTGCACACACAGTAGATGACTACCAATGGGTCATCCTTGAACATCACAAAATGGTTTGGTCTGAATCCTTCCTTCTCCAAAGGGAACAACGCTGGGTTTTCTAATTATGCACCCATCAACGTGGTCTGAATGAAAACATCCTATGGGGACAACTAATGCAACACTAACAACTGTCGCTCTCATTTGAACGTCCAATACCACATGCAGAGATACCGAACATAGATTCCTTGAAATCACCACCAAGATACTTAATAAATATCTTTCTCTAGCCCTAACATATGGCAGCTACCTTTTCGTGTATATATACATATATATTTGATTATTCTTTGTGGCTCACTGGTCAATTTCCTTCTCTCTTTTCTCTCTCTTTTCTCCCTCTCATATTTCCCCCACCCGTCTATCTCTTCCCTTTTTTTGTTTTTGCCCCTTTTTCCTTCTTCTTTCTTTTCCTTTTTCCTTTCATTCTTTGCTTCCCCTTCACCATACACCCCCAAGCCCCCAACTCCCACCTCCCCAAACCCTTTTATCTCTCTCCTTCCCCCCCACCCTTCATCCCCCGTGTCTTCCTTTCCCCTACCGTTGCCTCCGTTTCCAATACTGGTGTTGTACAGTTAATTTTTTTCATAAGTCGGGCCCTTGCAGTCCTCCCTTAGGACAACGATGACCGCTATTCTGGGAGGTCATCGGTCTAGTGCTTGACGCGCCCATGAGTTGGGATGCATGAGCAGTTTTCCTTTACAAATACTGGATTCCAACTGGGATCGTGGTGTTATTCGGGCCCTGGCGAGGTGAGAAGTAGGCATACTGGTGGGAGTGTTTCTTTGATGAAGTAAGTGTGCGCAATGCTCTTGACCACCTGCAGTGGTAACAACATGCTCGGTGAGTCTGACTTTTACCAACGATATCTTTCAGTGTGTGACTACGAGCACACACCCACTCCCGGAGAACCTAAGATGCAAATAGCATAGATACTGAAAGTAGGTCACGCCTGCACGTGTGTTTTCTTTAGAGGTGCCTCACATGTTTAAGTGTGTTGTATGGGGAACCTGGGCCAATCATGATACCCGCCAGCGGTGACGGTGCACACCGTCATGGTATCTACCGCCTTTTTGACTGGCCCTTGACACTTGACTCCTGCACTACGAGGGGAAAACACCCGGAACAACGACTCCGAAACCACAAAGTCGTGAAAAACAAAAGTGGAACAACGCTTTCGTTTTCCACAACTTCCTGGTTTTTGGTACCTTAACCACGCATTTCTGAACCACGTACATCAGAGTTTAGGTTTAAAGGGTGGGTTGGGGTGTTTAGGTTTTGGGGCGGGGATGGGGACTCAGGGTATTTTTAGTTTTTCGGGTGTGGTGCGGAGCTGGGGGTGATTAGGGTTTAGGGGGGTCAGGGTTTAGGTTTAAGGGGTGGGTTGGGGGTTGGGGTGGTTAGGTTTTAGGGGTGGGGTGGGGATTCAGGGTATTTTTAGTTTTTGGGGTGGGGTGGGTGTAAGGAAATGGCTCCCTGTTGCAATTACCCCCCACTTTTTGCCTGATGCTGACTTGACTGAGAAGTGTGCTGGGACCCTGCTAACCAGGCCCCAGCACCAGTGTTCTTTCACCTAAAATGTACCATTGTTTCCACAATTGGCACACCCCTGGCACACAGATAAGTCCCTGGTAAAAGGTACCAGTGGTATCAAGGGCCCTGTGACCAGGGAAGGTCCCTAAGGGCTGCAGCATATGTTGTGCCACCCTAAGGGACCCCTCACCTAACACATTCACACTGCCATTGCAGATTGTGTGTGTTGGTGGGGAGAAAAAGGCAAAGTCAACATGGCATCCCCCTCAGGATGCCATGCACACAAAATACTGCCTGTGGCATAGGTAAGTCACCCCTCTAGCAGGCCTTACAGCCCTAAGGCAGGGTGCACTATACCACAGGTGAGGGCATAGCTGCATGAGCAATATGCCCCTACAGTGTCTAAGTATATTCTTAGACATTGTAAGTACAGTTGTGGCCATATTAAGTATAATGTCTGGGAGTTTGTCAAAAACGAACTCCACAGCTCCATAATGGCTACACTGAATACTGGGAAGTTTGGTATCAAACTTCTCAGAATATTAAACCCACACTGATTCCAGTGTTGGATTTATTAAAAAATGCACACAGTGGGCATCTTAGAGATGCCCCCGTATTTTACCCAATTGTTCAGTGCAGGACTGACTGGTCTGTGCCAGCCTGCTGCTGAGAGATGAGTTTCTGACCCCATGTGGTGAGGCCCTTTGTGCTCTCTGAGGACAGAAACAAAAGCCTGCTCTGGGTGGAGGTGCTTCACACCACCCCCCTGCAGGAACTGTAACACCTAGCAGTGAGCCTCAAAGGCTCAGGCTTTGTGTTACAATGCCCCAGGGCACTCCAGCTAGTGGAGATGCCCGCCCCCTGGACACAGCCCCCAATTTTGGCGGCAAGTCCAGGGGAGATAATGAGAAAAACAAGGAGGAGTCACCCACCAGTCAGGACAGCCCCTAAGGTGTCCTGAGCTAAGGTGACCCCTGCCTGTAGAAATCCTACATCTTGATTTTGGAGGATTCCCCCAATAGGATTAGGGATGTGACCCCCCCCCACAGGGAGGAGGCACAAAGAGGGTGTAGCCACCCTCAAGGACAGTAGCCATTGGCTACTGCCCTCCCAGTCCTAAACACACCCCTAAATTCAGTATTTAGGGGCTCCCCAGAACCTAGGAAACCAGATTCCTGCAACCTAAGATGAAGAAGGACTGCTGACCTGAAGCCCTGCAGAGAAGACAGAGACACCAACTGCTTTGGCCCCAGCCCTACCGGCCTGTCTCCCCACTTCAAGAAAAACTGCAACAGTGACGCGTTCCCCAGGGTCCAGCAACCTCTGAAGCCTCAGAGGACTACCCTGCATCTAAAAGGACCAAGAACTCCAGAGGACAGCGGCCCTGTTCCAAAGAAACCAAAACATGCAACAAAGAAACAACTTTTAAAGGACTCCACGTTTCCCGCCGGAAGCGTGAGACTTTCCACTCTGCACCCGACGCCCCTGGCTTGACCTATGGAGAAACAACACTACAGGGAGGACTCCCCGGTGACTGCGAGCCCGTGAGTAGCCAGAGTTGACCCCTCCTGGTCCCCCACAGTGACGCCTGCAGAGGGAATCCAGAGGCTCCCCCTGATCGCGACTGCCTGCTTCAAAGAACCCGACGCCTGGTAAAGACACTGCACTCGCAGCCCCCAGGACCTGAAGGATCCGACCTCCAGTGCAGAAGCGACCCCCAGGTGTCCCTCTCCTTTGCCCAGGTGGTGGCTACCCCGAGGAGCCCCCCCCCTTGCCTGCCTGCTTCGCTGAAGAGACCCCTGGGTCTCCCATTGAAACCAATTGCAAACCCGACGCCTGTTTGCACTCTGCACCCGGCCGCCCCTGTGACGCTGAGGGTGTACTTTTTGTGTTGACTTGTGTGTCCCCCGGTGCCCTACAAAACCCCCCTGGTCTGCCCTCCGAAGTCGCGGGTACTTACCTGCTGGCAGACTGGAACCGGGGCACCCCTATCTCCATTGAAGCCTATGCTTTTTGGGCACCACTTTGACCTCTGCACCTGACCGGCCCTGAGCTGCTGGTGTGGTAACTTTGGGGTTGCCCTGAACCCCCAACGGTGGGCTACCTTGGACCCAACTTTGAACCCTGTAAGTGCTTTACTTACCTGTGAACCTAACAAATACTTACCTCCCCCAGGAACTGTTGATTTTTGCACTGTGTCCAATTTTAAAATAGCTTATTGCCATTTTTGCCAAAACTGTCATGCTATTGTGTTGATTCAAAGTTCCTATGATACCTGAGTGAAATACCTTTCATTTAAAGTATTGTTTGTAAATCTTGAACCTGTGATTCTTCAAATAAACTAAGAAAATATATTTTTCTATATAAAAACCTATTGGCCTGGAATTGTCTTTGAGTGTTTGTTCCTCGTTTATTGCCTTTGTGTGTACAACAAATGCGTAAACACTACCCTCTGATAAGCCTACTGCTCAACCACACTACCACAAAATAGAGCATTAGAATTATCTCTTTTTGCCACTATCTTACCTCTAAGGGGAACCCTTGGACTCTGTGCATGCTATTTCCTACTTTGAAATAGTACATACAGAGCCAACTTCCTACAGTGGGGTGCAGGGGGTGATTAGGGTTTGGGACGAGGGGTGGTCAGGGTTTAGGTTTAAGGGGTGGGTTGGGGGTTGGGGTGTTTAGGTTTTAGGGGAGGGAGTTGGGGTTGTGGTAATTTTGGGGGTGGGGGTTGGGGTAGTTGTGGGGATGGGGGGTCGCAGTAATTTTTGGGGGTGGGGGTAAAGGGGGAAGCATGCTGGAACCGTGCATGCTGATCACTAATGCCTTTACCAGGAATGCGTTTACAATGGAAAATCGTTGTAAACGCATTCGTGGGAAAGGCCAGAGTGATAAGAACAAGGTTGTTGTTCCGACCTCGTTGTTGAGCCATGGGTACTTGAAGCACTCGTGGTTCCGACATATAACCCACTACGAGAAGGGAAGAACTCCACTGCGTGTGCTGCTGTGTCCTGACTCTGGTCCCTGAGATGGCACGTGTCACAGGGGAACGGGCCCCGGCCTTCACCACGGACGAGCTGGAGAAGCTGGTGGATGGGATCCTACCCCTGTATGCCAAGCTGTATGGGTAACCAGAGGAGCAGGTCAGTTGCTATTTGTCCTCCTTAGATGTGTGTGAATGTGGCCGATGCCTGTATGCATTTTTCTTCGCTGTGTGAATGCTCACCCATAGTGTGTCTGTCAGTTTTTGCCTTGAAAATTGTCCATATGTATGTCTCCATGGGCCATGTCAGTTTGAACGGGCATGGCATTTGTGTATGGGGCACCCACACTGAAGTCTGTTTCTTTACTCTGTGTGTCCCATGCAGGTCAGTGCCCATCAGAAGATGGGACTGTGGCAAGCCATCGCCAAGGAAGTGTGGACCCTGGGGGTCTATAACCGGTGGAGTACCCACTGCAGGAACCAGTGGGAGGACCTGAGGCGCTGGGCCAGGAAACCGGAGAGGCCCAGCTGAGGAAGGCCTCCCAATGAGAGAGGGGTGCCCGTCGGACCCTGACTCCCCCTAATGGCCCGCATTCTGGCAATGGCCTATCCAGGTGGGCTCCTGAAGGCAGCACAGCAGCCACAAGGGGGTGAGTACCAACACTGTTGTGATGCCACTATGATGAATGTAGTTAGATGCTAAGGGGTGCATGCATAGCAGTCCCAGGGCACATAGACAGGTGTGTCCCTGCAGTCCTGTCCCCCTCCACGTCCATGGGATAGTGTCATAGCTAGTTTTGGCAGGATCTGTAGGCCTGTGAGGGGTCCCCTGTTTGGCCGATTGTATTCAATGTAGCATCATGAACTTGCATATGTGTTGGCTTGGCATTGTCTCTAATTGGTTCACTTTGCAAAGTGTATCAGAGTAGTGGGTCAGGATGGGAATGTAGTATACTGTGGGGTCATGCCTACCAGTCAGGTGCACATTCATAACAAGTCTTGTGTCTGCTGACGGTTTTTGCCTGAGCTGGGTGGGAGTGTATGTGTCCCAACATGTACATATTTCCTGGAATTGACGTACTTCTTTCTTGTTTTGATTTCCCACCCCTGTGCTCTTGTGTCCCTGTGTACATTAGCATCATCTGGCAAGGGAGCTGTGGCACCGGTGAGTGGGGATGCTTCAGCCCACGGTTCCCAGGAGACAGTCCACCGACGACAAGGGGACCAGTGGGTTGAAGGGGAGGCAACTACCACTGGAGGTAGTGACTCTGATACCTCCTCCGATGGCAGCTCCCTGGTGGTGGCAGACCCTACTGGGCCCACATATTCTTTGTCATCTTCCGCTACCCCCATACCATCAGCACCCTCCCAGTTGCTCCCCACCGATATGCCCATGCCTGCTCACCCAGGAAGGTGGGCGTCTTCTTTGCCCCAGGCACCTCATCCCCTGCCTCAGTCAGCCCTGCTGTCCTCACAGAGGAGGCTATTGACCTCCTGAGAACCATATCTGTAGGGCACACAACCATCATGAATGCCATCCAGGGGCTAGCATCCCAGATGCAGCAATGCAATGCATACCTGGAAGGCATTCACGGTGCCATGTCTGGCCTACAGACATCTTTTCAGGCTCTGGCCTCCTCTTTGATGGCAGCCAGTGTCCCTGGTCTTTCCGTCCCCCCTCCACCACCTCTACCCCTTCCAGCATCCCACTCCCTTCACCCATCCCAAGCACACATACAGACTGAAAAACACAAACACCACACTTTCCACCAAAGGCAGGCACACAGCCAACATACCAAAGCACACACAACAACATCCACCTCCCCCAACGTGTCAGCCTCCCCCACCTCCCTGTCTGTCACCTCATCATGCACACCCACATGCACTGCACCTTCAGTCACTGCTGCTGCCCCCATTCTTGCAGTCACCACAACAGCTAACATCCAGTTATGCACCCCAGACACCACACCTGTACTCACCACGACTACATTCACAAACACTTGCAGCACACTCACTAGACCTGCAGACACCCATACAACATCCATAAACACTGGCAGCCTGTCTTCTTCCACTGTGTCCACCCCCCTCCTCCCAAAACACTCAAGAGCTCACACTCATCCACACCACACACATCCACCACACATAAGCAGACTAAACACGCACTTGCATCCACGTCCAGCACACCTACACCTCGTACCACTACTCCCTCAACATCCACTCCCAGACCTGGCTCCACATCCATGCAGGTCAGCGCCAATCAGATAAAGGGTATTTGGCGAGCCATCACCAAGGAGGTGCGGATCCTGGGGGTCTTTGACAGGCGGCCCACCCACTGCTGCAAACGGTGGGAGAACCTGCGCCGCTGGGCAAGGAAGACGGCGGATGCCCAGCTGGGGCTGGCCTCCCAACGAGGAAGGGGTGCCCATCGTACCCTGACCCCCTGATGTTCCGCATCCTGGTGATGGCCTATCCGGAGTTGGATGGGCGCTTGAGGGCATCACAGCAGCCACAAGGGGGTGAGTACAAATTCAGATTCATTATTTTGTGTGCGTTAAAGGTTGACCTGGGTGGGGATGTGGGCTGTGGGTGCCCCTAGGCCAGGGCGAACATGGCAGGGTAGGTCCCTTGTTGAGCAGGCTCTGAAGCACTCCAACCCCAATAGTGTTAGTGGGCATCTACTAATGATCAGGGCCATGTTTGTTTCAGGTGTGTAGCTGATGGCATTAGGCACTGTACCCCATGGGATGGTGCCTAGCATTCTAACTGGTAGTGCATGGCCTAGTGCATAGGGATGTTCCCTGTGAGTTGTGTACACCAACAGTAGTGTTGTTGCTGGCATTGACCAAGTGTATTCTCTGTCTCCCCCCTTTTTGTTTTGTCACCCTGTCCTTGTGTGCATTAGCATCATCTGGTGGAGGAGCAGAGGCACCGGTGACGGAGGGAGCTGCACCCCACGTGGGCCTGGAGGCCGAATCCACAGACGGTGAGGGCACCAGTGGGACGGAGGGCAAGGGGAGCACCACGTGATGGAAGCTCCCTGGCGGTAGAGGACACCTCTGTGCCCACTCCAACAACAGGTACAGCTGCCACCCCCCTAGCAGGACCGCCCTCCCAGCAGTCCCTCAGTGGGTTTCCTGTGCCCGCTCACCCAGGAGGGTCGGCATCTCCTCCACCCCAGGCACCTCAGGACCTGCCACAGTCAGCCCTGCTGCCCTCAGTGAGGAGGCTATTGACCTCCTGAGATCCCTCACTGTTGGGCAGTCAAGCATTCTGAATGGCATCCAGGGTGTTGAGAGGCATTTGCAACAAATGCATACCTGGAGGGCATTCACTCTGGCGTGGCGGTCCAACAGAGAGCATTTCAGGCTCTGGCCTCTGCACTGATGGCAGCCATTGTCCCTGTCTCTAGCCTCTCCCCTCCAACTTTCTCTACCCAGACCCAATCCCCTCAACCCCAGCCTATCTCAAATAAACCTTCAGACCAGCATTCACACAAATCACCACACAGAAGTGACTCAGGCAAACACAAGCACCACACTTCATCTCACAGGCACTCACACAAGCACCATCCCCATGCAGAAACACCAACAACCACTGCCTCCACTGTGTCCCCCTCCTCCACGTCGTCCACCTCCCTCCCACTAGCGTCTCCACTCACACCAGCATGCACTACATCCTCATCCACTACCTCCATCCCCAGCATGCCCATCTCTACACGCCCCTCACCGGCAGTCACTGGTGGCCAAAATCTAACCCAGCCCAGCACCTCAGCCACCAAGTCCACGTCCACTGTGGTTCCTGCAGCTGTCAGAGGCTCAAAGGGGGCACCCGTCAGCCCAGCCAGTGTGCCACCAACCCCTGCCAAGGCCAAAACTATTCCGCCACCTGGCAAGGTGAAGAAGGGGACAGCATCCAGCAAGGGGAAGGAGCCACAACCACCCAGCAAGGCCACCTCAAAGGCTCCAGCTGCCAGACCCAAGGTGACACCACCATCTGCCAAGGGCAGAAAGGGGCACAAAACACCAGCCAAAGCACTTCAGCCGTCCCAGGCTGCAGGTGAAGGCCTGGTGGCTACAAGCACAACCGCCAGCACTGCCACAAGCACTGCCACCTGCACCGCCACCTGCACCGCTGCTAGCACCACTACTGTCAGCAGCAGCAGCCCCACTGGGCAGCCATCCGAGGCTGCAGGAGAAGGGCAGGAGCCGTCAGGGAGTCCGGATCCTTGGGGTTTGCGCCTGTTCCCAATATGTCCACCTCTTGGCAGCTCCAAACTCTACTAGCCATTATAGCACAGAGTTAAAGACTGGCCAAGTGGGGGATGGGGTTTTAGGTTGGTAACAGCGGGGAAGGAGACCTGTGGAAGTAAAAGTTAAGAACACAATAACCAGATTATTCACATTGACTTTCATAAGCTTTGTTCATAATATCTATATACTGATAACATGAAGCTTTGTTCATAATATCTATATACTGATAACATGAATGATCAAGAGCTTTCCTATATCATGACCTTATTAGCTCTGAGTACCTGGAAAATAAATAAGGATTATGCAAGCTTTCATATGACAGTTTTTTAGAATACAATCTTATGCTCTGAACCTTGAACTGACTCAAGTTATTTCTTTGAATAGAAACTACTTAATAACAGTGGTCAAAAAACACATTAGTTTTCAGGAATAAACTGTGATAAGCTCATGAATGATAGTGCAAGGACACACTATAACAGTAATCAATGAACACATTGGTTTTCAGAAATAAACTGTGATAAGCTCATGAATGATACTGCAAGGACACACTCTGTCTCGACTTTCAAGATTCAATTGCTTAGGAAATATTATGCACTTTAAATATCAAAATGTGCATCAAGATTTCAATGTCTAGAAATGATCGCGCACTCTGTCGATCTGAGTTGCAAGTTTTAATTGCCAAGAATGAATTGCGCAGACTGATGCCGATTCGACCATCAAAGTTTAAATGTCAAACCAAGATCGCACACAGTGCCGATCTGAACTACAAGCGTTAAATGCCTAGAATGAATTGCGCACACTGCTGCTGATTCAACCATCAAGGTTTAAATGCCAGGATATGATGGCACACAGTGCCGATTCGAATTACAAGAGTTAAATGCCAAGAATGAATCGTACACACTGCTGCCGATTCAACCATCTAGGTTTAAATGCCAGGATACGATTGCACACACTGCTGATCCGAACTGCGAGAGTTAAATGCCAAGAATGAATTGTGCACTCTGCTGCCGATTCAACCATCAAGGTTTAAATGCCAAGATACGATCGCACACACTGCCGATCCGAACTGCAAGAGTTAAATGCCAAGAATGAATCGTGCACTTTGCTGCCAATTCAACCATCAAGGTTTAAATGCCAAGATACAATCGCGCACACTGCCGATCCGAACTGCAAGAGTTAAATGCCAAGAAAACCATTGCATACGCGAGTTAACCAAAAGGCCCAAAACTAGATTATTTCTGAAAATGGAGTCGGGAGCCTAACCCGACCTCCGCCGTACCGCCCTGCTTGAAGATCACCAAGGAAATGAAGACAGGGCCTGGAAATCCTAGGTAGGCCTTCGGAACAGGAGCTCAGGAAAATGCTGCTGCTCTGCACCGGGACCTGTGAATAGTGAGCACGTGGAGCTGGGCTGGGTCCCTTAAATAGACCCAGGCACCTCCCACGTGCCACACCCAGACAGGCTGCAGGAAAGAATTCTAAAAAGGCCTAGAATAGGGACCACACCCTAACCACACCCTGGAATCCTGCAGCAAAGTCTTGAAAATGAGCAACGCATTGCAAACAGCATTAATGATGTTTCAATATGAATCTCTGCAATGCAAAAGGTTAACATACTGCATTAACACATAATGGATGAATTATTACATTACATAAGGATTGGCTTTTAGCATTACGTCGCCCGTAGAGCGCACACTGTCCTGATGTTGACAGAAGGAACGCAAGGACAAAAGGAACTGAGTCAAATTAAATTTCAGAGGGTTACGGGGTGTAAATGTGATGTTGATGGATGTGTTTGTGTGTATGGTGTTGTGGGTGAGGGTGGGGGTGTTGCGTGTGTGTGTCACTCTCTTTTTCCTCCCTCCCTCGTGTGCTAGGTGCAGTACTCACCGTGGTCGTCGCCGCCGCCGCAGTTCGTACTCCTAGTAGATGAGAAGATAGACCAGCATGGGCAGGACATGCAACTCGGGCTCCCTGGTGTCCTGGTTCTTCGTTGAGTGTTGAGAGGTGAGTGGTTTCCCTTCTGTGTACTGTTTCCGCCATGCTTTTGATGGCGTTGGTACCGCCCCAGAAAAGCTGGTGGATGGGCAGTTATAATGGGGTGGGCAGTACATTGACTTCCGCCTGTCTGTTGGCGGTTACTACCGCCGTATTTGTTGCTACCGCCGTGGCGGTAGGAGTGTTAAAGTGGCTGTCTGTGTTGGCAGTTTCCGCCGTGGTCGTGATTCCATTTTTTTTACCGCCGGCCTGTTGGTGGTATTACCGCCGCTTTAACACTGACCGCCAGGGTTGTAATGAGGGCCAAAGTCCCATATATTACTAAATAGAAATTTATGTCTGCATTCATGCTATTCACAAACTTAGGCCCAGATTTAAGAGGGCCTAGCAACTCCTTGCACCACATTAGATTCATTCTTTTTTATACTAATGTGGCCCAACAAGGCCAAAATCACTGCACCAGATTAACAAAGTGGTGCAATGCATGCATTGTGCCACTTTGTAACCTCTTGCGCCACATTATGCCTGTGTCAGGCATAATGCATGCAAGGGGTTCATTCCCACATTAGGGGGGCTAAAAATATGGCACAAAGAAATCTCAGAGATTTCTTTTCACCATTTTTGCAGCATTTTTAATGCTTGCACAGAGCAGGCTTTAAAAGGAGGCACACCATTATTTACAATGGGCCTCAATGTGATTTGCAGGATTAGCATCAACATTTTTTATGCTAATCCTGCAAAGCGCCAAACTAGTGTAAAAAATGTTGACACTAGTTCCCTAACTACCGCCATGGTGCATTGTATATTAAAAATGGCGCACACATGGTGGCATTGAGGGTGATAAGGGGTGCAAGAAAAGTGGCGCTGTAGTGGATGCAGTGCCTCTTTTCTTAAATCAGGACCTTACCATCAGTTCTGGATTGAGACCTGTATATACAAAGCTTCCCTATATATTGGTAATCTAAAGCAAGCTTTCCTTGCTTGTTAGTTACACTATATGCATGGTCATTCTCCTAATTGTGTTTTATTAAGCCCTGAGCTATTTTATTTTTAATTGCTTTTCTTCTATCATCAGTCTGATTCAGGAAACTCTTCTCAATGGTCAAAGTATGCATGTCAAATTATTCCTATGAGCATAGGCCGTACCGAATCACAGCGTATTCCTGATTATAGAGCCTTGTTAATAACAGACTACAACTGATCCCATAAGTTAGTGGCAAGCTATGATATGTAATTCCTTCTTGAACTGAGGAAGAAATTTGTGCACACACATAACATCCTCTCACATCCATAGTCTCAACATATTCATACAACAAACAATAGTAAACATTAGAAGAAAGACCCCCTTGTGAGTTGTCTAAGTAGCTCTCATTTTTATAGGACTTGTCTATCTCAGAAAGTTTAGTAATTTCCTGCATTAGAGAAGGTGTTTAAGTACTTTCAGTTTTATCAGACATACTCATGCTTACGATCAGCAATAAACTTAGCAACACACATACAACTACCAATCCAACACATACATACTTGCACCCCATGTTTCTATTGCGGTTGATATCCATGGCCTGTAAAGAATCAAAAAGTGAAAGGAAGAAAAATATAGATTTAACTATGCAGCCACAAACAAAATCAAAAATAATCTTCATTTTTCTCCGTAAGTGTATACAGCAACTTTCAGGATCTCCAGAATTCATAAAAAATCAGTTTAGCAGCTTTGTCAAAATCGGTTTTGTTATCTCTTTTGGTAAATCACAAACTGCTGATCACTGACTATTATTTCCAACGTATAATGTCTTTCTTGGTCAACTGACAATGTAGTTTCAAAACTCATTTCAAGTACGATTTCAAGTTCTGAAATGGTGAACTGGATTCTCATGGTCAAAACAAAAGGACATAAACTTGTGTTCCCACTCATCGGCTGCAAGGTATGCCGATTCAGGACCTAAGTATCTTTGACTTGCAATTCTTTTCCTGCTTGACTTTTGACTTGTACTTATTTCTCCTTCACTCAGCTCAATCAAATCAATCAATCAAGGATTTGTAGAGCATGGCTAATCACCCCTATGGTCTCAAGGCGCTGTATGTGGTGTGCTGCTCAGTCGAAGAGCCAGGTCTTGAGGTCCTTCCTAAACTGCTTCAGAGATGCGGTCTGCCTGAACTTGAGAAGTAGTGCGTTCCATGTCTGGGCTGCTAGGTAGGGAAGCATTTTCCTCCTGCTGTACTTTTCCTGATCTTGGGGACGACTGCAAGGGTGAGCTGTGAGGAACGGAGACATCTGTTGGGTACGTACAAGGTGAGGCAGTAGTTGAGGTATGCTGATCCTATGTTGTGCAGTGCCTTGTAGGTGTGGATCAGGAGTTTGTATGTGATGCGCTTGTTGACTGAGAGCCAGTGTAGGTCTCTGAGGTGGGAGGAGATGCAGCTGTGTCGGGGGATGTCCAGGATGAGTCTGGCTGCTGCATTCTAGACTCTTTGTAGTCCTGATTTAAGTTTCTTGGTGATGCTGGCTTAGAGTGCATTGCCATAGTCCAGTTTGCCAATGATGAGTGCAAGTGTGACTGTCTTCCTCATTTTGGGGGGAATACCCTTGAAAATCTTCTTCAGAAGTAGGAGGGTGTGAAAGCATGACAAAGAGATGGCATTGACTTTGCGGATCATCGATAGAGAGGAGTCCAGGATGATGCCCAGGTTGCATGCATCGCCTGTGGGGGCGGGGACGTTACACAGGGCGGTGGGCCACCAGGAGATGTTCCAGACAGAAGGGGTGGAGCTGATTAGGAGGATCAGTGTCTTCTCCGAGTTGAGCTTGAGACAGCTAGCCTCCATCCAGACGGTGACTGCTCTCACCCTGTTGTGGAAATTCCTCTTGGCGTGGGCAGAGTACTCGGACAAAGAGAGGATAAGTTGGGTGTCTTCTGACCGCCAGGGTTAATGTGGTGGTATTACAGCCAACAGGCTGGCAGTACATACCGCCACATTATGAGTGTGGCGGGTTGGCTGCAGCCAACCTGCCACTTCTCCACTCATACCGCCATGGCGGCATGAGCCGTCAGGACGAGAGATGTCAATCTCTGACCCAGAAGCCCACAGAGTACCGCCGGTGGCATTATGAGCCAGCCTACCGCCATGGCTCCCCCAACCCCAACACTACCCTGACACCCCCACCCCCTCCATCCAAACACCCCCCACCCTCCTGATTCAAACAGCCCCCACCCCATTCGATAAACGCATTCACCCCCACCCCACATAAATGCATACACATACGCACATCACCCCCCTCCCTCCACACCCACTAAAGTCACAGCACCCCTCACCCCACACCCCCTTCCCTGCATACACGCACACATACACCAACACACACCATGCATACATGCATTCACTCATTCACTGGCCTACACACATTCACTCATTCACTGGCATACACACATTCACATACACATTCGTCCAGACATACTCACACACATTCTTACACACAGACACACTGACATGCAGACGCGCACTCACTTCACCATTCTTGCACACACATTCACCCAACACCACCCTTGACTTACCTTGTCCGGCGAGGAGGTCATCCGGCAGGGAACGGGAAGAGGCACTGCTACCGCCAGCAGAACACAGCCAGGCCGTACTTCTGCACAAAATATGGCTGGTGGTGTTCTACTGACAGGGCAGTGCTGGTGCTAACAGTGCCAGGTCACTACCGTTCGCCAGTATGAACACTGCCGGATTTCCACCCTTACTGTGGCAGAAGTCAGGCAGTGCTCATAATCTGGTAGACAGATGCTAGCTGCTGTGGTGGTATGATGGAGGCCATCATTGCGGCGGTAGGCAGTTATTACCACCAATGTTATAATTAGGGCCTATGTTTAGACTGTGTTGTTCAGTGATCTTGGCAAGCAGGGCCACGTAGATGTTGAAAAGCATTGGGCTGAGTGAAGATCATTGGGGCACTCCGCATCATGTGTCTTTAGGTTCTGACGTGAACGGCGGTAGTCTGACACTGTGGGGGTTATTCTAACTTTGGAGGAGGTGTTAATCCGTCCCAAAAGTGACGGAAAAGTGACGGATTTACCACCAGCCGTATTACGAGTCCATTATATCCTATGGAACTCGTAATACGGCTGGTGGTATATCCGTCACTTTACCGTCACTTTTGGGACGGATTAACACTCCTCCAAAGTTAGAATAACCCCCTGTGTGTGCTTTCGGTGAGGAAGAACCTGATACAATCCAGGGCTTTGTCTCAGATGCCGGAGCTGTGTAGCCTGTTGCAGAGGATGAAGTGGGAGACGGTGTTAAATATGACCAAGAGGTCGAGGAGGATGAGTGCGGTCGTGCCTCCGCAGTCCAGTATAATGCATATGTCATTGGTGGCTGCTAAGAGTGCAGTTTCAGTGGTGTGGTTGCTTCTGAATCCGGACTGGGATAGGTCTAGGATATGGTGTGTCTCAAACAATTCAGTGAGTTGCTACCTTCTCCATTACCTTGGCTGGGAAAGGGAGCAAAGAGATGGGTCTGTAGTTCTTCAGCTCCCTAGGGTTGGAGGTGGGTTTCTTGAGTAGCGGGCTGATTTTGCGTGCTTCCAGTCTGAGGGGATTCTGGCAGTCTCAAATGGTCGGTTGATGGTTTGGCAGCGCTCTGGTGCTTTAGTGGTGCTGGCCAGGTCGAGGATGTGAGAGGGCATGGATGTTAGAGTGCCTCCGAGTGGATATAGTTCATCAGTCTTTGGGTGTCCAACATGGTGATGGGGGTCCAGGAGTTCAGCATCTGGTGAGGTGCTAGGTCCATGATGGTGAGTGGTGCTGGCGGGACTTGGTTCCTGAAGCCTTCGTAGATGTCCTGGATCTTACGGTGAAAGAAGGTGGCAAGGTCTTTGCAGAGGTCTTGGGAGGGAGGGATGGATGAGGTGTCTGTCCTGGTGTTCGTGAACTCTTTGATGATGGCGAACAAATCATTGCTGTTGTGAGTGCTGGTGTTGAGGCGTGCTTGAAAGGCGACTTGTTGGACGGCTCTGATGTTCTGGTTGTGCGTGGTGACTGCATTTTTGAAGGCTGTGCTGTCTTCTGTTGATTTGCTGATCCTTCACCAGTTGTCTGCAGGAGCGCTTGGATTCCTGTTGGTCTGTCATAAACCATTAAGGTGTTTTGCTCTGTTGATCCCCTGTTGTTTTCCTTAGGGGTGCTTGTTGTCAGCGCAGTTTGATAGCCAGCGTGTAGGTTGTTTACAGCTTCATTTCTTCTGTGTCCGGTTGGAGGGAGTGGTTGAGAGCATTGGTGAGATGTGCCTCCGTGACTTGCCCCAGCATCTGCCAGAGGGATGGGGAGTAGTGGCATGACGTGTTCTTTGTGTAGGTAAAGTGGATGCACTTGTGGTCGGTCCAATGGTGTCCAGAGGTGTGGGAGATGGTGGTGTTGACCCCTGCTGAGAAAACAGGGTCGAGAATGTGTCTGGTGGGGATGTTGACGAGTTGTTTGAGGACAAGAGTTGTGAGGTTGTCCAGGAGGTTTCAGGTGTTGGGGTCATTGTGGGTATCAAGGTGGAAGTTGAGGTCACCGAGTAGGATGTAGTTGGAGAAGGTGAGTGCTTGGGGAGGCGACGAGATCGGCGATGTCTTTGCAGAACTGAGATCGGGGTCTGGGTGGCCTCTAGATGACGGTGCCACGGAGGGAGGCATTTGGGTTGGTCTGGATCTGGAAATGTAGGTGCTCAGACGCTGCTCTTATAGGTTATGGCAATACCTCCTCCAGGCCAGTTGGCTCTGTCCTTGTGGATAGTTTTGTAGTTGTCTGGGATGGCGGTGGCGATGTCTGGGGCAGAGGTGGGGTTAATCCAAGTCTCAGTGAAGAAGGCGCCGTTCGGGCTGTTGAGTCAAGGAGGTCCCAGACTTTTACTGTGTGCTTGACGAGGGAGCATGTGTTGAAGAGTATACACTTGAGGTGGCAGTCCGTGCTTGGTATGAGATTATGAGGTGGTCCTTGGAGGGTGCTGGAGCAGACGCAGCAAGAAAAAGGTCCATAGGTGTTCCTGGGGTCAGCTTGGTGGCAGACTGATGATCTTCCCGGATTGAAGGCACATAAAGGGGGTCATTCTGACCCCGGCGGGCGGCGGGAGCCGCCCGCCTGGAGGGAGCCGCCATATGGCTGCTCCGCAGTCGAAATACCGCGGAGGCCATTCTGGCTTTCCTGCTGGGCTGGCGGGCGACCGCCAGAAGGCCGCCCGCCAGCCCAGCGGGAAACCCCTCCCCACGAGGAAGCCGGCTCCGAATGGAGCCGGCGGAGTGGAGGATGTGCGACGGGTGCAGTGGCACCCGTCGCGAATTCCAGTGTCTGCAAAGCAGACACTGGAATTCAAAGTGGGGCCCTCTTACGGGGGCCCCTGCAGTGCCCATGCCATTGGCATGGGCACTGCAGGGGCCCCCAGAGGCCCCACGACACCCCTCACCGCCATCCTGTTCCTGGCGGTCGGAACCGCCAGGAACAGGATGGCGGTGAGGGGGTCGGAATCCCCCATGGCGGCGCAGCAAGCTGCGCCACCATGGGGGATTCCCAGGGCAGCGGAAAACCGGAGGGAGACCGCCGGTTTTCCTGGTCTGACCGCGGCCAAACCGCCGCGGTCAGAATGCCCTGCGGGGCACCGCCAGCCTGTTGGCGGTGCTCCTGCATCCCCAGCCCCGGCGGTCCTTGACCGCCGGGGTCGGAATGACCCCCAAAGTGCTGGCGTTGAACTGGCAGATGGGGTGAGAACCAGGGTCTGTGACGCTGTGTGGTCCAGGCGCGGATGGGCACAGTCAGACCGCCATTAGGAAGGGGAGGGAGGTGGGGAGTCCGGTCAGCTGGGAGGAGAGAGGGCGCGAACAGCGCTTTGCGTGGGAGGGGGTGGGGCCACAGGGGCAGCAGTGGTGTGAGGGGAAATGCAGAACAGGGGGAGGAGAGAAAGAGACAAGGGGAGAAAAACGGTATGAAGACAGAAAATAAGAACAGAAATAAAAACAGAAGTAAAGGCAGAAGGAAATGACAGGAGTAAAGAGAGACAGAGATATTTACATGCAGATGGCCACTAGGCCACCAAGGGTGAGGCACAGGCGGGAGCTTGCGGGTAGAGGTGGGCCTCACACTTAGAGTCAGACAGGCTCTCAGTTCACCCAAAGCAGAGACAGAAGCAGCACTGGGGAGGGCAACAGACACTGACCAGGAGGTCAGAGGCATCGCCCTCTCACAACACTGCAGCCACCATTAAGTAGGGGAGGGAGGCAGGGGTCTGGTCAGCTGGGAGGCGGGAGGGCAAGAAAATCACTTTGCAGTGAGGGTGGGGCCACAGGGGCAGCAGCGGCACAGGGGGGAAACACAGGACAGGGAGAGGAGAGATAGAGACAAGGGGAAAAATGGTATGAAAACAGAAAATTAGAACAGAAACAAAAACAGAAGTAAAGGCAGAGGTAAATGACAGGAGAAATCCACTTCTGATTCTACTGCAAGTTCTGATCATTTCTGATGTGCAAATCCTGCTCTGTGACATCGTTACACATGAAACATACCTCATCTTCATTATATGAGTCAATTCTATTTAATGCAAGTGATCCCTAAATCATATCATTTAATTCTAATTTTAATCTTGTCAGATTCAGTGTCCTTTCCCCTTCAGCAACTATTTTCATTGCTGATGCTCCATTCACTTTCTCCAACCATTCTGTTAATTGCTGGGTTGTCAAGCCTTGCAAGGAAACATCATTCTCCACTTTAGACTCCTATTGTGGAGTATTACATAGTTAACATATTGCTCTTTCAGGTGACACTAGAACCGTATTTGGAGACACCAAAGCTTGTGAGATCACAGGACAAGCTACATGTATAAGCGGACCTGTTTTGTCAAAAGTCTGATTTATTGGAGACATAACTCTCGCAGTAGCATTGAATTTCTCAATTTCTGCATTTGAATTAAAAGGTGAAAACATTGTAGCATTAACTGAGTTAGAAATCTGCATATTGCTCTCATTATTTCCCTACAATGAAACTACTGGACCAATTGTGACAGGAACTGTTAATGCTCTGGACGTGGTGAAGTATTCTGATTTTTTTTAGTAAATCATTCCAGCACTCTCACCTGTAAATACTGAGGAACTTGATTTCTAAATTGTTACTGGAGTATACATTGGCATTGTCTTGGTTTGATTAACAGCTTGTAAAGGAGTTATTGAATTAGGTGTAGACTGCACCTGGACCATCACTGGTTTCTGAATATTCTGTGGTGCAACCGGGACAGTAATACTTGGTGCAGAACAAACAATAGGAACTGTATTATATATTATAGGCTGAGCTACAGTTTGAATCACAGGAGTCTGAGCTACTGTAATAGTAGGAACATTAGTTGAGACATGAACTTGCCTCTGTGTTACCACAATTGGAGGTGCATTTGAACGAGCACTAACACCTTGATTTGTCTCTTCTGCATATGGAGGAGTCAGTGATTTTTTAGCATCATTTGACTGCAACTCAGTTTCTTCAGGATTCTTTTTCATTGTCTTTAATCTGACGCTGTCCCTTTTTTCTTGTAAAATTGCAAGAAACATTCTAATACCTTGTAAGGTTTCTGTTCTTCATAACTTCTGCTCATTATCCCATTTGGCTTCCAACAACATTTTCTCAGCTTTTCGCATTAGTCTCTCAAATTTTAATTGTTCTTCTTGTCTGGCTACTAGCTCCCAAATGGCTAAGCCTTCAAATTGAGCAGGTCTCAAAGAGGACTTTAATTCATAAGGCACTGTTATCAAATTTTCTAAAATATTCATATTAAAACTTCCATAAGCAGGAAAAGCTAAGAACCCTTCCTTCTCCATTATTTTGCACTGTTGTTTTAACCAAATGCATGCTGGTGGACCTTTCTCTTCAATTACTATGCATGCAGGAGCACCTTCTGGCGGGGCAATATCTCCTATTCTAACTGGAATTAAAACATCTCCTCTCATAACACTCTTCAATGCTTTAAAAGAATAATTTTTACCTATAATAGGGCTTAAACTACAAATTCAATCCAAAACAGAAAGTATTTCGATCCCAAAATCCTTTTCGATTGCTACTCTCAACCAATAGTGTTCACGGTTGTCTGCCAATCTGTGCTCAGCTCCTTTCACCTACTTACCAATCCGAGCGCAAACCCAGTGATGACACACTCGCTCACACAGCGGCTGACAAAGCCTTGCGGCTCGTCCTTCAAAACTCAACCAACACAACTAAATGCAAAATATTGCCAGCACAAAAATTCAACCTGTCTGCTTAATACTGGTAGGACTCAATCACTTTCAAAGCTGTGCGGGTTACACTTCTGACTGTTGCTTTCTCTCATGTGCAGGTAAAATTTGACCTGCAAATTTCACTCTTGCGCAATACCAGATCCTCCTTGTGCACTCAGGAATCACCTAGTACCTTTCAAAATATCACTCACTTAACACGCATACTAGGAATCTATACAACTACACTTTGTGTTATCAACGGCATGCGCCCCAATAGATCAACACCAACTCTGAAGACAAGTAAACAACAACAAACAAGTGGCTCATACACTTGTTTAATACTCTGGAGTCTTAGGCCTCACAGGACACTTCATCAACAACCATGTTGGCAATTTCTGAGCACAAAGCGCAACACTCACTTTGAGTACAACAACGCCTGACACATTTTACTCATCTACCTTTCAACGAAATTTCTACCTATAATAAGGAAAACGCAACCCTATTTAAAAGTCAAACAACACTGGGAACATACCAACCTCATTTAAACAAGCATTGACAAAACCAATAACTAAATTTTATGCCTTATTCCTCTCCTATTGAAACAATCCCGGAATGATCCCTCTCCTATTGAGATTAAATTAGAAAGATCCCTCTCCTATTGAGACAAAACCATCTTCTGCTACCAGATTCTGTGGGCCTATGACCTCCTAAATTAGGCTTAGGTGACACATAAGTTGGCACTGACATCTACTACCCTTAGAGTTTCACTCAAATCGTTTGATTCAGACAGGACTAATAAGATCATCAAATCAAACAATAAGAACCAATAGCAATAAACAACAACAATATGCAATCAGTCCTCAATCTACACACACCATGACCTATGTGACCATGAATCACTAAACCAATTTAGTAAAGTTTCAACATTTATTGCCCTTATACTAACAATGCTAAAGTCATGTCGATAATACGCAAAACCAGATGATAGCGTTACAGAAACAGCACAGGCTGTCCAAAATGTCTGAAGAATCTTAGTCTGACAAGGGCAATCACTATTAGACACAAGAATTAGACAACAGAATTATTTGAGAAATAGCAACATATTTCATTAGTTGTGCAATTGAATCAATCATAATCAAGTAATAAACATTCAACTAAAATTTTGGGTTGGACATCCCTATCTTTACTTCTAATTCAAAAAACATGTGTGGGGCTGGGCTTTGGCACATGCAAAATTAAAAAAGGCAAAAATTAACTTGGAAAACATATGAACTACGGTGCTAATAAAAATGTGGTTGGATTTCTAAGGGAAAACTGCAAAGAAAACAAACGCACATTGATTATACTTCTCCTAAAAGAGATAGCAGTTAGCAGAATCTTCGTCAACAGAGCACAGGAACAGCAGGTCTTCAGTGATCAGCATTAGGAACATGAAAAGGGCAACAGTTCAGTAGAGTTGGGTCTACGGTAGCTGAACAGTTAGAATCATAAACATATAAGTCTGATAACTGAAATATAACTGAATTAGACAGAACTTAACTGCACTACATAAGTCTAATCTAAAACTGAACATAACTGAACTACATAATCTGAAATTTAGCTGAATTAATGTCCCAAAAATTACTATTGGACAAGACTATGAGGTGTGACAATGAGCAACCAATTGAATTGCATTCTTTCTCCCATTTCAACTTTATCTATATTTCCTCGAGATAGGTCCATGTTGATATTCTTCTCTGGACTGCAGTTTCCGCCAGATGTTAACATTGTTGAAAACAGCCGCAGAACATGACATTTTAACGAATATTATTTCCTACCAGAAACTAAGACCCATTGTTAAAACTTTCAATAGTTATCACAAGGAAGTACAGAATGAACAGAGTAAACAAGGCAGCAGGTTTCCACTGTGAGCTTTCAATGAGATAGTCAGTTAATAGATAAAGTTTGAGAAAGAATTCCAATGAAGTCAGCATAACATCTCAACACTATACTGTGGAAAATACAAAAGCTTAGGCCTTTTGACTAATGCTAATACATGAAGAATAAAACAAAAAATATCATGCACCTCAAAACGTACTTCGTAGATTATTTAATCAGTCAATAATATTTCAAGTCATTAGTTTTTTCGCAAATAATAATGATCTTTTGCCAGTACAAATGTTTGTTATTTATTATTTCACATAAAACTTGACGTGGTGGACACCACCATCTCAGTCACATTTCAAACGTGCACATTTTACATTTCTAGCACAGGTTTTTCTAATTAGGCCCATTAGTACGTCATTTATACGATCTGTTTACTCATATTTTATTAATAATGTTTGCTCTCTAACAGAAGTAATTTTGTTTACAGTTTTTTTTTATTTCTTTTAAGCTCTTTTGTTAGTTTTTTTGTATATAGCTCAACAAGCTGCTATCTGATTTATGGCTACTCTACATTGTATATCTTTTAGATGAAAGACCTTGGAAGGTATCCACTTTTTAGTAGTTCATTCTAAAAGTATATTGGTAAAGCACTTTTTCAATACAGACTGTCATTGCAACTGCCATAGTTCAACATTGTTTTTTCTAAAAAGTCACAATCTGTTCAAAATTTGAAATAATTGATGACTGCTCATCAGTATTGGCTGTTGAATATGCGGAGATCAGGTTTGAACAACGGAGATGATACTTTTATGATTGGTGTCTAAGAGAGACCGATATGGGTGCCTCAGGCTGCATTTGGTTGACATTTCTTGCCCAAATTTCAACATTTCTTTTCTTTACTATTACAGTTGGATAGTCACAGCAACAAGGCAATCATGTTCTGTTTTTACCAATTGATTCAGCGATGTCTAATGTTTTGTTATGTTCAGAAGATTTATTAAAGGAGAACATGCAAAGATATGAAAGTACGTAAAATAAATGTGCACATATCACTCACAAAACTATACTGAAGTACAGAGTAGTGCCATATTCTGGGAAACTAAAATTTTACACAACTTCAAAGTGTAAGAAAACAAGCAATTGTATCCAACCAGTAAATGAATCCCACATCTGATTTATTTTTGTGTTATTGATGATATTTTCTGTCTATTGACATTGATCTCCATATATTGTCAAGAAGCATCAGTTTTCCAACCCAGTTGAGTGGGTGAATTGAAGATGTGATGATTTGTCAATTTTTGACGACCGCCAGCCAGGTTTGGGATGGATTTTCTCCATGTTATTATATATTGTCCCACCCATGAATGCTATGATTGCAGAGAATCTTTGGTTGAAAGAGAAAGCCCTTCATTTGACTGCAGGGCTATTATGTTTTTGCGAAGGAGAAATTCTTGCATCTTAAGTGTTTTATTGACCAATTGCACATCAGAGTTTTTTTAATCCTGGTATTGTGTAATTTTTCATTACTTTGGTTTTTGCTATAGCATTGACTGTCTCAGGTTTTGGAAGAGCGTACTGGATCATTTTCCTGACCAACTTTGTGCTTTAAAGTATAAGGCCTTCATATGTGTCTAGAACTAGCATTATTTAGCGTTTAATATCTTATTCTGAGCTGCAAAATAACTCTGGAATCGCAGTTTATGGATTTGAGACAAACTGGAATTATACCAGAGTATGTTGGAATTTTGTCCTTTTTTAAAACTTGTACATATTTAATAGCAGGAGTTGAAGGATTATAAAATATGGTAGTTCTAGTATTATAAATAGTACTAATGATCAGTGAGGGCAGTGATGCCTCATGTCCTGAAAACTGACATGCCTTCATTCACAAACATACTTGTTTTGATCGCTGTAAAGAAGACCTTTACTATAGTCATGATGTACACCCCATTACAAACTCATTCCAGTACTCTTATTGTTTGGCCGGTGGAGGTTTTCCAAGACCACGTGGCCGCTCTTGTGACCTAGGTGTTGTGTGGAAATTGTAAATAGTAATTTAATTTGAGTGTTTATTCTCGCTATGTTTAGAAACAGCAATACATCAGAAAACTAGCAATACATATGAGCAGTTATACAGCCCAGTTTAATTAATTGCTTCTTGCCTTTTATGCTGCTCCCCACTAACCTCACACTCTTGTTTCGAGCCTACGCTCAGTGTTCCCAGTTAGAATGAATTTAGTTGAGAGGGATGGAGGGACACAGAAACTGAGTTATTATTTTGGCTCATACCTGCAAAACCACTGGAATTCTCCAGGTATGAGTTGCAACACACAGTTATTCGTGCCACCTGCCAAATTTTCTTTTGGTAGTCAGTGAGTCTTTTTTTCCTAGCACCTCTTTGAAATTGATGTTTTGTGTGTTCTACATGACAGGCAAAAAGAATTATGGCATAGGTTGCATCCAATGCATACCCTAACTTTGACAGTCGCCAAATTTCAGTGGATTGCATGTTTGAGCCAAAACAGTACATTTGGTTTAAAAAAAAAATGTTTTTGTGTGTCTTTATGACTCCCTTAATTTTGACTACCCCACCCATTGTGTAAGACCTTCGGTCTAAGGCCAGGCCATGTGCCTAACCCTCTGTGGGTGCCAACTGCTGCTATACATAGAAGATGTTCCACTGAGTGTGGCCAAGCTCAGGATCTCTTTGGTTGTTTACCGTGGATCCTGAAGCAGCATCATGCCCAGATACCACAAACCCATGCCTCTCCTTTTGTGATCTGCGATTCTGAAACCGTGACTGCCTAATTTGGAATTGGGAGAAGCGACTGAGGAGGAAGAACCAAAGCCAGTAGAGCCTGTCGCCAAAGTTGAAACACTGCCAACACAGGAGAAAACCTCTCAAACAAATGAAAAAAGAGGAAAAAGAAAATTCTTTCCAATGCATTACTCTGACTCACACTGTACCTCTATCAATCTATCCTCTATTTCAGTCTCCAACTCATCCCAAACTTTCCCAAACCTCATTCTACTATTGTGAACTCTAAAATAACCCTTCCTAGACTCTTCCTCCCTCTACCCCTCCTGGCTAAGCCCAAACCTCAGTTTACTACTTTGATCTCCCAAACAACCCTCCCCAATTCCCCCATGTGTATCTCCCCTTTGCCTCATTCCAAACCTCATTTTACTACTATGATCTCCCTAATCCTTTTCTACAGACTCCTCCCTCCTCCATCCCTCCTTTACTCATCCCAAACATCATCTTACTACTATGACCTCCCAATTAACACCTCTGAATTCTTCCCTCTTCTATCCCTCCATCATTCTATTCTATCCAACTAACAGACTCACATGTCCACCCCTCATATTATCTCATATTTCTCTATACTAATACTACACTTTTATTTCCCTTTACTAATCCACCCCATATCCGTTTAGGTTGCGGAGTAGTGTGCTACTCGCCTGAAAAGCACTACAACTCCTCATCAAGGGTAGTAAGTGCTATAGCACAACAATTACAATTACAGTAACTCGGATGGAGTTTGCACTGCTGTTGAGCACTGTTCACGCTGTGAGTCTCATGGCTGCCATGGAGCACAAAGGTGAGAGACAAAAACAAAATAGTTTGCCCAATTGTGCAATAATCCATGTAACAGAGCGGTAACAAAACCGCCCAAGGTGGGAGAAATGTAAAGCATTTACCAATGAATTTTTGAAAGGTAACCCCAGGAACGAGTGCAAGTGATAGGCATGAGATGGGTGTGATTAAAAGCCCACAGAATACTTACAACAGGTCAAAATGTGCTTGCACACTCGATCTAAAAATCTATTTGCTTACTCCCCATACTACTTATCAAACTAAGTCCCTCATTATGAACTTGGTGGCAAACACCACCGACCACTGTGCTGATGGCCAACAAAAGACCGCCAGTGGCGGCGGATGGCAAACCGCTGTATAATGATGTAAAAATGGAAATTGCCAAAAAATTGTTAACCTCCACCGACCGCCAGGGCCAACCATGTCGGAAACGCAGGACACACCACCCTGCCACCGCAAGGCAGTCAAACCCCCCGCCCACCAAATAATGATGCACAAATCAGGGTGGCACCCGACCATTGGCAGTACTGACCGCCGCGGTCAGCAATGGGAACCGCCAACAACAAATGCACACATTGGCCGATTTGAAAAGCACACACCTGACACACATCCACACCACTATAAAATACACACATCCACACCACACAATCCTCTCCCACGCCAATAGCACAACACAAATTGACACCCCAATACGCAAACCCTGTACAAACCATCACACAAGTCACACACACAAAATCACCACTAAAACACAAACACTGCACACCCACCATCACAAACCACACTCCCAACCACACAACAGCATGGTCACCAACTCACCTACAACACACCACCCACAACACACACCATGGCACCCCCGCTTCACCGACAGGGAGCTAAGGACCATGGTGGATGAAATACTCAGGGTCAAGCCACAGCTGTTCGGGGCACAGGTGCAGCAGACGCCCTTGGCCAGTAAGATGGAGCTATGGCAGAGAATAGTCAACAAGGTCAACGCAGTAGGAACCCATCCACACACAAGGGATGACATCAGGAAGAGATGGAACGACCTGCAAGGGAAGGTGCACTCCATGGCATCACAACACAACATCGCGGTACAGAAGACCAGTGGTGGTGCCCCACCTCCTCCGCTCGAATACACTGACTGGGAGGAGAAGGTCTTGGCTATCCTGCACCTGTAGGGCCTCACTGGACTCCCTGGAGGACTGGACTCGGGTAAGTCAACTACAATACCCTGACAATCACCACACCTGGAATGCATGTATTACCCCATCCCTCTCACTACCACCATGTCCCCATCCCCTACCCAGCCCACAACACCCAGACACTCCTATCCATGTTTCCAGCATGCCCACAACCCCCCATACAAATCACTATCCAGCCCCCTGTGCACAGTCAACAACCTATGCATGTAATGTCAGGAGCACTACAACACCTACAATGCATCACCACCCCCTCACTAAATGCATCAAAAAGAACCCAAAGGGACCCTGCATGCTACTACATGGGAATGTAACCACCACTTACTGCTGAACACTGCTGCAAGGGAGAAGAAAGTGCAGGACACCCACTTCTCTCTCTCACAGGTACCACAGCCCATGCCCCCCAGATGGAGATGTTAAGGAGTGCCAGTCCTCAACCTGAAGATGAAGGCACCACTCAGGAGAGTGCAGAGGGATGTCTGGACACAGAGGAAATCCCTGGCCCATCCCACAGTCCTGGACAGTCACCTTCCAGAAGCTTCACCCAGGACACCACTGACATACCTACCACTCAGCCACCATCATCATCTCTAGCCAAACGCCCCCACACCAGTGTTTCCAGGCCACGGACTGTTTGCCCACATGTACAGAGGCCCGAGTCTCCACCCACCACCAGGCAGAATGATGAAGGGCCCATTGCAAGTGGGACTGCCAGGCCTGTGGAGGGGACACAGGAACATGGGCTAGGGCCAGTTGGAGGGTATCAGTGGCCCAGGGGGATTACTGAAGGAAGAATGCTGCTGCCCGGGAGGTCATTACTGAGGTCCTGGGAGCAAACCAGCATTCCAAGGTCAGGATGGGCCAAATCCTGGCCACGTTGGAGCAGAATTAGAGGCTGCAGGGTGCACACCACCAGGAGCAATTGAAACAGCTCAATGCTACCATGGCCTCCATTGCAGGGGTGCTGCAGCACCAGACCAACATCCAGCCTGAGTCCTCCACCCATCTGCAGGCCCCTTACACTAGTCAGGACACTGCCCTGCCATCAACATCTGCAGCAGCTATTGAAATGGTGGCACTGCCAGAGGACTCATAGAACACCAGCACCCCTTCCCCTGCAGCCCAGGTACCCCCTCGCAAACGTGGCCTCAGACCCAGACATCCCAGTCAAACACCAGCCAACACCAAACCCATTTCACCTTCTTCCAATGGCCCCATGGACTTTTCCCCTATGCTACCAACAGCTGTGGAAATGTACTTGAGTATATTGTTCACCATGTGCCCACTCCCTTCTACTGTCCCATCATTCATGTATGTTTTATCTTCAAATATATACAATTGTACACACCAAAAATCTGTCCTCATTTAATGTCAGCAAGCTAATGTTAATGTGTATGTATAAGCCAGTTTCCATCATAATGTTGTTTTAATTGCAGGAGGGGGTCTAACAGATGTTTGAAGTATGTCACACTGTACATTCCATTGCTGTAACACTCATCTGTTTCTTCAGTCATAGAGTTGCAACATCACTGGTGTAAGGGACACCACAGCACTTAGTACATAAGTCACCGTGAAACAATGCAGGAAACCTATTTGCAGAATAGGAAATGTACTTCAGTGTCACTGGAAGTATAGCCTGGATTCTGGAGGTGATGTCTTCCCCCTCTTCGTCTTCATCACTCTCATCAATCCTCTGAGGTGGCAGGGGTGGTTGGACAGCATCCTTTTCTTCTAAAAGTGGGATAGCCTTCCTCACAGCTAAGTTGTGTAGCATGCAGAAGGCCACCACTATCTGACACACCTTGTCAGGGCCATAGCACAGGGAACCTCCAGAGAGATGAAGGCAACAAAATCTTGCCTTCATGAGTCCTATGGTCCGCTCTATCACCCTCCTAGTGCGACCATGTGCTTCATTATAATGGATTTCATCATCTGTCCCTGGATTTCTCACAGGTGTCAGGAGCCATTGCATGTTTGGGTAGCCAGAATCCCCTGGAAAAGTGGGTGAAAGAGGGTTAATACACACATTTACTACTTGCATGCAGCCTGCCTGTCATGTTTGTCATTAGTACAGTGTCATACACACTCACCTATGAGCCAAGCTCTGTCCCCCTGTAGCTGTCCCATCATGTGTGGCACACTGCTGTTCTCAGGACATAGGAATCATGGAGAGATCCTGGGAAACTTGCATTGACATGAGAAATGTACTGATCAGCAGAACACACCAATTGAACATTCATGGATTGAAAGTGTTTACGATTTCTGAACACCTGTTCATTTACTATTGAGGGTATGAGAGCTATGTGGGTACAATCAATGGCACCTATCATATGGGGGATATTTACAAAAGCATAGAATCCTGATTTGATGGTGGTGAGATCAGCCCTTTGGGGTAACTGGACATAACTTTGCAGGTGTTGCATGAATGCATTCAAACATTTGGGCGGATGTGGCTGAAAATTGGCTGAGAAACATCGGCTGCTATGCCCACTGTCACTTGGAATGAGCCTGTGGCAAAAAAATGTAGCACAGATAGTACCTGCACAGATGTAGGTATGCCATGGGGATTCCTATTCGCTGGCATCAGAACAGGGTCCATTTGTGCACAGAGTTCCAGGATTGTGAACCCTGGCCAGACAATGAAGGCGTGGTGGATGCAAAATGGCAGCCTCCTGCCCTACAGGTAGTGTAGTGTAGGAAGTGACCTCATTCCGCTGGCATTAGTCGTCATAGCGGTAGGCAGTGTTCACCGCCGTGCACCTGATCATTGGATAACATTGTTGTCAATGGGGAAGCAGGGCCAATCATGATCACCGCCGGCGGTGATGGTGCACACTGCTGCTGTATATACCACCATTTTGCCATGCCTTTGCCACTTGACTCCTGTACCTTGAGTAGGAAAGAACTCCACTGCGTGTGCTGCTGTGTCCTGACTCTGGTTCCTGAGATGGCATGTGCTACAGGGGATCGGGCCCTGGCCTTCATCACAAAGGAGCTGGGGAAGCTGGTGAATGGGGTCCTACCCCTGTATGCAAAGCTGTATGGGGGACCAGAGGAACAGATGAGTTACTATTTGTATTCCTTGAATGTGTATAAATGTGACGGATGCTTGTAGGTGTTTTTGTTGGCTATGTGAATGTTTACTCGTTGTGTATCTGGCAGTTTTGGGCTTGGCTATTGTCTATATGTATGTATTCATGGGATATGACAGGAAGTACTGGCATGGCGTTTGTGTATGGGGCACCTACACTGACATCTGTTTCTTTACTCTGTGTGTCCCATGCAGGTTAGCGCCCATCAGAAGAAAGGATTATAGCAAGCCATAGCCAAGGAAGTTTGAGCCCTGGGGGTCTACAACTGGCGGGGCACCCACAGCAGGAAGCAGTGGGAGGACCTGAGGTGCTGGGCCAGGAAGACTGGAGAGGCCCAGCTGGGGAGGACCTCCAAACGAGGGAGGGGTGCACATCGGACCCTAACCCCCCTAATGGCCCGCATTCTGGTGGTGGCCTATCCGGATTTGGATGGGCACTTGAAGGCAGCAATGCAGCCACAAGGTGGTGAGTACCAACACTGTTGTGATGCTACTATGATGAGTAAAGTTAGTTGCTATGGGGTGCATGCATTGTGGTGCCAGGCCCATAGACAGGTGTGTCCCTGCAGTCCTGCCCCCCTCTACGTCTGTGGGATAGTGTCCTTAGATAGATATGGCTGGGAATGTAGGCCTGTGAGGGGGTCCCCTGTTTGGGCTATTGGTTTAAAGTGGCCTCTATGATTTGCAGATGTGTTGTTCTGGCATTGTCTCTCATTGTTTCCCATTCCAACTGTAGCAGATTAGAGGGCCAGGATGGTAATGCTGTGTACTGTGGGATCATGCCTTCCAGTCAGGGGCACATTCATATTATTTATTGTGTCTGCTGAGGGTTGGTGCCTGAGATGAGTGGGAGTGTATGTTTTTCCAACATGAGTATTTTTCCTAGAATTTACATACTTCTTTCTTCTTCTGTTCCCCCGTGCTCTTGTGTCCCTGGCGATGGAGCTGAGGCACTGGTGAGTGGGGATGCTGCAGCCCCCCTGGTTCCAGGAGGCAGAATCCACCGATGCCAAGGGGACCAATGGGTTGGAGGGCGAGGGGAGTACCACGGGGAGGCGACTACCACTGAAGGTAGTGACTCTGACACCTCCTCCGATGGCAGCTCCCTGGTGGTGGTGGACCCTACTGGGCCCACCTATTCTTAGCCATCTTCCGCCACCCCCATATCATCAACACCCTCCCAGTATCTCCCCACCGAGGTGCCTGCTCACCCAGGAGAGTGGGCGTCTCATTCGCCCCAGACAACTCTTCCCCTGCCCCAGTCAGCCCTGCTGCCCTCAATGAGGAGGCTATTGACCTCCTGAAAACCATCTCTGTAGGGCAGACAACCATTGTGAATGCCATCCAGGGGCTGGCATCCCAGATGCAGCAATGCAATGCATTCCTGGAAGGCATTCATGGTGCCATGTCTGGCATACAGAGATCTTTACAGGCTCTGGCCTCCTCTTTGATGGCAGGCAGGGTCCCTGGTCTTTCCATCCCCCCTCCCACCACCTCTACCCCTTCCAGCACCCCACTCCCTTCATCTATCCCAAGCACACATCCAGCCAGCCATTCACCCAAATCAACACACATGAACCACCCAGAGAAACAAAAGCACCACACGTCCCACCACATGCAGGCACACACCCAACATACCAAAGCAGACACACCAACATCCACCTCCCCCACTGTGTCCACCCACCCTCCTTCCAAAACACACAAGTGCTCACACTCATCCACACCACATGCATCCACTACATATAAGCATACTACATAGGCACCTGCATCCACGTCCAACACACCTACACCTCGTACCACCACTCCCTCTACCTCCACTCCAAAACCTGTCTCAAAAACCCCTCCTGCTGACCCTAGAAAGCTTTTCCTCTCCCGTATTGACCTATTTGAACCCAATGACCCTGTCTTATCCCTAAACATTCCCTTGGCCTCACCAAGTCTACTCCTTCCTCTTCTAAGTCCTCCCCAGTCCACCCTTCCCATTCCAGTGCCCCTTTCCCGGGGAGGAAGAAAGCCCATGTTGCCCCTGGTCCCTCTGCCACCCCCGGTCCAGACCCACTCCTCCTCCTTCCAAGGGCAAGCCCAAACCCTCTCCACCTCCAAAACCTATGCCCAAGACCCCCCTTCCAAACCTGAGTCCCCACCCCCTGCCTCTGATGCCTTAGGTGCCTGGCTGGCTCATTAATGCCCCTTGATGTCTCAGTGGAGGATTCTTCCATCATAGGAGTGAAGTGTGGCCTATATTTGCCCTTCCTGGACTTCTATATGGACTGGCCTATGGCCTTGTTTGAACATTTATTTTTAGTCATGTTCAATTACATTTTAGTGCCCAGCAGACCTGTTGGTGCAATATTGACCTGTTGTGCAGTGTTTCACTGTGGGGGTGTAGGGTGCTCATGTGTGTGCATTGATGCAGGTATTTGTTGGCTTGTGTCTGGTAAGTACATATTGTTAGGGTATGTATGGCTTGGGGTGTTGGGAGGGGTTGGGTGTGTGTTGCGGTATGGGTGGGGTGGGTGTGTGATAGTGTAATTGTGCCCTTTCCTCCCATGTGTGCTAGGCTGCGGTACTTACCATTGTCGTCTTCATCGGCGGTCATGATCCTGGAGGAATAGGGCAAGGAAAAGCACTGGCATTATTTCCAACTCTTTCTCCATCTCAGCGTGGGCGTGTTCTGTGGGCCTCCAGTGAGTGTTTGCCTTTATAGGGGTCGGTTCCGCCAGGCTTTGCGTTGCGGTGGTTCCCGCCCCGGAACTGATGGCTGTGTGATGGTTCATAATATGGTGGCCGTGTAGGGCCTTTCCGCCGGCCTGAAGATGGCCTCCACCGTCATCGTTGGCGCTCCCAAAATGGCGGTGAGTCGATGGGCCGCTGGCTGTTTCTCATGTGCTTCATTATGTGGTAGTCTGGACTGTCAGCATGTTGGCGGTAGTTACTGCGACCGCCAGTGGTGCGGTCTTTACCACCAGGTTCAAAATTACTACCTAAGCCCTGTATTGCTCATATCTCAGGGAGGATTAACATAAACTGTGAACCGCATAAAGACATGTAAAGGGGGTGGGAGCCCATTCCCAATATGAGTGTTCAAATCACAGTGCATGGGTGTTCCTCGTTACCTCTAAAGGGATAGTGATCCTCATCAGGCAGCGCTCAGGTATAATCCTGTGGTAGAGATGGCAGGGGTGAGCCATGTAAACCGGCCTCACTTTCAATATGTGATCACTCACATGGCTGTACTGGACGACATGGGCTTATAAAGCTTAACAAGAGTCAAAAACGGACGCCATATTCGGTGGCGCAGGCAGGATCTACTATGCAGGAAATATAAATGGAACAGCAAGGGGACAATTCTTGTACATGATTCTAAAAGAAACAAGAAGGAATTATTAAAGAAGAAAAAACAAATAAATTAATCACTACATATGGGAGGAAGGATTAAAAACAATGAGGATCCTTCAACATATCACAGAATAAACTCTAACAGCAGACGAGAACCATGGTCAAACTAAACACTACTAAAAGAGAGGGAGACCATGTATGGTTATGATAATCACTTCTGAACAGACAGATTTTGTAAAACATAAGTCAAAGTCAGCTATCAAATACACTTAGGGTGTCATGGGGAGCTTGCTGATAACCTCCGCTAAGACAGCTATGACTGGCGACTAAAGTGCATCCAAACTAGAGGAGACCAAAACACAACTCTAAAAAATACCTCAAAACATAAAATACGAGACTTCACTTGTAGATGAGAAAACCTATATGATGAAGGAATTAAAAGTCTCTTCAATGTCTCTTAGGGGTCTGTCATAGTTGCTCAAAGACAGAACTGTAGAACCAGAGAAACCTCTCAATCTCAGAACATTCTTAAGATCACCTCACTCATGGGGACAAGTGCACAGAAACTCGAAAAGTAACTCAAAAAGTGAAAAAGTAAAACATATCAAAGGCAAGACCCATTTACACGAGGATCAAGGTAAATATCCAAAGTGTCTGTCATGGTATGAAGAAAAACGGCAAGAAAGAGGAACCACAGGAATGCAAGGATTCAGAACATTCCAAAGATCATGCCTGCATCTGCCAACATTGAAAAGAAGAGAGAGAGAGAAGGGAGGAAGGAAAGCCTCTCAACATTAGTGTGCAAATAGAGGAAGAAAATAAAGTGGGGCACGGGGAGCTTAGCTCGTGGAATTTTTCTATGGAATCATATTGTTAAGTCTTTGCTTGTGGGTCCCCAAAGTGAAAATCAAACATTATTCCCTCTACTTGCATAGTTCAAGTTGACCCTTACCTCTCACTGGTTTTATTCTTTCCAGGATAATCCAAGCAAGGTCTCTTTCCGTGTGACCCATTTGTGTCCAATGCGCAACTAAAAGTGCTCCAATTCTTTTGTAGTGGATCACTGACTTGTGTTCGCTGTACCCTTAATCTGAACTCACTGCTAATTTCTTCTACATAGTCTAGCTGACATGGACATTGAAGCAGGTATTTTACATTGTATGATCTACAGTTAGACATGTTAGATAGAGTGATTTTCCTTCACTCCCATTAGATGAAGTTGTCCACCACCGCTACTTCAGAGGCATGGCATGGTCTGTATTTATGATTACCTTTAATCAGATTAACCCGGTGCTTGCAAATTGTCTTCTTTAGCTTAGCTTGCATTCTGCCCCGTTGCAATTGGATATCTCGACTGGCTGCATGTTGCCTCCTTGGCTTAGGAGACCCTGCCTCAATCCTTACTGAATTTGCAACTTTTCCCTTCCCCTCCATCATGAGTAAAACAGAGCCAAAACAACCCAAGATATTGTTTAAGCCATGTAAAGATGTGACCCACAAGATGGTGGACAAGAGGGAGTTGCTGGGGACTGGCAGATAAATACCACCCTTCAGCATATT
This sequence comes from Pleurodeles waltl, assembly GCF_031143425.1. Lineage (NCBI taxonomy): Eukaryota > Metazoa > Chordata > Amphibia > Caudata > Salamandridae > Pleurodeles > Pleurodeles waltl. The sequence goes on from NC_090436.1 coordinate 486,170,202, forward strand.
GTCTCTAAAATCGATAACTGGACAACTCGAATGGATAAACTGGAATCTCATCTTGTGAAGCAAGAAACGTGGACCACCAACATGGATCACTGTGTTTCCAGCTAAGAAGTGGATCAAACTACTTTAACCTTCAATTTTCATAAACTGTGCACAGAACTCCTCAGTGTCACAGTTAAGAATGAAGACCTTCAGGCCCATTCTCAGTGCAATAATCTGAAACTGGTAGTATCCAATGTGCCAACACTGGAAGGATGGAGCCTTTTGTTGAGAAATTGCTCTGTCACCTGTTTGATACTAACTCTTTTTCCAGGTGCTTCTTGGTGGAGTAGACTCGCCACTCTCTGGGCCTTCATACGGTGCCTGGTGCCCCCTTTGCCCTATTATTTCCAGGATTTTGAATTATCAGGAACACAACACTGTGCTGCATTTGGTACTAGAAAGGGCGGCCATCCTATATCAGGGTTCTAAGATGTCTGTGTTCCCTGATTTTACTTTGCAGGTGCAGAGGCTCGACATGCACTTCAGGAAGTGAAAGCACTTTTGTACAAACACAACGGCCCTTACGCTATGCTTCTTGCCTTTGCTACAAATTGAATGGCAATGTGACTGTCTTTACATTTCTGTCTTAGTCTCTATGTGTTGTCAGGGGCTTCCTTGAAGGGTGTTTTCAAAGTTGTCATAGTATGCAGTCTTCCATTCATTGCAGCGACACTAGCCTCTCAGATGCTATGAGTCTTGACACTTGTCAGTTTTGAACACCCTCATTCCTCTACTTTTCATCGCTGGAGGGCTGTCATTTACTGGCCACCAGGATGTGTGATTTTAGATGACTTGGACAGCCGTATGTTTGCTGCTGCCGTGCCTGGGTTGATGGCTAAATACAACCAGTGCGCTTTGGATCCTAGTGTCTTTGAAGCCCATGCCTCCTGGGCCTCGCTGTTAAGTGCTCACTGTTATATTATGATGATTAGCCCTCTCATTCTGTTATGTGGGTGGTTGACTGTATTGAACTAACCCACAGTGCACTGCACATTTCTGTGTGTGTCTCTATTCTGAGTTGTGGTTTCAATTGGATTTTTTGTTACTGGTATTGTTCTTGCTGAAAGGGGATTCACTGATGTGGGTGGTAGTCGGTGTAGGGGGTTATTCTATTTTCTAAGCTGTTTACTGTATTAGCTGCTGTAACCTCAATGACCATGAGATCATCCTGTATTTGACTGCCTTTAGTTAACCTGCAATGGTCAAACCACTGTGGGTCACTTGTCTTCCTTTTGCCTACACCTTTGACACCATATCTCAACATGCGCATATCTCCTCCATGATCTCTGACCTCAATTTATTTTCCTGGACTTAATGACCTGCAGAAAAAATGGAATATACTGTCCTACCTGACCCGTCATAATATTCACATTGCTCTACTGCAGGAGAGCCATCAACTGACATGCAGTTCGCTAATGATGTGCCTCTTACAGATTATTTGCCCCATATTCAGTTTATGCAAGAGGGGTAGCTATATTGATTAAGAAAGGCCTGATGGCCTGCCTATTGGATGAAGTTACCGACTCCCAGGGGAAGTTTGCTATCCTGCAGTTAATACAGGGCAAACATCTCACCATCATCAGTACCTATGGGCCAAACATAGATGATGCAGATTTCTTTCAGACTATCTGGAAACACTGCCTTATACTCTCACCTAGTAGTGTGCTCTGGGGGTGGTGATCTTAACCTTGTCTTAGAACTTGATGACCTTGTCTTAGATCTTGATGTTGATAAGTCTAATCCAGCTTCCCATATGCACTGTACCTCTGCTACTGCCTTGTCAGTTCTCATGACTACTAGCGATCTAATAGATTTGTGGAGGGCCTGACATCCCGGCAGTAAGGAGGGTAAACACATATCTAGTGTTCTTGAATCCTGGGCTAGGCTTGATGACTGATTGGGAACCTCTTATGTCTACAGGTAGACCACACGTGTGGAACACCTGCCATGGATTCTTTCTGATCATTTGTCTGTTCCACTCACTCTTTCCCTCGGAGATCCACTGTGACATTGTAATGATTTTTTATGACAAACTGTGTCTCAGTGGACACGGTGAGCAAAGTTTGGGAAACCTTTTTACGGTGTATATTCAGGGCATATGCAGGTCCTAGCAATTCTTGATTCAGAAAACATTCAAACATTGCTGGATTTAATGGACCAGCGGCTTAGGCAACTGGAGCGTGACAATGAAGTGGCATGCTGCCCACATTTGGTAGCTGAGCTCAGTTCTCTTTTAAACAAATATTATCAATTGTCCGACAGAGAAAGCAAGCAGATATATCACTACTCCAGGGCACATGCAGACTTAGCTCATCTCATCTGTTAAATTGACTTTGGTGTCCCCAGGCCGTTACTCCTTTGACCGGAGAAGACAGTTATTTGATCTATGACGCTGAGGATATGTTGGCAAAATTTGTGGATTATTACACACATTTGTATACTCCTCGGCATATGATGTAGAGGACTATACTACTTATGTTAACCGCTGAACCCTGGCTTGGCTTGAAGGACCCTGCATGCCTTCCTAGTGGAACAGCTGATCCTGGATGAGCTCACTACTGTAATTAGTGGGCTGCCCACCAATAAGTCCCCTGGGAGTGATGGTCTTCCCTGCAAATTTTAGAAGACGTATTCAGTGCTTCTTGGACCTTGTTTGTTACAAGTCTATGAAGAGGCATTGCAAGTTGACACCTTGCCCCCATCCTTACAGGAATCCATCCTGATCATACTCCTGAATCCTAATAAACTCCCAGGAATCCTTCTGCCTTCTCTTCCTTGTCAAAATTTACCAAAATGCTGGCTAACTGATTGATCTTGTTGCTCCCTGATTTTGTCTTGCCGGATCAGGCTGGCTTTATCTCAAACCACTCCATTTCTCACAATGTCTGGATGCTTTTTGCTCTATTGCGCCAAGTGATACCTTTCTTGAGGCCATTAAAGCTTTTGACTCTCTAGAGTGGTCTGTCTTGTTCAGGAGGTCTTTGTAGGCTCTGGACACCTGATCCTTTTTTGCGTTTCATCTGGTCTTGTGGTCCTCCCTCTTTGGTATATTACAGGAGAGGTTGGCTGGCCAACAAGTGATGCACTGAGGTATAGCTGAGATGAGTGATTTTTTTCCTCTAACAGGCAGTTTTGTGAATACCCCACTGCTTGACTCATTATACCGCTGTTTAGAGGAATCTATCCAGACTTTCCAGCGGCATCCTCAGAATATAATACCTTTACACTTCTTCTAATGGCGCCTTCCCCAAGACACCTGCTCTATCGTTGTTATGCTTCCACATAATCTGAACTGCAGCTGGGCTCTCAGCCTGCCAGACTTTGTTGGGAGTTGGACATGGGCAAATCTTTCACTGGCAAGGAGTGGGTGGGCATATGGGGTCTGACTCAGTCCCTTTCTCCCAACGGCAAACTACAAGTTATACACTTCTGTTAGATACATCAAATGTACTACTCCCCTTCCAAAGTCTATAAATATAAACTTTGTTCCCATGATGAATGTGTTAGCCCTGGGGTAGGGGCAGACATTCTGCATTTAGCCTGGCTGTGGCCTCCCGTTGTGGCCTACTGGTCTTCTGTCTTCTCCACTCTCTCCGACTGAATGGCACTTTTATACCTTCTGATGGAATTGCCTGAAAATAAAAAAAAGCTTATTGCCTTGGCATTGCTTATTGCTAAACACCAAGTGGCCTGCATGTGGGGATGCAGATAGGTACCTTCTCTTCGAGATTAGTTGGCAGATTTGGTCCGTTGTCAAGAGCAACTGGTTGTATACTACTCCCTTGTTGTCCCCTTCTAGTCGGCTGTTAGACCTGGCATCCTTAGGGTGGTCTTACCCCATACTTTCTGTCACACACCTCCTGTTTTTCACTGTATCTTTTTGTTAGCCTCATGACTCTGAGCACTTTATCACTGCTAACCAGTGCTAAAGTGCATGTCCTTCTCCCCTAAACATGGTATCATTGGTGTATCTACAATTGGCATATTTAATTTACTTGTCAGACCCTTGTAAAGGGGTATACCGTATAACTAGGTCCTGTGAATGAAATGCTGCTAGTGGGCCTTCAACACTGATTGTACCACCACTCAAGTAGCCTTGTAAGCTTGTTTCAGGTCTGCCACTGAAAGTCTGTGTGTGCAGTTTCACTGCCAATTCGGTTTGGCCTTCAAATACTCTTGCCAAGCCTTAAATTCCCCTTTTCTTACATATAAGTCACCCCTAAGGTAGGCCCTAGGTAGCCCATAGAGTAGGGTGCCATGTAATTAAGAGCAGGACATGCACTCTAAAGTCTTACGTGCTCTGGTGATAAAAAACTCCCAAAGATGTTTTTCATTTGTGAGGCCTGCTCTTCTGATAGGCCAGTATTGGGAATTCCTTAATATACTTTCAGGCTGTAATTCCTGATCAGAAAGGAGTAGCTGTATCATGTTTCATATCATTGATTTTCTGGCAAAGTCAGATTTATTATTACTATTTTAGAGATGCCACTTTTAGAAAGTGGGCATTTCTCATCCCTCACTGCTCTGTGTGCCTGACAGCCTGTCTCCATTACACGCCTGGGCTGGGCTGGGTGACAGCTACCATTGTGCATTCCCCCAGACACCCACAACACAGGACACTCAACTGCATCTCCATTCATCTTCATACTAATGGGTCTTCATGGGCAGGGAAGATGGGAAGGGTTCACAGTTACACTTCAAAAGGTAGTGGCTTGAGCCCCACACAAAGGGCTGATTACCCCCCACAGATAGTCTGGAGCCAGGTCTGGGCTGAAGGGGGGATGTGCACTTTAGATAGATCATTTGATGCCATTTCCCACATGGGCTGAAAGGGGGATGTGTGCACTTCAGAGAGATCATTTGATGCCACCCCCCTCATCAAAGGCACTTTTTGGTATAAGTACCGGGTCTCTATCCCCCTGAAAGTAGTACACCACAGGACATGAAAAGGGTAAAGACTGCAGTGCTGTAAGGATTGCCATTCCGCCAGGATTGACTGTTCCCATGAGCTGCTTCCCTGCTTTGCTGTGCTTCCCTGCTGATCTCTCCGCTGCCAAGGACCAAGGACTAAACCCAGAGTGACTCCAAGGGCTTGCCCCCAGTTCTCCTTGAGATTTCAGGGTCATCAAAGACCTTGTGTAGTCATCTCAGCCCATCGCAATGTTTGAAGCATGCCTGTTACCTGCTGCCATGTCGGAGAAGAGAGCACAGTGCTTCACTTCAGCCCCTGCACCGTTCAGAGCGTGCCTGTTACCTGCTGGCACATCGGAGGTGAGAGCATGGTGCTTCATCCCAGCCCCCCACACCGTTCGGTGAACGTAAACATTCCCTGTTTTGTGTTGCTCATGATTAATGGAGGAGCAACACCTCTGGACTTGTGAGTACTAAAGGAGTAGCCCTGACCCAGTCATCTGGTGGTGCACACTCCCATAACTGTGAGCATTCGAGGAGCAGTGCTGCGGGAATCCCTGATTGGTATGTGTGTGGCCCAGCCCTCCCTTCCGGATTACCTGAGACTCCGGTAACTGTCCACCTCACCTTTGAGCTGTACAGCAGCACAACTCGCCTTACATGAATGTGGGGCACATATGCAAAGCCTGCTGACAGTCCCAGTCGCTGCGATTATTCACCAAAGGTACTGCGGCGAAGGGACGCACTGAGTCCTGTGTCAAACTTTTAACATTGTATCACTTTCAAGGAATTACCATTAAGACTCTAAAAGGAACCCATTGAAATTAAACACTGCTTTGACATTTACCCCTTTAAAAATCATGTCTTGTGATCTACTGATTGGAGTTTTATTGTATTGGTTATAATGTATCACATAAATAATCCCTATTTTCCTAAACCTGTGTGAAGTAATTTTGTGGTGTCTTCATTGTATTACGTGTGTGTGTGTTGCACAAATACTTTATACATTGCCTCTTATAATAAGTCTGCCTTCCCTGCGCCTGCCCCTACCTACCAGAAGGTGAGCAAAGGTGAGCTCTAGTGTGTAACTAGCTTGCCCTGACTTGACTAGGGCATTCTGCCTGGCTTAGGTGCATACCCTAGCCAACCAGAAGCTCACATTTCTAACACTGGCCCAAAAGTATCTGAGGCCCCTTCAAACTTTTAACCCACACATCCATTTAACTTCATGAATGTGCAAATCTCTTTATTATGTTTCTTGTTCAGGTCTGTAGCCCTTTTTCCCTTATTTTCTTCATTCCACTTCTTATTATTGTTTTTTGTTTATGGTATTGTTCATATGAATTCCCTTTCCTGTCTTTTTGTGTGTGATGGACCAGCCATCCTTGTTTCAGTCAACTGTGTGATGCAGTTTATTCCCTTCCAAATCATTTATGATTCCATAGTGGGACTTTAACTTGCTCTTGATGTTCCTTGTATGTACTCCCTTTGAGCAGATGTACAGTGGCTAATTGTGTCTTCTGACCTTAAATACTGGCTTCCTTGTTGAGATCATTTCACCTCATCGCATGAGTATACTGAAGGCCTTTTTGCTGAAAGTCATCACTCCTTTCCATGTTGGGCAAACAATCACTCTCCCAGTGTTCTTTGCTCTGCTGCAATTTTTGAAAGAGAATGAGAGGCCCCATCCTGTGGACCCCAAAAGAGGTTTAAGATTTTACATTGATTGTACTAAGGATCACTTGAGAACGATCAGCTTTTTGTGGGGCAAAAAAAAGGAAAGACTGTGCAGAAAAGGACTCTCTTGAGGTGGTTAAAATAGTCTATGTATTGGCCAAAAGGCAACCTCTGAAAGGTCTGAGAGGTGATTCCACCAAGCCTAAGGCTGGCACCACTGTGTTGGCATGAGGAGTGTTTGTCCTTGACATCGTTCAGAATGTGGTATGTGTGCTGATGTATAGATTCACAGAGCACTACTGACTTAACAGCTAGGTCTGATGAGAAGCTCATTTCACCTGTTCGGTCCTGCAAGATTTTCTGGTCTAAGCCCACTTTGCAGACCTCTTCCACAGACCCTCCATCTTTGGGAGGTTATGGTCTGTGTCTGTTTTAAAGGTGGGAAATCATTGATTATGCTCTTTCTGGTGGATACTTTGTCTAGCCTCAGATTCCTCACTGGCCTCCCACCTCCCTGGATACTTTGTCTAGCCTCAGATTTGTCACTGGCCTCCCACCTCCCTGGTCCATGGAGTAGTCTCTTTTTGCCAACTTAAAAGCTTCCAAGTTAGAGATCTGCACACTGATACTGTAAATTGTTTTACGTTCTGCATCCAATGGCTTGGAAAGAGTGAAGCAAGAAACTGACATTGGCCACAGGGATGGCGCATATGTGTGGCTTTGTTCCATCCTTTCTGGGGCTGAACAAAGCCCTCATGGGGGGGGGGTCACAAAACACTGTAGGAAGCTGTCTCTGTACATAGTGGACCAAAAAAGAGGTGCACTGTGCAAAGAGTCTAGGCAAACCCCAAAGGAACTACAGACAAGTGACAACCCAAATGGTCTCTTTTGTGGCAGTGTTGGTGAGCAGTTAAGTTTACCAGAGGGTAGTGCTAAGGCATAGGCAGTAAGTGAGACACTCACTCAATAAAGAAATCTGACACCAATTTATGAAAATGACACATTCTTTTATATAAATTTAGATACCAAGATCACCGGAATCAGGTGAGAACTTTTCAAGTTATAGATTTTTAGAATTCACTAAGGTTGACAGTGCATTTTTCTAAAGTTACTTACAGGATTAATCTGCTGGACTTAAGGTGAGTACAGGGCAGGGTCCAAGGCAACGCCAACAGGTCACCTGAGGCGGCACTGGGCAGCCGGGTCCAGTAATGCAGTTTAGCATCGCGTGCCCAGTGTAAGTCAATGGGGATTGGTCCAGTCACAAAGATGCTGCAGGGGTGGGCTGAGAGTCCAGTCTGGGTGGACCACCAAGGGGGTTCAAGTCTTGTGATGGTTGGGGACATAAGGACACCAGTGGTCCTGTTCTCCTTGGTCTGGGGCATCTGGGTGCAGAGGTGTCTTGAACCATCGATTTCCGTCACCTGTGGTGGTTGTGGTAGAGGGGGTCCACAGAAAGAGGCTGGGGATCCAGTCTCACTGAGCCAGAAAGTGAGCTTTGGGCACTTCAAGGTAGACTTTGTCTCTGGAGGGCCTGAGAACCACGTTGACACCATTGGTCTACTTCAGCTTGGCCTAGGAGACTTGGGTGCACTGGTGCAGGCTGGCCTCAGGTTTTGGCAGCCCTGGGTCCTCACAGTTCATGTTTGGTTGTCTTCAGATGCAGCTCCTCTGCTCCAAGGGAGTTCTTCTTGGTTATTTGCAAAGTACTGGCAGCTCTGACAGCTTCTTGGAGACTGTCCAGCGGCAGGAGAGGTCAGTTGCTCCTTGAGGGCCAGGTGCAGCAGGCAAGCTGGCAGCGTTAGCGCAAACTTAGTTGTGGTCCTCGGTTTTTGGGTCAGTAGGCTTCTTTTTCCACTCCTTCTTTTGTGTCCAGTGAAGATCTGATTTTCTGGTATCAGGGCGTCCCCTAAATGCTACATTTAGGGTGTGTTAAAGGGATTGAGAATTAGTAGGCAATGGGCTCCTTACCTCTGGGATCCCTTCGCCCCCTAGATGACCACTTCCTAATTTCACCACACACAAGATGGTGGAATTCCTAAGGCTGTGTTCACTTCTGGCTGGTCACCCTAGGGTTGTGTCCAGCCTGCAAACGCAACACGCCTCCTGCATAGCTAATTTTCCCAACTGTCTAGGTGCCAGATGGGACCTGGGGAAGGAGGGGGCGGCATCTCTTTTCTAAGGGGAGCTGGATCTGCAAACCAAAGGTTGTGTGCCATGTTGTGTTTTCACTTTTTGTAGCACCTTGTCAAGCAGCGTGCAATGGCAGTCTGCATGACATTAGAGCTGGGTCCCTTGCAGAGGCACAAGTTATTTGGCGGCTCTTAGTACCTCTGACCTGGTACCAGGCATACCACTTAGTAGGAGCTTACAGAGGAGCTAAAGGTCTGGCCACTTGTGGATCAAGTGATCAGGGGTCTTGTTTTTGGGAAAAGAACACTGGCACTGGGGACTTGGTTAGCAGGAACCCAGTGCACTTCAGTCAAAGTTGCATCAAAAACCAGGCAGAAGGCGAGGGGGCTACTGCACCCAAAACCCAGCTTCCTACAGACACCACCTAGTTCTGTGCTGGAGTAATGCTGTTAAACATTTCAGGATCTAGTCTGGTGAATGGGGAATATTCTAAAGGTGAGAAATCTGTGGTTAGATAGAGTATTAATTAAAAAGAGCATTTTTCTTTCTGCTACCCAACCCATGCTAACCTCAACTACAAAAACCTTGTTGCAAACTTTTTTGTTCATTCCCAACTGAGTTCCTGTAAAAGGGTACAATATTAAACTTTACAACAAAGCAAGGGGCAATTGGACTTTCCTTTTTTGAAAGACCATGAAAGTGGGGTGATGAACTGAAACAGTCATGGAAGGGAATCCTTATGAACCTACCAAATTAAATATGTACATCTAATAAAAGCATCTGTACCAAAAACAAAGAGGCCTTTTGTGAACTATGCACCCTTTCTTGCGTGTCCTAGCCTGTGAGTTTGGAGAACTCTCCTGCTTGAAATACTTGAGAGTACAGAGGCTTGTGGATAAGGGTATAGACAGGCGAGGCTTGACTTCCGAGTGGTCATTATGGCTCCTGGACTCACCTTGCCCATCCTTTGGAACAGTTGCTCTACTCTGGGTATATAGGGCCGAAGGTATGGGATTGAGGGGAGTTCATTATTCACCACTTAATGGCCTTTGAGTTGTAAACATGGTTTTGTTAATTTTCTCAGTTGTTGTGACCAATTTTAAAATTAATAACCAAAGTCTATCAATATATTTCACATCTCAGAGCTGAATGCTTGTTGGCTAGAATTTATGTGACCGTGGACTGAGGGCAACTCATCTATGCTTCTACTGGCCCCTTAGAAGAAAAACCTGTGCTTGAGTGGTATTGCTGTTTGATTGAACCTATGGATAATTTTTAAATTGTTCTACTATGGGTATTGGTTGGAACACCTGTCTAGTGCACTAGCTCCTTGGGGAGATTCAGGGACATTGCAGTGAGCAGAAAACAATTACAAACACCAATATGTGAACGAACAAAAACAGGAAGTAGAGATAAATCAAAAGCCTACCTGCATATTGAATAGAAAGGCAAACGTTATGAAGCTAATAAGGGAAGAGGTATAAGTATTGGAGAAAGTGGAGTTTTAAGAAGTAGGGGCCAGATGTACGAAAGGATTCTACCCATTCTGTGTCTATGGGAAAAAGCTTTCGTACATATGGCCCAAGGTGAGCTAAGAGTTGCTTCACATCAGTCTAGGAATTGGCAGAAGAGATGGATCTTTAGCTGCTCACTGAAGATGATGATGGAAGGCTGGATTCTAATGGTGGGTGGAAAAGAGCTCCAAACTGAAGTCACAGCCATGGTAGAGGGGTGTTTCTGGGTGCAGGACATTTTGAAATTCCGATCCTCAATGCTCAAATGATGGTTAACTGACACAAATTTTCCATCGGAGTCCCTAGGATTTGTGGACGCTTCATAGATGTTTGGACATGATTGGTAGTGCCAAAATATGGTTCATTTTTATAAATGAAGTGGGCTGTTAGACACAATTACTTTAATACGTTACGGTGCTCTTCAGTCATATTTTATGTTTTTAAATAGTGCCACATTGTTTTTCTTCACTATAGGTACAAGGATTCCTTAGGTGAGTAATGCGCAGCTAGTTGGGAAGTGGTTATCTATGCTGTTCTCTAAGTTGGATTGGCAGAACTGCTGTATAGTGGAGGGGTTTGCAGTTGATCTGTTAGTTTATCTATATCATGTATACCTGGCCCATACCTGGAGAAACACATCCTGGTACTTCCCAGTATCAAAGTTCAAACAAAGACAAAAGAGAAAAGACACCAGGATAAGTTTATAAAGATCTATGGTCTGCTTTATTTTGCCATATGACCAAGTCAGTGATATATTTTTAAGCTCAAAATATTACCCTGCAGTAAGTACTGTGATTGACAGTCATCTTGCTGTAGCTTCATGGCACGAAAAGGGGTCTGCAGAAGCATTCAGGAGAAGGACCAAGCTAGATACTCAGTAACTTCTTCAGGATCTCAAGCCCACTCTATCTTTGTAAAAATAAGTCTTAGAGGAACCTTTTTTTTTAAACTGTGTTCTCTTTCCGACATAGAGAATATTGTGTTATCAATTGTTTCCCAATGCATTTTGAGACTATTGTTTTGCATCTGTTCTAGAAGTGATATGTGTTATCTGAATTTTAAAATCTTTGCCTCATGCTTTATACACTGACTCTACATGTGAGTCCTATGGAAGAAGTGATACACTTCAAACGGAAGTTCAAGATATGAGTTTACAGCTTCAGTATGTTTGTGTTAGACCTGGTATCCTTGGCATGGTTTCCCCCGAACATTTTGCCTTCAAACCTCCTGTTTTGGTGATTTCATTTTTGATGGCCATAAGACTCTGCACACTTTACCATTGCTAACCAGTGTTAAAGTGCTTGCGCTAATTCCCTAAAACCATTGCTAACCAGTGATAAAGTGCTGTGCTCATTCCCTAAAACCTAGTAGAATTGCTTAATACCCAATTGGCAAATTAAATGTATTTGTAAGTCCCTAGTAAAGTGGCACTACCTGTGCCCATGGCCGGTAATTCAATGCTACTAGTGGGCCTGCAACACTGACTGTGCTACCCAATTAAGTAGCCCTTTAAACATGTCTCAGGTGTGCCATTGTAGCCTGTTTGTGCAGTTCTAAACTGTCATCTTGAACTGGCAAGCTAAACCTCTTGCCAGGCCCAAACCTTCCTTTTTTTATAAATATGTCACCCCTAAGCAAGGCCCTGCACAGCCCAGAGGGCAAAGTGCAGTGAATTTAAAAAGTTGGACATGTATGTTTAAGATGTACATGTCTTGGCGGTGAAAAACTCTTAAATTCGTTTTTCACTACTGCAAGACCTACCTCACCCATAGAAAAACATTGGAGTTACCTTTTACATTTACTAAGCTGTACCATTCAAATGGAAATAGGTGATGAGATCCTGTTTGGTGTCTTTGGAACTGTAATGAAAAATCCTCTCTTATGCTGATGTTAGATTTGTGATTAAAATTTTGAAAATTTCACTTTTAGAAAGTTAGCATTTTCCTGCCTTAGATATTTAGTGCCTGCAGTCTGTCACTGGGTCAAATAACTGGGTGTAATTGGCAGTTGGGCTTTGTGTATTCCTCCTAGTCATGGACAGCCACACTCAATTGAGAGCTTAGGGGTGCCTAAATGGGCTATCACTGGCAGGCTGGGATGTGGAGCTGGGCACAGCCTTACCTACACTTGAATAGGCTATGTCCTGTCTCCACACAAAGGACTGCATACATCCTGTAGTTACTCTGGAGACAGGGTAGGGGAGGCAGGAAACCTATGCACTTCAAAAGAAAACCTGTAGAAGCTTTCCCCACGTCAAAGGAGGCTCCACATATAAATATTGGACCTCAGAAACTAACTATTCATTACACTTCTGGGCCTGTGGACACTCTGCCAGGAAGAAGGACTGCTGTGCTTCTGAAAAAACTGCCTTGCTGCTGAACGGCTGCCCTGCTGGACTACTGCCTTTCTGGATTGCTGCCTTGCTGATTTGCTGCCCTACTGCCCCAGTCAGAGAGGAGGACTTGCACCTGAACCCAGGACTCCCAGAGTGAATCCAAGGGCTAGTCTACTGGCCTCCTGTTCAGAGCCATAGTGACATAACAGGCTCCCAATCACCTGAACCAGCACCCAGATCTAGCTGGATTAAGCCCCTGGCCCCCAAAAAGGTGCCGCTCTGGTCCTGTACCCTTGATATGTCCGGAGGCACACCACTTGCAGAGAGCTCCACCACAAACCCCAGCCTGGCTGTCTGAAAAGAAAAAAGGATCTTTGCGCTATAGTGATGCCTGCCCACGATGCCCAGCCTCCAATGCTTCTCTGCTTCTCACTGCCCCCTCTACCTCGAGCGGGACCAGGGAGGTCAGTTTTCAGCAGAATTAACCTGGTCCCTGTATCTGACATAGAGTCCATCACGGTTGGCCTGTACCCGTGACTTTCTCCCAGTGTTGCACAGCCAGATAGCCGCGAGTGGCGCTTTGTGCTTTTTTATACTATTTTTCACTCAAATCTTTAAAATTGCATATCTATGATTCTAAAGATTAGATTTTTGTAATTTAGGTCTTGGCGTATTCATTAAAGTTTTCTCTATATTTCTGAATTGATGTGGGATTTTTCTTGTGTTACGTTTCTACTTTATTACTGTTTGTGTGCTGCATAAATACTTTACACATTCCCTCTCGGTTAAGCCTGATTGCCCTGCCCCAAGATGCTAGAGGGTTGAGCACAGGTTAATTTAGGGTTTGCTTGTGCCTCATCCTGACAAGGATTGTGGTTGCTGTTTGAGTATATTTCACCCCCCTACAACCAGTAACCGAATTTCCTACAGTTGTTACAGAGAAGGACCCCCCCCAAATGTGTCCCATATTTTTATTAAGGTTGCTTATTTGTGAAATGGTACCATCAAAGTTTAACTGAATTTATTTTCAAATTGAGGTGCAACTATCCATATTTGAGGAGTGTTGTTTGTGGAAATATTCATCATTGATTCTAAATTTGTGATTGACCAGATGTAGTTAAGTCAATTAGCCTGATTGTCAGATGAATAAAAGCAGTGAAAACGTCTGCCTCAGGAACTGTTTCCACTCAAGATCTCGGAAGAAAGTGCATAGAAACAGATCGGAAAAGAGAGATGCCTTTGGGTGTTGCCACCAGGGGGAAGAACTGGACCTCAATAGAGATACACACTTAAACACCTTGTTTTCAAGACAGAGTGATGTTTAAAACAATTGACTGAACCCAGGGAGTTCACAGATGAGTGGGCGACATTTACAGGTGCACTAGAGTGGGCCCAAGCACGATGGCAACTACAGAGAGAAAATCCTTGTGTTACAAGTAGAAATAGAAAAAACAAGGCTCAGGGGAAAAAATGGGAATGTGTTACACTGAAACATTTAACAAGTGGTCTCATTCGCAATTTGTAGAAGCAGGAGATCGAAATAAACCGAATCAATAAATTAAACTAGTCCAGCGACTAATGACAGTGATCTAAACTTCCAAACCACGTAACATTGTTTATGCCTGTTATTTTCCCAATAGGATTGTAACTACACAGAATGTATGACACTTAAGGCAAATACAGATGCACACCTGGTCATCCCCTTTAAACAGATCAAATTACTTCTTTACGCTTAAGGGTCGTCCTATGTTACAATGTTTGCCCAAACCCAGTCCAGGTATCTAGGTCATTTATAAGTGGTTGACATACTGTAAAATGTTGCACCAGGCATAAACAGTGATCGGATTGGACACCATCCTGCAAGTATCAAGATGTCCAAGTAAAAGACAGTAAAATATTTTGGTTTATCATTAAAATTCATAAACTCTTAATGCAGGTCATTTGATTGGCCACAAAAACGTATTCATCGTTTATGTATAAACCATGTGTCCGAGTTGTATTAGATTGGATACACCCCTTCCAGCAAGCTTCAAATGGGGCCAATAGGAAAGTGCAAACAAAGTCAATCAAATTGTATGTGCTACATCTTAGAAGGTTTCAAGATGTTCCGTGAGAAAGTTTCTTCTGACCTCCATAGGCACAGATGGACAGCTCAAGGATGAGATACAAATTTAGAAGAGATTAGGATTAGAGAAGCCTGGAGCGAGCCACCACCGGGTCTCTGTTTAGCCTAAACCAGACAATTAATTCTGACCTCTATGGCTCATGGCCAACAGCTACATTACTGGTGGGAGTCTGCCACTCGAGTGGCACACAATGGCAGAATACTGTGATTCGAGTGTTTCGTTTCTCATATTGAGAGAAAGAAATCGCATCTTCTGCCAACTCGTGTTTATTTAAAATATTGTCTGCTCTATTTCAAGGCAGTGCACCACAAATGGTTATGGTTTTCTTCTTTGCTTAGCATCACGGTAGCTTGCCCTATTACAGTCTAGAATCTGTACCTGGTAAAACTTGCAAGTTTGTTTATACTTTTGCTGCTGTTAATGTATAATGCATCACTTATGGTTTTAGTACCAGCACAGTATTTCAGATTTTTATAGTGAATACCTTTATAGCACTTTATTGAGTCAGGAATTTTGAGTGAGTGAGGGGTTGCGTCATAGGCAGCCTGGCCATTATATTCTGCTCCCATACCCAAACCAAAAAAAATCGTATGTGTTGTTAACATACACCTTTACAGTGTCACAGATTTCAGACAGGAGCTTACATCCAGTGATATGTTTCATGAATACACCGCCTGCGAGGGATCTAATGCATAATACTTTCACATTTTTACCCGCTGGCCTTGTTTTCTTACAGTCATCGATAATATGGAGTACCCTTCAACCAGAGTGATTTTATTTTCTAGAATGAGATATGTAAATGAGAAACCTACCTCTTTTGAAATTATACTTACTGCAAGAGTGGAGGCACATTTGCTGTTAAAGGGTGAGCATAGCGGCCCACTTCGTAAAACTAACTTTGGGCCCTTGTGAATTCACAACCCAAACAGTAATTTGCACACACGATTTTTAGGTATAGGCAAGTTTCAAAATTCCACAACTAAATTTGGCCGTCTGTAGCAGATTTTGCCATAGTTTTGTCCATTATTTAATGTATTATGCACAAGTGCATGTGGAATCAGCAAAAATATATTGTGTACTTTACGAGCATGGCCAGCAAAATAATTCTGGTGTGGACCTGTTAGGATGCAAAACAAAATCTATGGCCTTCATTTCAAGCTAGTTAGCTTGGTGGTATATTTGCCACATGTGTTAAATACTATTATCCTAGAAGGAAGTCTTTGCCACCTGTGGTAAGTATCTCCTATTCTGACTTTTAACCTTCCAAATGATGCATAATGTACGAATTCGGTATTTAACACCCCAAATTCCACATGTTTTGCATTTCCCAATAAATACATTTTCGGCAGGTTTGACCTACCAGAAATGTTCAGGGGAAAACTGCGAGGGTGTGTTAATGACACACAACTCACAATTCCGATTCCTGTTCAAACGTGTTTGCACAGGGATAGGAATTGGATACATGTTCGTTAATTGTATAGAATGAATGTAGTCAATAGGCAGCAGAACACTATTGAAAGCCAAGGGCAAAGACAGTCAGTGAGCGATTGGAGGGAAACCTGGTTTCTGTGAGTGAAGATGCACTAGTACTTCATCATGATGGAACACTCTTTAAAGAGACAGGTCTCCAGTTCTTTCATATTTTGGAACAGGCTTGGGGTAGACCTGAATGGTACATGGATAATATTGCTACAAATTCTGGCTGTGAAAATGGAGTAGTTCTGTTGCAGTGTTTTTTTATTTTTGCTTGCTTCTTCATTTCTATCTTAATGGCGTCCTGGTTGCAGATGTGCTGAGAGGCACTGTGCTGGTGAGCCTTTCAGCGAAGTTGGAGTGTCAGGCAGTCCTGATAGATTTGTAGATGATGCAGCTGTGGGCTAGCAAGAGGAGCCAGTAAAGTTCTATCAGACTTGGAATGATTTGGTCATATTTCTTCAGGCCCTTGATGAGACATGCTACAGTATGTAGGATGCCATGAAAGTTGGTGTTCAAATCCACTCAGTTTTGTGTTGTTAAGCCAGATTTGGACTAGTTGTTGCATCTCATTCTTGGTGAATTGATGGGATTCTGTCTTGGTGGGGTTAAGCTTCAGGTAGGTGCTGGAAGTCCATGTCTGGATGAAGTGCATGTATGGCTTGAGGGATTGACTGCCTGGAGCAGAGCAGACCTTCAGGACTATTGGTGAATTGTAAAGCTCTTGTCTGTGAGTAGCATCCCAAGGCAGCTCCATACAAATGTTCAAGGTGACAAGGGAGAAGATGGACCCATGGATGATTCCCAGATGAAAGGGATATTCTAGGCCCTGAAAGTTCCCATGCAAACAAACAGGTGATGGTTTGGTAAGTAAGAGAGCCAATGAAGGGTGTTGCAAGGAAATCCAATTTGAACTTGGATGAAGGTGTGGACTAGGGTGTGGTGAGTGATGGTGTGCAAAGAGGCTGAAAGGTGCAACAGCTTCATGCAGGGGTTACTGTTATCTGTGCTCAGGATGATAATGTCTATGATTTGTTAATGTTGCAGTCTCAGTGATCCACTGTCACCTGAGACTGCATTGGTAGTCATGCAGGTAATGGTACTGTCGCGTAGGCTCTCATTATTCTAATGAGATTACTGGATTTTGAGCAGCAAGATCGTCCACAGTGTGGGAGACTGAGTCTGACCCACGGTGGGTGACACCTGTCGCTCCAAATCTGGGCTTTGCTCCGGCTAACTAGCAGTGCCTCATCTCTCTCGAAAGGTAGAGATGATTGGGCAGCCGAGCGCATGACATATCATACTTCTCAGGGAAATCGTGGTCACTCAGGTCGCATCCGGTTCTCTCATTCACAATTCGGTCTCATATATAAATGACAACAGAAGCAGTATAAGTTTTAAAGACTGGTTTAATAAAACAACTGCATTTTAGATAGCAAAGCGTGAGCTGCAATAACCAGAACGACACAACATGACAATATTAAAATGGTGACGATGAGAGTGAAGCATAAGAATAGTGCTATCATATTGCCACTAAAGTCAATGGCCAATTTTCTATCTGAATCATAATTTGAGCACAGCATGTTAAGCTCTAATCCTGTCTTTCAGGTTCCTCCGGGAGGACATCAACCCTCATACCTGAGCAAAGGCCTGTAGTCTGCATTAGCATCTGCAGAAAAGCATTCAGCATACAGTTGTGGTTCCCTGGCTGGAATCTCCCTCTTAACGTGTAATGGGACTAGGAAGTGTTTTCATAATAACACAGCTAATGTTCTAAGAAACGTCCCTACGTAAGGATGTGTATTTTCTACGAATGTTGGAGACTAAACTTCTACCACGTTCACCGACAATGTACCAAACTGTAGCCTTGACTGAAGCACAAAGTGATCAAGAATGTGTTGTTTGAGAACACAGTGCTGGGCTAAGCAAAAAAGTTAGATAGAAGAAATTAAAACAAGAACGTAAAACTAGTCATTGTAAAAATAACAATGCAAAGCTGAATAAAATATATCTAGGTCAGAGTGCACAGTAGCCTAGTGTATTAAACTAATGTGCATGGAGCTATAACTAAAATGGCTACACAACACCCTCCCCTTGTCGGTTGAAAGTGGTTCGAGCCAAAACTAAAATTTCTCAACCTAAGATATATATAAAACCCTAGTCAATTTTGACAAGTTAAAAGGACATACAAGCACACAACTTGGCAATTTAAAACATGAGCATGTGGCATATAACCAAATTCAATGATAATGTCAATTTAGAAAAGTTCCAAATTAAGTACAAGTAAAATTGAGTGGATAGCTGAAGGTATCAAACCGAATATGGACGAGAAGGTGTGAACAAAACCAGAACCAACAGCTTTGAAAAAATTTGCTATTCCAGTCATGCTGGATGCATTAAATATTCGTCCCACGAGTTCACCAAAGTGTCTCGGAAAGTTCGTATTTAAGAGAGACTGTATTTCTGCTGATGACCTTCCACTTGAAGTGCGTAGGTCTCCCGTGCAGATGTAAGGGCCACATGCTTTTGAAACAATAAAGCCTTGAGTCTACTTAACTTGTCAAAATTGACATTTGAAGTAGCAATGCAAGGCCAGATATCAGCTACTTCCTTAAAATTGGTGGGGGGAAACAGTACGTTCCTGCAGCATGTAATGACCTTAGAGAGCGAAACAATGTAAACTATTCCGGCTCGCATGCCACAACAGTCTTCACTATTGAGAAGGACGTAGCTGCCATTTGAAAGCACCTGGAACGTAGGTCTAATCAAGGGGACTGGAACTCCCTTAAGATAACAAGCCAAGTTTGCAGCCGAGGCGTTACATGCCCCATGGAAGGACAGCTGTTTACAAATCATTGAATGGCTGATAGAAGTTTTGCATTCACCACCGCTAAGAAAGACCTCCTTCATGCCATTGAAGCATTTGTACGAGAAGGGAAGCTCCCACACCTCATGGATGTAACTATCTCCCAGCTTTTCATATCTGCATACCGGAATGTGTTTCAAACAGGAGGTGAATTGTAGTGTGGAAATAGACAGATTAATACCCCGTGTATTAACCACGCTGCCTATGGTATTTCGGCCACGGTAAAAGGAAATTTTCGAATTTCTCAATGTTAAGCATAACATAAGTCGCTTCTTTCTTAGCCATTAGTTGTTGTTGTCGCGTCAGATTGAAAGAAGAAAATATCTCTCTCGCATTGACGTGCTGCCATGGAACGCGACCCACCTTCAATGTTTAAAGCGTCCAACCCAACTGCATAATGGACCTGATCTGACTCTGTCCATGGTATAAAGAAGACATATCAGATTGTATAATGTCTATAGCAGAAGAGACAATGGTGGTCATTACAACCCTGGCGGACGGTGTTAAAGCTGCGGTAATACCGCAAACAGGCCGGCGGACAAAAAAATGGAATTACGACCCTGGCGGAAACCGCCAACAAAGACAGCCACTTTAACACATCGCCCGCCAGGGCGGTACAGACAAACAGCGCGGCGGTCACCGCCAACAGACAGGCGGAAGACAATGTACCGCCCACACTATCACAACACACCAATCCGCCACCTTTTCCGGGGCGGATTCACCGTGGATAAAAACACGGCGGAAACAGCTTTTGCAATGGGAAAACGCTCACCTCAACACATCCCACGAGGAACGAGGACTCCATGGACCCGGAACTACAAATCTTACCTGCCCTTGCATTCCTGCTCATCTACGACCAACAGCGACGTAGGCGCAGAACATACCGGTGAGTACTGCACCTACGACACGGAGGAGGGGGGAGGCAAAAGTTACGGGGACAGCCACCAAACACCCCCACCCTCGCATATTACAACATACACACCAATGCAGTCACAAAAATCACAGTAATAACCCACAACCCCCCCGGAAGAATGCAATGACAAAGTGAATAGCGCCCAAACTTTGTATTTAGCCAATATACAACTCATTAAAAAATATACGGATATATATCACGAAATCTGTCAAAAATAAATATACAAAACAAGAAGTAGTGCAGATATGTACACAACAATGTCCGTGCACCAACAGTCCAAAAATGCATGGGCGACGCCCACAATAAATACCTGACCAAAATCCGAGAGAACACTGCTGGGGCATCAGATAGAAACACTACAGGCACCTCAGGGGGAAGGGAAGGGGGGGCACCTCAGCCACATGAATGCGAAGCCAGATCCACGACGGGGCTCCATGCCCATTGATGTATCCTGGGGAGTGCAAAGCCACAGTCTCTCAAGTCTCTACAGTGGGTGGGTTGCCCACTGTGCCATCCTGGGGAGTGCAAAGCCACAGTCTCTCAAGTCACTACAGTGGGTGGTTTGCCCACTGTGCCATCCTGGGGAGTGCAAAGCCACAGTCTCTCAAGTGTCTACAGTGGGTGGGTTGCCCACTGTGCCATCCTGGGGAGTGCAAAGCCACAGTCTCTCAAGTCTCTACAGTGGGTGGATTGCCCACTGCCATATCCTGGGGAGTGCAAAGCCACAGTCTCTCAGGTAGATGCAGGTCTCCACTGGTTCTGGAGGGGGACTGGTGCCCAGACTGGATGAGTCTCCCCGTGAAAGTACCTGTCCTGTCACTGTCCCAGCTGCACATGGGAGAACGATGCCTGATGTGCCGGACTATTCATACCCACACGGTCTTTGCCCTGTTCAGCGGTCTTCACCATGGCGGTCTTGGCCTTGTTCAGCGGTGCTTTGCCATGGCTGCCTATGGACTGTTCAGCGGTGCTTTGCCATGGCGGTCTTTGCCCTGTTCAGCGGTCTTCACCATGGCGGTCTTGGCCTTGTTCAGCGGTGCTTTGCCATGGTTGCCTATGGACTGTTCAGCGGTGCTTTGCTATGGCGGTCTTGGCCCTGTTCAGCGGTCTTCACCATGGCGGTCTTGGCCTTGTTCAGCGGTGCTTTGCCATGGCTGCCTATGGACTGTTCAGCGGTAGCCTAAGATGGCGGTTCAGATACTGACATTGGTGTGTGGCATGATGTTCCATCATTGCCCAGCGGGGCTGTGAGATTCTGGACCCTCCTGGGCTGTGACTCCGGCGGTTGCGGTGGGGTCCTGACCAGTAACGATACTTGAGCCCTCCTGGGCTATGACTCTCGCGGTGGTCTCCTGAACAGTAACGATACTTGAGCCCTCCTGGGCTATGACTCTGGCGGTGGTCTCCTGACCAGTAACGATACTTGAGCCCTCCTGGGCTCTGACTCTGGCGGTGGTCTCCTGACCAGTAACAATACTTGAGCCCTCCGGGGCTATGACTCTGGCGGTGGTCTCCTGACCAGTAACGATACTTGAGCCCTCCTGGGCTATGACTCTGGCGGTGGTCTCCTGACCAGTAACGATACTTGAGCCCTCCGGGGCTATGACTCTGGCGGTGGTCTCCTGACCAGTAACGATACTTGAGCCCTCCTGGGCTATGACTCTGGCGGTGGTCTCCTGACCAGTAACGATACTTGAGCCCTCCTGGGCTCTGACTCTGGCGGTGGTCTCCTGACCAGTAACGATACTTGAGCCCTCCTGGGCTCTGACTCTGGTCTCCTGACCAGTAACGAGGGTGCTGGCGGTTGTGTCTGGACCGCCGGAAATGATTGCGTACTTCTCCGCCGTGACACTCACAACAGGTTGGGGAGACTTCCTCTGGACCTTCCCCACCTTCTTTTGAGTTACAGATGACTCACCAATCGCCTTGGATCCCATTTCACTGTTTGTACCACCAGGAGTCTTGACACGGTCCCGTCGTCCAATCTCCAATTTCAGAGCCTTCACAGGGGGTGGGCTGACATTGCCTTGGCTCCGGGTCCTACTGCCTGCCCTGGTGGACGGGGCACTCCAAAAACCTGGAACACGCACCACTAGTACTGGAGGCATTTTGGCTGAGGCGCTACGACGGGACTGATGAATTGGAGGGGGTCTGGGGGCAAAAAGGTCAATTTGACATAGGGACAGTTTCTGACGTACACTGGGATGGGTAGTTGGAGGGGCTCTGGGAGTGGAGGAAGAGGAGGTGGTTGTAGGAGGTGTCACTTTAGGTGTTTTGGGTGAAGGTGCAGGTACTGGAGGCTGTTGTGAGGTGGATGGATGTTGGGTGAGTGATTGCCGGCGTTTGTGTACTTTGGGAGGGGGCGTCACAGACACACTGGGAGAGGACACAGGGGACGTGTATATGGCAGTGGAGGTGGTGACTGCAGGTGAGCGGCTTGTGGTGCTGGGTGTCTTGGTGCGAGTCCTAGTGCCTGTAGATGTGGTGCATGCAGGTGTGTGTGTAGACGAGACTGGGAGGGAGAAGGGAGAAGAGGAGGAGGGGGACCCAGTGGAGACAGTGGATGTTGCTGTGTCTGTATGGGTCTGATGCTTGTGTGAGTGCTTGTGGTGAGTGTTTGCTTGAGCTACTTTTGGGTGTTGACTTGTGTGAATGCTGGTCTGTAGGTGTGCTTGGGATGGGCTGGGGTACAGGGGATTGGGTCTGGGTGGAGGAAGTTGGAGGGGGGAGGCTGGACACAGGGACAATGGCTGCCATCAGTGCTGAGGCCAGAGATTGCAGGGTTCGCTGAAGGAAAGCCTGACCAGAATGAATGCCTTCCAGTAATGCATTACCGTGTTTCAACTCTCGTTCTACACCCTGGATGGCATTCACAATGGTAGACTGCCCAACAGTGAGTGACCTGAGGAGGTCAATGGCCTCCTCACTGAGGGCAGCAGGGGTGACAGGGGCAGGGCCTGAGGTGCCTGGGGCGAAGGTGATGCCCACCCTCCTGGGTGAGCGGGCACGGGGCGAACGCTGAGGGGCTGCTGGGAGGGCAGTGCTGGTAGGGGAGGTGGCGGCTGTACCTGTAGAAGTGGGGCGCACAGATGGTGCCGCCACCACAGGGGAGCTCCCATCGGGGGACGAGTCCGTATCGCTGTTTGGTGATCCTGTGGCCGACGTGAAGCTCCCCTCGCCCTCCGTCCCACTGGTGAAATCAGAGTCTGTGGTGTCGCCCTCCATGGCCATGTGGGATGCAGCTCCCTCGTGCTACTGTGCCACTGTACCTCTGCCTGATGATGCTGATGTACAGAAGGACAGGGAGAGCAGAAAAAGGGTGGAGACAGAAGAAAGAGAGTTTTAGTGCATGGCATACCGCTACCGTTGGCGGACAAAACAAACGCAGCAGCCCCCTGCATTATGCCGTGCTCCTACCCTCTGCACATGCAATTCCTGGGAAATGGCCTACATGGCAATGGTAGACATATGCCCACATGGATGGCAAAGGGGCAACTATACATCAATTTGCCTTTTTTTTTAGCTGGGGTAGAGTGCCACATGGCCTACATAACGGAGGGGCCTTGCCTACCTAACTCGCCCTGGCCTAGGGACTCCCACAGCCCACCACCCCCACCCAGACAGCTCCACAGCACGCAAAGTCCATTGCATGAGGTTGAACTCACCCCCTTGTGTCTGCTGTGATGTCCTTAAGTGCCCATCCAACTCCGGGTAGGCCACCGCCAGGATCCGGAACATCAGGGGGGTCATGGTGCGACGGGCACCCCTCCCACGTTGGGAGGCCATCCCCAGCTGAGCCTCCGCCGTCTTCTTGCTGCAGCGGCGAATGTCCTCCCATCTCTTACGGCAGTGGGTGCCCCGTCTCTGGTGGGCACCAAGGGTCCGGACCTCCTCGGCGATGGCATGCCAAATGTCCCTCTTCTGGTGGGCGCTGACCTACATGACATGCACAAGGAAAGAGGAACAGGCATTACCTACTGCACCGTCGTTGTAATTGGCCCCCTCCCAACTCTATCCCTGTGGCCCATTCATCCCCATGCATGACTGTTCTATGTACTCTGCCCCCTTCCCTCATCCACCCAGCCCTTTCCACCCAGGCCTAGCCCATACAACGTGCTCCCTGTGTACTAACCTGTTGGTCTGGAGGACCGTAGAGTAGCGTGTACTGGGGGAGGACCCCATCCACAAGTTTCTCCAACTCCTGTGCAGTGAAGGCAGGGGCCCTTTCCCCAGACGCAGCAGCCATCGTCGCTTCCAGACTGAGGTCACAGCAGCACTAGCAGTGTAGGTCCTCTCCTGTCGAACGTCAGGTATCTAGTGATTGAACAGATAGAAAATGGTGGTGACGTCCGCGGCGGTGACGTCCGCGGTGGTGCGCATCATCACCACCAGCGCACCTGTTCATTGGCTCCTGGGACCCATAGGGCCCAATGTTAACCAATGCAGCATTGCGCCGCGCTCTACGACCGCCTACCGCGACGGTGTGCAACGCCAGCGCAGTTACCCCACAATTCCATTGTCCCATTTTAGAGGTCAGGCAGCCGCCATTTCAGGGTCCCACATGGCTTAATTTACTACTGCGTCACACATACCAAGGACTACACTCAAAACCTTTCCCGGATGGGTTAATTGTCTGGTGTAGTCTTGTGTATGACTGTGGGTACATACCTGGAGGAATACTGACAGTTTTTTCGCTGTTGTCCTTCTCAGGCACGTCAGTTGGGACATATTGGAAGATGGTGGAATCCGCCGGTGTACCGACCGCTAGTGGACCTGTTGACAATGGAAGAGCGACATGTCATCGTGACCTACCGGTTTGACTGTGCCACAATCTGGGAACTATGTACCCAGTTGGAGTCTGACCTGATGTCACCAATCCGCCATCCGACTGGAATACCCCCTGACGTGCAGGTGCTGTCAGTGCTCCATTTCTTAGCAAGTGGGTCTTTTCAGACAACAGTGGCCATGGCATCAGGGATGTCCCAGCCTATGTTTTCCATCGTCTTGTCCAGAGTGTTGGCTGCCCTGCTGAAACACGTAAGGAGATACATCATTTTCCCTGAGATGGCGGATTTGCCTACAGTAAAAGGTGACTTCTATGCCCTTGGACATATCCCCAACGTCATAGGTGCCATTGATGGGACCCATGTAGCTCTGGTCCCCCCCGCAGGAATGAACAGGTGTACAGGAACCGGAAGAGTTGTCATTCGATGAATGTCCAGATGGTCTGTTTGGCAGACCAGTACATCTCGCAGGTAAATGCAATGTTCCCTGGCTCAGTGCATGACGCCTACATCCTGCGGAATAGCAGCATCCCTGATATGATGGGTGAACTCCAGAGGCACCGTGTATGGCTATTGGGGGACTCTGGTTACCCCAACCTGTCCTGGCTACTGACCCCAGTGAGGAATCCCAGGACCAGGGCAGAGGAACGCTACAATGAGGCCCATGGGCGGACTAGGAAGGTAATCGAGCGGACCTTCGGCCTCCTGAAGGCCAGGTTCAGGTGCCTCCATATGACAGGTGGGTCCCTATTCTACTCACCGAAGAAGGTGTGCAACATCATCATCGCCTGCTCCATGCTCCATAACTTGGCATTGCGACGCCAGGTGCCTTTTCTGCAGGAGGATGATCCAGATGACGGTGTTGTTGCAGCGGGGGAGCCTGTGGACAGTGATGAGGATGAAGCTGATGAAGATGAAAACGACAACAGGGAGTCAGTCATACAGCAATATTTTCAATGAGACACAGGTGAGTACAATTTCATGTTTCACATTATATTACATCTCACACGTCTACCTCTATCCTGTACCTACATTTCACTCCCTATTTGTTAACTGAGTTGTCCCCTTCCATTTCAGTTTCACTAATGTGTTGACCTACGTGTCAACAGCTTGCACACTTGAAAGGCTTGTGATGTGTGACAAAGGTATGTTGACCTTCCAATGGCTAACCTTTTTTAATACTGTAATTGACAATACAAAGTTCACAATCATTGACTGACTCCAATATTATTGAGGTTTCAAGGGTGTTTATTGAAGTGCATAAAAATGTAGGGGGGTTGTGAAATGGGGAGAGGTCATGGTGGAATAATGTCCATGGCAGAGTCCAGTCTATTAGTCTCACAGGTACATTGCACATCTGGCCATTGGAAGTGGAGCTGGGGCAGTTCCAATCTGGACAGGGTAACAAAGTGGGACAGTGGGGGGACAATCAAGGTAGTCTTATTTCCTGGCGGGGGCTTGCCATCTTGCTGTGTCCTGTTCCTGGATCTCAGGGCCCGCTTGCGTGGTGGTTGTCCGTCTGCAGGGGGTGGGGTGCTGGTGTGGTGGTCCTGTGGCCGGGCCTCCTGTCCACTAGCGCCGGCGGAGGTGGTGGGCAGTTCGTCATCCTGGGTAGTGTCGGGGGCCCCTTGGAGTGCCATGGTGTCCCTCAAAGTCTTTTGAATGTCCGTCAGCACCCCTACAATGGTGCCCAGGGCGGAGCCGATGGTCCTGAGCTCCTCCCTGAACCCCAAATACTGCTCCTCCTGCAGGCGCAGGGTCTCCTGCAACTTGTCCAGGACCGTTGCCATAGTCTCCTGGGAGTGGTGGTATGCTCCCATGATGGAGGATAGGGCCTCGTGGAGAGTGGGTTCCCTTGGCCTGTCCTCCCTCTGTTGCACATCAGCCCTCCCAGTTCCCCTGTGTTCCTGTGCCTCCGCCCCCTGGACTGTGTGCCCACTACCACTGCCCCCAGGTCCCTGTTGTTGTTGGGGTGGTGGGTTGGCCTGGGTGCCCTGTAGTGGTGGACACACCGCTGATTGACCTGTCCTGGGTAGGGAGGTATGGGTCCGCTGGGTGGGTGCTGTGCTGGTGTTCCCAGAGGGTGGCAGTTCGGTGTTGGGCTATGGCTGGGCAAGGGGAACCGAGGCCCACGATGGTCCGGGCTGGTCATCAAGATCCAGTAGGGCAGAGCTGCTGTTGTCACTGTGGGCCTCTTCTGGGGGTGGAGTGGTGTTGTCTGGACCCTCTGGTGTGGTGACGGTCCTTCGGGTTCCTGCGGGGGTATGAGAACATGATTATTGCATGTGTGTGTTTCATGGTGTGCTATGGATGGGTGTGCGTGAACCCCAGTGCAGGCATTCCTGTGTGGGGGCTTGTGTGGTGATGGTTGGGGGGTGTTGGGGGTCTGTGCAGTGGGCATGCTTTAGTGATGGGTGTCCATGCTTAGTTGTGTCATGCAGGTCTTGGGGTTGGGATGGGTGGTTGGTGTTATGGGTAGATTAGTGAGGAGTTAGGGTGATAGGGGAGGGTGTGAGGGTTGGGGTGTGTGATAGCATGCAGGTAGGGTGGGGGATATGATAGTGAAGATTAGACTTACCAGTGTCCGTTCCTCCGACGACTCCTCCGAGGCCCTCAGGATGCAAGATGGACAAGACTTGCTCCTCCCATGTTGTTAGTTGTGGGGGAGGAGGTGGGGGTCCGCCGCCAGTCCGCTGTACCGCGAAATGGTGCCTGGATACCGTTGAACGCACCTTCCCCCGTAGGTCGTTCCACCTCTTCCTGATGTCCTCCCTATTTCTTGGGTGCTGTCCCACAGCGTTGACCCTGTCGACTATTCTTTGCCGTAGCTCCATCTTCCTGGCTATGGATGTGTACTGTACCTGTGCGCCAAATAGCTGTGGCTCGACCCTGATGATTTCCTCCACCATGACACTGAGCTCCTCCTCGGAGAAGCGGGGGTGTCTTTGGCGTGACATGGGGTGGTGTGTGTGATGTGTGGGGTGGTGTATGTGTTGATGAGTGTGGTGGGTGTAGTGGTATGTGGTGTTTTGTACGTGGATGTTGTGTGGGTGATGGTGTAGTGTGCCTCTGTGTGATGGTGTTATCTATTCTGTGCTGTCTCTCTCTGGCCTTCGTCTCTAATTTGTGATCGTAGGGGTTTGTGGGTGATGTGAGTGTGTGTTTTATATTGTATTGGATGTGTGGGAGTGGTGTTTGTATGTGTATCAGGTGTGTGTATTTTGAATTGTCCTATGTGGCGGTGTTTTGGAGAGGTGTGTGTATTTTGAGCGCGGCGGTGTGTACCGCCAATGGAATACCGCGGTTGAAAGACTGCCGCGTGGATTCGTGGGTCGTAATAGCATGGGCGTGTTTCTGTTGGCGTGGAGGTGGAGGATTTGTTTCCGCATATTTATCGCTGACCTTTGGTGTGGCGGACTTGTGTGGGTGTCTGAATTTCGGTGGATTCCGTGATGTGTGTCATAATAGCTGTGGCGGTCTCCCGCCGCGGTGTATTGGCGGTCTTCGGCACGGCAGTAAGCGCCTTTTACCGCCAATGTTGTAATGACCCTAAATGTTGTTAATTGTATATATCCGGTCGGACAGGGTGTTAATCCCATTATCCACGACAGCTAATGCCTTTTTTGGATTTTCCTGATCTATTTGACTTAACCGAGCAGCAGCATCTTGTTGGGAGAGTTTCCATATTTCATTGTATACTGCATATAAGAAACGCTTCCTACGTGGTGTTCTGGGGCCTGACAAGAAATCTTGCAAGTCAGTGGTGTTAGACAAGAGATTGAGGTGTTCTTTAACCGTGTTTAGTGAGGATGATTTTAGCCACTGTTGGCATAATTTTCCTACACATAGGGGGTTATTACGACTTTGGAGGAGGTGTTAATCCGTCCCAAAAGTGACGGTAAAGTGACGGATATACCACCAGCCGTATTACGAGTCCATTATATCCTATGGAACTCGTAATACGGCTGGTGGTATATCCGCCACATTTGGGACGGATTAACACCTCCTCCAAAGTTGTGATAACCCCCTATATGTTGTAAAGATATCTGCATGTTCTGGAGATATAGCGAGGGTCTGGCCTACTCGTCCTAAAACCCCCCGAGGAGTTAATAAAACGCTGATGACACCCATTGGTATCTATAAGCCACAGTAACCACTCACCTGGACGTGTCAGTGAAGCATTAAATGTACCATTCTGGACCCACTCATCGAGCTCATCTTTAGTGGCATTCGTGTATTTTTGCCATTTGTAAAATTTTGCAGGGGCAGGTATACTGGGCATGTTTAATTCTCTGATTGTTGCTAAACCTAAACAACTCGTTTGTTGCACAATTTCATTTAAGAAGATCATCTGAACCGGAATAAGACATGCTCTAAACAATGTTTCTTTTCCCTTAATTTACCAATTTTTTGTTCCCCAGACACTTTTCAGATCAATTGATTTGGACCAATATTCATAGCCTTCTATTGATAACCGGGAAACAAAGGATTCCGATATCTAAATTTTGTATTAGTCAATAACATGTGTATATCTTTAGTAGGTGGTACCTTAAAGTAATACGACTCAGCATTCTTTTGATTGTGCCCAGAAAAATATGCCAACTTTTCAGAATATGTTTTAGAACTCCCTTGCGGTGGAGTTGAACAATGTTCCCATTGCGTGGAATTAAATAGCATTTTGGGAATGCTTGCTCTATGTATGAAGTGGTGCCCATAATAATTATAGCAAAACATATCACCATCATTTTCTTTGAATTGGTAAACATCTTCGTTTTCAAAGACAGTATAATATTGCAATTCTGTCATCATAGAATCAACTGTTTTCACATCCCAATCATCAGATACAATGCCTGGTATTACTATATTATTCATTGATAATTTGAACACATACGGTATTTGAATAATTTCCGTGGGACCATATATATCAAACATAATTTTGTACCAAACAATCCCATCAGGACTTGAGCGGTGGAAATGTTCACAAAGGATAAATCTCTTCGAACTTTGTGTGACGAAAAATGTGGTTTCAAAACCTCCTCCCCCTGTTCAATTATTGATCTTTCAGGAAGAAAATGACCATGTATTAATAAGAAAAAGGTAATAACAAAACCAATCCAAATTAGAAAGGCTAGGACAGTCAGAGAAAGCCATATATAGTTCCATAGAAAAATAAAATACGTTTCTTTAAGCCAGTTTGTTAGCTTACGTGTACTTGACAAATCAGCTGTCGAAGAGGCAAATGAGTCTGAGAAATCATCATTGAAGTCGGCAAAATAACCAGAGGCAGTTTGTGCAAATGGCGTAGCCATTGTCAGTGGTGGAGTTGGTGTTTCCTGTGGTGGCACACTATAGACAGGACCATCCATTTGCCTTGTATTGGAGTTGACTTAGTCAAATGTTTCTAAGTTAGTTGACGTTAGTGGAACTAATGCAAGATCATCTTCCACCCTCCCCAAGCTCGGAGAGGTATCAGTGTTGGTATAAACAACTTGGAGTGGAACTTCTTCACAAGTAGTGAGAGGGATTCGGGAACTACTGGATGTTCCTCTTGGACGGCTGTGCAGGATCAGCCACATGGTGTAATTTGACATTGTCAATTGAGACAAAACGATTTTGTTTGGCACCTGCCAACGGTGGTAGAATAACAGTTCTGGTACCATGTATCCCTAGTACAGGGACTGGTGCTCGATAAGAAGGGCCAAATTCTTTTTTTACTGCAACTTTTTTACGTACAAGATCCCCAACTCTAGGAATTCAGCCAGTAGATGTTACTGGCACATCCTTAATTCCTATGGAGGCGGCACTTTTGGAAGAATTATCATCACAGAACTGTTGCAATTCCTGTAAGACAGTGACACGTTCCTTTATGTCAAAAGGTGTTTCTGCTGCCTCCAAGCCAGGACCATCAAGATCCGGAACATACATTCGAATTCTGAACAGGCACTCATATGAAGTACAACCGCCCAGGGACCTTCTAGGCAGGTTATTTAGTGCTCTCTGGACTCCATACAGGTGATTAAGCCAACTGTGACCCGTACCTAAGACTCTGGCTGTTAAGGATTGCTTTAAATCACGGTTTAATTGCTCCACGACACTATTTCCCTCTGGATGAAATGGAGACGAGTACTGGAGTTGGACCCCCAACAAAGCCATGGTGTCCCTGAATGCCCTTGAGGCAAAAGCAGGGCCCTGGTCCGAATGGAAGAACGCAACCGCATATGCACCAATAAAGACTTGCAAATCTTTAATAACTGTCTGAGCGTCAGCCGAGCGTTGTGGCCACACCCATACAAATCTGGAGCATGAATCAACAGCGACTAATATGTATTTGTATGTACTATCAGGTGATAGGGGACCGCAGTGGTCCAAGAACACACACTGTAATGGTTTGTTTGAAATTAGGAGGGGTGTCTGCGGCGGGCGCTTGGCAGTGGAAACTTTGATTTGTTGACAGATGTCACAACAAAGGACATACTGCTTGGTCTCTTTGTAGAGACCTTGCCACCAATAATGGGCCTGTAAGATTGAAATTATAGCCGCCACACCAGCATGTGCAAATGCCGCCCCCTCATGCGCTGCTTTCATCAATTTTGGTCTTACATCTTTGTTAGGGATGTCTTGTACGCCTACGCCTGGTATCTTAACTTCAGCGTTCAGCATACTTCCCATACGATAATGGTATTTGTTAGGAAATCCTTTAGGATGGGGCGTACCATCAGCCGTAGCTTTCACTGCAGCCCAAATGTCTGTGTCTGGTTTAGAACTCGAGCGAGTCACTGCAGCTACAGTGGCTACTGCCACTGCTGACTTTGCGGCTTCATCAGCCAATGTATTTCCAGCAACATGTATTCCAATGCGCTGTTGTCCAAGTGCATGTACAACATGGACATTCGGTAGCGTCTCTTTCAGGTCAGCTACTTTCCCCCACACTAGTCTGTGTTTAATGCTGTTGCCTTTGGAGTCTCTGAACCCATTCTGGCGCCAATAATGCAGGTATTCATTAAAGGACTGGACACAAAAATATGAATCACAAACAATCAGCGTAGGCTGTGCCGGATCCGTGTGTTCCAGTGCCATCAGCAGAGCTTTTAGCTAAGCCAATTGTGCTATACAATCCCCTAGGGTCTGTGTAAAGGTAAGTAGAGGACAAAAGGTATCCCCTTCCATATAGCCACTTACGACTGCGCAAGCAGCAGAATATTGATGTTTAGTTCCAATTGCAGGTTGTGCAGAGCCATCGGGGTACATGACTCTATGATACTGATCAATAGGCACTGGATATTCTACTTCATATTGTAGGAATTCCTGAGTTTGTAACTTTGGGTCGAAAATGTAGTCTACATCAGTGGCTGTTAGAGACTTAGCCCTTTGTATCCAACGTGAATGTAGTGCTTTTGCATTCGGAACACAAGCTTTTGTAACAGCCTCTAGGGCTGGGATCGGAGAAATGACAATAATGCGTTTTCCTTGGGCAAGAGGTCTTTCTTTAATGACAGCCATCTGTACTGCAGTGAGAATTTTCTCTGTGGGAGCAAAGCGTTGTTCAGCTGCTGAATACAAATGTGACTTGTATACAATCGGGACTGTCTCACCTTCATTAAATGTCACATGGCCCCAGCTATTACCCTGATGACCAAATGTGTTTTGTTGTGCTGGAAGCATGTCTGTCTGCAATTCTCTAAGAATGCGTATATGTTCAGTTGTCCAGAATTTACTTGAGAAATCGGGACGTATTAAGTCATGTAAAGGTTTTATGCGCGTAGCATAATCTGGAAAGTAGGTTCTGCCAAAATTTAAGAAAGCCAATAATGATTGGAGTTTTTTAATCGTATTCGGTGGTTGTAACTGTGCACACTTTTCTAAGAATTGTGGCGCTAGGCTCTTCCCTTCACTTGACAGCTCATATCCTAGAAACAGGACGCTGAGGAAGGCTATTTTTGATTTTTTTAAGTTAAATTTGTAGCCATATTCGGCAACCCCTACAACAATGCAGGCTACCCGTCTTAAATGTTGTA
The DNA here is from genome assembly GCF_031143425.1 of Pleurodeles waltl. NCBI lineage: Eukaryota > Metazoa > Chordata > Amphibia > Caudata > Salamandridae > Pleurodeles > Pleurodeles waltl. Next base: position 486,202,988 of record NC_090436.1, read on the forward strand.
GTAATTCATCATCCGTGAAATATATATCATCTACATAGGACAATGCTTCAGGGTCAAACTTGTGTAAAATGGCAGTGACACGAGCCGCGAACAGTCCTGGGCTGTTCTTATACCCCTGAGGTAAACAACAGAATTTTTCCTGAAAGCCTAGTGCGCTAAAGCTTGTTAAGTCTCTGCTGTCAGGCGCTATATTCTGGCAGAAAAACCCACTGGAAATGTCTAGTGTTGTTTTGTATTTTTTACGCACTATATTGCTCAGTAGTGCAGTGCTATGTGAATTTTGTATAGCATAGGTGCATGTATGACTATTTAGATGTCTGTAGTCTAAGACTATTCTGTATGAATGGTCTGGTTTAGCTATGGGGAAAAAAGGGCTATTCATTGGCGAGACACAGGGTTCAATCACACCCTGGTACTCTAATTGTGTGAGTATTTCTCTCACTGGTGCTTTTGCTTCATGTTTAATACGATACTGCGGTTACGGCTGAGGTTCACTTTTAATGGGAATAACATGGTAGGGGGAATCCTTATCCCATCCTACGTGATTTCTGTATAATGCAGGTGCTTGTGCTAGAGCCCATTCAATGGAATAGGATTCAGCTAGTTCCTCTGGAACAAGGGGCGAGAAGGAAGGCTTAATGACATCTTCTCCATATGGGCAGGTACAGACCAAGTCAGGCAGCCAATCTTGTTCGGCCAACAAGAAATCATTCACTTTTACTATGCGATCCCAAAAGATTGCGTCTATTGTGCGTTCAATGTCTCCTTCTAATTGTAGCGTTACTTTGTACACCCTATCAGGCTTGGAGACACGCATGTCTGCTGTTTCTACTTGTATAAAGTCATCAGTTGCTTTTACCTCCAGATGCTCAAAAGATTCCGGCGAACTATGGTGACCTCTGCCGTGCTGTCTAGCAATGCTAGAGCCCGATTCTTGTTCTTCAAGAGGACCCTCCTCCTGTGTGGCATGTCGGACTGCAACTGCTGCCACTTTTTTCTTTTTAAATTGTTGTTTTTGTTGGGCAGGTTTCTCTTGCTTTTTAACAGAAACCTCCGAAGAGCGTTGTGATTCCTGTCTCGGTTTCACATACTCTGTTCTTCGCTCTGATTGCCCATCTCTCTCATTTCTCTTTTCCGATGAGTCCTGAAAGGAACGAGATTGGCGTGTATCAGTATATTGATATCTATCAGGCGTTTTGATATTATCTCTATTTCTGAGATTATACCTATTCTGTGGGGTCTCCGTACGCAGAGATTCTCCCCTTTCTTTTTTAGGCGTTTGTTGCTTTTTTTCCAAGCGTTTCTTATTACCCTCAGGTTGTTGTTTGGGGTTATCTTTATTTGATTTACCCTGGAATTGAGGTTTTTGTGGTCTGGCCCCTAGGCTATCTCGACCGATACTTGAATACGTTTCTGCTATTATTTTAGGCAGCTCTCGTTCTTGATCTTGTTGCGGAACGTCACGAAGCCGCATACGCACTGCAAGTTCGACTGATACCCCTTTAAGGTTACTTAAAATGATTGAGGACACTGTGGCAAAATTGCCCATCAATTGCATCCCCAAATCTAGGGCCGGGGCAGCCCCATATTCATCTTGAATTTGTTTCAGCACTTCTGGTAAAATGGCAAGTGTCGGTGTACCGTGTACAGTTGTGTAGAGCGTGGCAAATACCGTACCCCAGGTATTACAGTTTTCTACTGTAGGGACCATCCCAAAGGGCAAGCACATTGTTAATATTCTATGTTTATCCTGATGTCCCATATGAGGAAATACTGCCTCCAGCGTATTAATTTTTTGTGCTAACCAAAACTGAGTTTCTTCTCGTTTGGCGGGTACTTTACCCATAATCGAATGTACAGTCGCAGGATTTATACCTGGCATTACTGCATGTGGATGTGCTGGAGCAGCACTCGCTGGATTTGTATTTAATGTTTGCATCACAAATTGTACTAATCGTCTATATATTGCTGTTAACTCAATGTATAAGCGACAAACCTCAGGTACTGCTAAATTTCCAACCGCAGGATGTGGTGTATAGGTGGCCAATAAAGGCCAGGCAGGACCGTCATTACTTAGTGGACCTAACATTACTTGTAATATTGTATGGGGTAGGGTGCCATCAAGCCAATTATTATGTTCTTGATAAGATAGAGGTATCTCTAAATATGCGTACGCTCTATATTGTCCAGGCGCGTTCGCAGGTGTATATTGGTGAAATGTATTTGTGTTCCCATCAACTGCTGGAAATGTGACCCAAGAGTAAAAAAGTTCTGTTCTGTAAGCTGCATGGGCGTCCACCACGTATGTGACTGGACCTCCCTAGGCCGTTAGGGCATTTGCTAATAAGTGTGCTGTGAGAGGTTGTCTCATGTTAACAGCTATTTGTACATGTTGGGGATTCGCCATGTCAGCAACTCTATGACTTTAGAGAAGACACACCAAAATAGGGTTTCCATTTTAAAGTTCAAGCTTGAACAACTGCCAGTTGTAATAGGATTACCTGGACAACTGTGGTGGAAATCCTCAGTACCACGGACGTCTCTGCATACGGCATTGAGGTGTCATTATATATAATGAGGCAAAGATACTACGGAGGACCCGACTATTCCATCCTGACCAAACGTTGGCGGTCCCATGTCGCGTTGGCTCTCATTATTCTAATGAGACTACTGGATTTTGAGCAGCAAGATCGTCCACAGTGTGGGAGACTGAGTCTGACCCACGGTGGGTGACATCTGTCACTCCAAATCCGGGTTTTGCTCCAGCTAACCAGCAGTGCCTCATCTCTCCCGAAAGGTACAGATGATTGCGCAGCCGATCGCATGACATATCATACTTCTCAGGGAAGTCGTGGTCACTCAGGTCACATCCGGTTCTCTCATTCACAATTCTGTCTCATATATAAATGACAATGGAAGCAGTATATGTTTTAAAGACTGGTTTAATAAAACGACTGCATTTTAGATAGCAAAGCGTGAGCTGCAATAACCAGAACAAAACCACATGACAATATTAAAATGGTGACGATGAGAGTGAAGCATAAGAATAATGCTATCATATTGCCACTAAAGTCGATGGACTATTTTCTATCTGAATCATAATTTGAGCACAGCATGTTAAGCTCTAATCCTGCCTTTCAGGTTCCCCCGGGAGGACATCAACCCTCATACCTGAGCAAAGGCCTGTAGTCTGCGTTAGCATTTGCAGCAAAGCATTCAGCATACAGTTGTTGTTCCCTGGCTGGGATCTCTCTCTTAACGTGTGACTAGGAAGTGTTTTTATAATAACACAGCTAATGTTCTAAGAAAACGTCCCTACGTAAGGATGTGTATTTTCTACGACTGTTGGAGACTAAAATTCTACCACGTTCACCGACAATGTACCAAACTGTAGCCTTGACTGAAGCACAAAGTGATCAAGAATGTGTTGTTTGAGAACACAGTGCTGGGCTAAGCAAAACAGTTAGATAGAAGAAATTAAAACAAGACCGTAAAACTGGTTATTGTACAAATAACAATGCAAAGCTGAATAAAATATATCTAGATCAGAGTGCACAGTGGCCTAGTGTATTACACTAACATGCATGGAGCTATAACTAAAATGGCTACACAACAGTACTGTTTAAGCGATTCTGGAGTTGTGCAAAGACTTCTTCTTCAATTATCTGACTGATGAATGATAGGTGGGTGATGGGCAAATAGTTGGTACGGTTATTGATATCTAGTGTCACTTCTTTCAGGAGTGGAAGGATCCTGAGGCCTTCTGGACAAAGATCTTTACAAATGGATGCATTGATAATAGTGAGCAGGCATGAGAAAGCTTCCTTGGAGAAAGCTGTGATGAAGGTCAAAGGTAGGACATCGTCTTCATAGGAAGTGGCTTTGACAGAATTGAAGATGTCAGCCAGGTCTACGAGAGACAGTGGTCTCAGGGGTAACCAATGTGGGATGCAGTACCGAGAATTATGTGTTAGGGTCAAAGCAGGATGGCTGTTGTTGATGTGCTGTTATATTTTTTCACTGAAGACATTGATGACATTATATTTGTCTGTAAAGTTGGGACTGGAGGGTCCGGCAAGGTCTTGATGAAGTGCTTGATTGACTTAAAGTGCATTTTGCTTCTATTGCTACCTCATGCCTGGCTAGAGAGCTGTTCAACATGGTGAGCAGGCAATCCAAGATATGGGCACAAAATCACAGAAAAAGACGTTTGAATATCATCTCCATGGTTGGACAGAGGACTGGGGTGTGGGGGACAGGACTCTCCTACTGGTGATGGATGAGATGTACTATGATGAGATGCATTTTCTCTTCTGGTTGGTACAGCTACTCTTGATCCAGTGTCCTTTTCTATCATGAGGTTTTCAGTGAATGCTACAGTGGGATTACTTTACTCAGTGTAGTTAAGTCAACTATGTTTGTGTTGACCTGATGATAATGTGTGCAATAATATGTGTTCCATTGTACAACAATTAAGTGCAGAAAGCACTACATAATTACTGTTACAATTACAATATCAGAAAAAATGTGTAACAAAATGGGTTATTAGTCGGTGAAGATGTGAGTCCTGTCCAAGCAGCAAGTTCCTAAATCATTTAAGTCCAAACACATAGGCCCTCATTACAACCCTGGCGGCAAATCCTGCTTACCGCCGTACAGAAGCCACCAACATACCATCGCAGCTGCGGAATTCCGCTACAGGTATTACGACTCGCAGCTCAGAATCCGCCACAATACAGACACCCACACAAGATCGTCACACCAAAGGTCAGTGATAAACTGGCGAGACCAAAACCCACACCGTCACGCCAACAGGAATACGCCGACACTATCACGACCCACGAATCAACGCGGCGGTCTTTTAACCGCGGTAATCCATTGGCGGTACACACCGCCGCTCTCAAAATACACACACATTTACAAAACACAACCACATTGGACAATTCGAAATACACACACCTGATACACATACAAACACCACACCCAATCCAATATAAAGCACACACCCACATCACCCACAAACCCTTACAACCAGAAATTTGAAAGAAGGCCAGAGAGAGAGATTACCGAACACAACACCAGCATCCACAGACACACAACACCATCACTTATACAACATCCACGCACCTCAGACAACACACACAAACACATCCCCTCACACATCACAACACACACCACCTCACACATCACCCACAGCACATCATGGCACCACAACGACACCCCAGGTTCTCTGAGGAGGAGCTCAGGGTCGTGGTGGAGGAAATCGTCTAGGTCGAGACACAGCTATTCAGATCAGAGGTGCAGCAGACATCCATTGCTAGGAAGATGGAGCTATGGCGGAGAATCGTCGACATGGTCAACGCAGTGGGACAGCATCCAAGAACATGGGATGACATCAGGAAGAGGTGGAACGACCTATGAGGGAAGATACGTTCCGTGGTCTCAAGACACCAGATTGCAGTACAGAGGACTGGCAGCGGACCCCCACCTCCTCCCCCACAACTAACAACATGGGAGGAGCAAGTCTTGGCTATACTGCATCCTGAGGGCCTTGCAGGAGTAGCAGGAGGAATGGACTCTGGTAAGTCAACTCTTAACTATTACATGCCCCACCCTACCTGCATGCTATCACATACCCCCACCCTCAACCTCACCCCCCATCACTCCAACACCACACAAATGTCCCACTATCACATCCCACCCATCCCAACACCAAGCCCTGCATGCAACACCAAAGCATGGACACCCATCACCAAAGCATGTCCACTACAGATACCCACACAGATCCCCAAACCAAATATCACACAAGGTCCTAGACAAGAATGTAAGCACTGGGGTACAAAGTCACCCACCCATTGCACATGATGGCGCACACAGATGCAATAATCATGCCTTTACACCCCTGAAGGACCCCTACCCAAAATCACCGGACAGGAGATTCCAGACATGGCCACCCCCCCCCACAGAAGAGGCCCACAGTGATGACAGCAGCTCTGTCCAACTGGATCAAGATGACCAGCCCGGCCCATCTGGGACCTCAGGACAGTCGGTTCCCCTGACACTATCACATGCCACCACAGAGCCTCCCCCCTCAGAAAACACCAGCACAGCACCCACCCAGTGGCCCATCCCTCTGTCCCCCAGACACGTCAAGCAGCATTGTGTCCACCACTACAGGGAACCCAGGCAAACCCATCACCCCAAGAACATCAGGGACCTGGGGGCAGTGGCAGTGGGCACACGGTTCAGGGGACAGAGGCACAGGAAAACAGGGGAACTGGGAGGACTGCTGTGCAACAGCGGGAGGACAGGCCCAGAGAACTCACTCTCCACAAGGCCCTCTCCAACATCATGGGAGCGTACCATCATTCCCAGGAGACAATGGCAACAGTACTGGCCATCTTTCAGGAGACCCAGCGGCTGCAGGAGGAACAATATCTGGGGATCAGGGAGGAACTCAAGTCCATCAACACCACCCTGGTCACCATTGTAGGCGTGCTGAAGGACCTTGTCAACACCAGGAGAGACACTGGCACAACAAGGGGCCCCTGACACTAGCCTAAGTGATGAACAGCCCTCCACCTCTGCCGGCGCTAGTGGATAGGAGGCACCGCCACAGGACCATGACACCAGCACCCCACCCCCTGCAGATGGAGAACCACCCCGCAAACGGTCCCTGCGATCCAGGGACAAGACAGAGAACAATGCCAAGACCCCCGCCAGGAAATGAGGCCCCCCTGAATGTCATCCTTCTGTCCCACTTTGACACCCTGTCCATACTTAAACTGCCCTAGCTCCACTTCCTATGCCCCTTTGGACAATGCCGTAGACATTCCTCCACCATCACCCCTGACCATTTTACAACCCCCTCCACTTATTTGCACAGAAATAAACACCCTTGAATCACAAAACAATCTGGAGTCAGTCTGTGTTTTCACACAAGTGTATTTGCAATAACTATGGAATATAGCAATGTCAATTTTATTGTCAACATACCGATGTAACACAGCTCTAGTCCATGAGGTAATATAGCAGAGGTCACACAGTGGGACCCACATCTGTTAAATGGATGGCAAAGTGACAAGTCTGGGTCCATACACTGAGTGAAAATTAAAGACTTATGATAGGTCAAACAATTGTATGAGATGTGGGAAGCAGTGACATCTTCATACCTGTGTCTCGCTGGAAGTATTGCTGGATAACGTTGTTTCTGTTGTCGATATCCTCTTCTTCTGCCTCCTCTTCACTGTCCACAGGCTCCACAGCTGCCACAAGACCTCCAGCTAGACCATCCTCCTGCAGAAAAGGCACCTGTCGTCGGAAAGCCAGGTTGTGCAGCATACAGCAGGCCACGATGATCTGGCAAACCTTCTTTGGTGAGTAGTACAGAGAACCACCTGTCATATGGAGGCACCGGAACCTGGCCTTCAGGAGGCCGAAGGTTCTTTCTATAATCCTCCTAGTTCACCCATGTGCATCATTGTAGTGTTCCTCTGCCCTTGTCCTGAGATTCCTTACTGGGGTCAGTAGCCATGACAGGTTGGGGTACCCAGAGTCACCTGCAAATGTTGAGGGACAACTGTTAGACATACACTAACCCGTAGGGACAACCCCAGACCCAGACAACTATTCACAGGGTATAGGGTCCTTGTCCTCACCTATTAGCCACACATGGTGCGTCTGGAGTTGCCCCATCACATAAGGGATGCTGCTATTCCTCAGAATATAAGCGTCATGCACTGAGCCAGGAAACTTGGCATTCACATGGGAGATGTACTGGTCTGCCAAACACACCATCTGCACATTCATCGAATGGTAGCTCTTCCGGTTTCTGTACACCTGTTCACTCCTGCGTGGGGTTCCAAGGCCACATGTGTCCCATCAATGGCACCTATGATGTTGGGGATATGTCCCAGGGCATAGAAGTCCCCTTTCACTGTAGGCAAATCCTCCACCTGAGGGAAAACGATGTAGCTGCGCATGTGTTTCAGCAGGGCAGACAACACTCTGGACAACACGTTTGAGAACATTGGCTGGAACATCCATGATGCAATGGCCACTGTAGTCTGAAAAGACCCACTTGCCAGGAAATGGAGTACTGACAGGACCTGCACTAGAGGGGGGGATTCCTGTGGGATGGAGGACAGCTGACATCAGGTCTGGCTCCAACTGGGCACACAGTTCATGGATTGTTGCCCGATCAAGTCTATAGGTGACTATTACGTGTCTCTCTCCCATTGTCGACAGGTCCATCAGCGGTCTGCCTATCGGAGGATACCGACATCTCATCACCTGCCCCAGCGGACGTCACCTATGGACGAGAACAGCAAGCAGAGAGTCAGCCAACACTGAGGTATTACAAAATGTCATTTCCACACATTTGTCAATCCACAATGTGCCTGTTACTGTGTGTATGCAAGGCCTAGATAGGTGTGACACAGTTATAATTAATGCCATGTGGCCCCCTGAAATGGCGGCTGCCTGACCTGTAGGGTGGGACAAGGGGATATGAGGTAACTGCGCTGGCGTACTACACCGTCGCGGTAGGTGGTCGAAGACCGTGGCGCAATCGGCATTGGTTAACATTTGACCCTATGGGTCCCAGGAGCCAATGACGATGTGTACGTCGGTGGTAACGGTACGCACTGCCGCGGACGTGACCGCCATTTTCTATCTGTACACTCACTTGATACCTGACCTTCAACAGGAGAGGACCTACACTGCAAGTGCTGCTGTGACCTCAGTCTGGAAGCGACAATGGCTCATGTGCCTGGGGAAAGGGCCCCTGCCTTCACTTCGGAGGAGTTGAGGAGTTAGTTGATGGGGTCCTCCCCCAGTACACGCTACTCTACGGTCCTCTAGGCAAACAGGTGAGTACACTGTGAGCATGCTGCATGGGCAATGCCTGTTTGGAGTGGTGTGGATTGAAGATACATGGGGGGCGACTGAGCCCTGCATGAGTGGACGGTGAGTGTATGGGCGTCAGGGCAAGGGTGGGAACGTGGCCCAATGACTGTGGCAGTCCGGACGGTTAAAGTTTTTCATTTTCCCCTATACTATTCCTGTACGTCAGTGCCCACCAGAAGAAGGATATTTGGCGTGCCATCGCCAAGGACGTCCGGACCCTGGGGGTCCACCACAGACGGAGCACCCACTGCCAGAAAAGATGGGAGGACATTCGCCGCTGGAGCAAGAAGACAGCGGAGGCCCAGCTGGGGATGGCCTCCCAACGTGGGAGGGGTGCCCGTAGCACCATGACCCCCCTGATGTTCCGGATCCTGGCGGTGGCGTATCCGGAGTTGGATGGGCGCTTGAGGGCATCACAGCAGCCACAAGGGGGTGAGTACACTCTCATTCAGCTGACTCTGCGCGCTTGACGAGGTGTGTGGAGGGGGGAGGTGGGCTGTGGGTTCCCCTAGGCCAGGGCGAGCTTTGTAGGCAAGGTCCCTTTGTGAGGCAGGCTATGTGGTACCCCACCCCTACCAGTGGTAAGAGCCATCTACACCTAGTCAGGCTCCTGTGACTTCCATGTGTGCAGCAATCGGGCATAGGCCTTGTGCCCCATGGCCCTGTGAATACTCTAGGAACTATAAGTGCATGGCGTAGTGCAGAGGGCTGCTGTGTCTGTAGTGTCCACCAACAGTAGTGGTATTGCATGCACTGAACATGTCTTTCTTCTGTCATTCCCCCCCTTTTTGTGGTCTCCCTGTTCTTGTATGCAATAGCATAATCAGGGAGAGGAGCAGTGGCACCGGAGCAGGAGGGAGCTGCATCCCACTTGGCCCTGGAGGGCGAGACAATGCAGTCTGAAGCCACCAGTGGGACAGAGGGCGAGGGGATCTCCACGGCAGGGACAGGAGGTGACAGCAGCGACAGCGACTCCTCCTCTGATGGGAGCTCCCTTGCGGTGGCGGGCCCCTCTGTGCCCCCGCATCAACAGATACAGCCGCCACCCCCACTACCAGCACCGCCCTCCCAGCAGCCCCTCAGCGTGTGTCCCGTGGCAGTTCACCTAGGAGGGTGGGCATCCCTTCGCCCCAGGCACCTCAGGCCCTGCCCAAGTCAACCCTGCAGCCCTCAGTGAGGAGGCTATTGACCTCCTGAGATCCCTCACTGTTGGGAAATCTACCATTGTGAATGCCATCCAGGGTGTCGAGAGGCATTTGCAACAAACAAATACATACCTGGAGGGCATTCATTCTGGCCAGGCAGCCCAACAGAGAGCATTTCAGGCTCTGGCCTCAGCACTGATGGCAGCCATTGTCCCTGTGTCCAGCCTCCCCCCTCCAACTTCCTCTACCCAGACCCAATCCCCTGTACCTCAGCCTATCCCAAGCACACCATCAGACCAGCATGCACACACCTCAACACACAAGGGTGGCTCAGGCAAACATAAGCACCACACATCCCACAGGCACTCACACAAGCATCATACCCATGCACACATACCAACATCCACTGCCTCCACTGTGTCCCCCTTCTCCACATCCTCCTCCTTCCTCCCAGTCTCGTCTCCACTCACACCTGCATGCACTACATCTTCAGCCACTACCTCCATCACCAGCACGCCCATCACCACACACCGCTCACGCGCACTCACCACCCCCACTACCATTCACACATCTCCTGTGTCCTCTCCCAGTGTGTCTGTGAGCCCTCCTCCCAAACTACACAAACACAGGCACACACCCACCCAACAGCCATCCACCTCACAACAGCCTCCAGCCCATGCACTTTCACCCAAATTCATCAGACGTATACCTCCTACAACCACTACCTCTTCCTCCACTCCCAAACCCCCTCCATCTACCCGTCCCAGTGTGTCTAAAAAACTTTTCCTGGCTAATATTGACCTCTTCCCTACACCTCTCCCCCGTCCGTCCCCTAGGGCCAGGCTTTCCAGGTCCCAACCCAGCACCTCAGCCACCACATCACCAGGAACAGTAGTGCCAGCAACTGCAGGCTATTGGAGTGCGCCAACCAACAGGGCTGCCAGTGTGCCACGGAGCGAGGGCAAGGACATTCCGCCACCTGCAAAAGTTAAAAACTTGCCCACGTCCCGGAGGGAGAATCAGAAAACACCTGCCACCAAGGGCTCAGGGAAAACGAAAGGGGATGGTGGCAAGACAGCTGCGCCACCATCCAAGGTGGGGAAGGGCCAGAAAATAAAGGGCAAGTCAGGAGAGGGCATGTTGGCACCGACAATTGGACCAGTGTCACACCTTCTGTCCACACCGACACCAACCTGTACAGCGGACAAGACCGCCACCTGCACCGCCACCTGCACCGCCACCTGCACCACCACCAGCACCGCTGTCATTGAGGCCACCACCAGCACTGCAGTCAATGAGCCCGCCACCAGCACCGATGCCACAGAGGCCGCCGCCGCCAGCACCGCTGCCACAGAGGCCGCCGCCACCACCGCCGCCACAGAGGCCGCCGCCAGAAGAGAGACTGTGGCTTTGCACTCCCCAGGATACAGCAGTGGGCATGGAGCCCCCTCGTGGAGCAGTGGCGTCTGCATTCATCAGGCTGAGGTCCCCCCCTCTCTCCCCCTGAGGCGCCTGTTTCATTTAGATCTGATGCCCCTGCAGTTTTCTCTCCGTTTGAAGTCTGGTGTCATGTGTGGGCCTCGCCCATGCATTTTGGGACTCTGATCCACGGACGGTGTTTGAGTAATATCCGGACTTGTGTAGTTGGTGTACATATTTGTATATACTGATTTTTGAAAATGCACTATTTGATTTTTATTGATTACATTTGTTCAAATCAATTCCTTTTGTCCTTGCGTTATTGAAGGGGGGGGGTGAGGGGTGCATATGTAATGTTGCTGCATGTATTTGTGTGTATGTTGTAGTGGGTGAGGGTGGGGGTGTTGCGTGTTGAATGTGTGTGTCACTCTCTTTTACCTCCCCCCTCCTCTGTGTTGTAGGAGCAGTACTCACCGTGATTGTCACAGCCGTCTTTGGCGCTTCTGATAGAGGAGCAGGAAGACCATCGCAGGGAGTATCTGGAGTTCTGGCTCCATGGCGTCCTGGTTCCTCGTGGGGTGTGGAGAGGTAAGTGTTTTCCCTTCCAAATCCTGTTTCCGACATGGTTTTGTTTGCATTGGTTGTGCCACGAAAAGGTGGCGGATTGCCAGTTTGTGACAGGGTGGGCAGTACATTATCTTCCACCTGTCTGTTGGCGGTGACCGCCGGGGTGTTTGTTTGTACCGCCGTGGCAGCCAGAGTGTTAAAGTGGCTGTCTATGTTGGCGGTTTCCTCCATGGTCGTGATTCAATTTCTTTTCCCGCCGGCCTGTTGGCGGTCTTACCACCGCTTTAACACCGACCGCCAGGGTTGTAATGAGGGCCTATATGTCATACTTTTTAAATGCCATGCCCCCTGCCCTATGAGCATTTAGTGCTTATCTTACGGGTGGCATAAATATTAACAAGCATTTGCAATGCAACGGGTCTTGCGTTTGCTAGAGTTAGAGCTAGTAGCGTTGTAAATTCCTAACTGGACTTTTCTTGCCACATAAATTGCAAATGAAAAGTAAAACAGTTTACATAAGCAAGCAGGAACTAGATAGGAAGTCCGCTTCATATTCCTCTCTATTTCATTTAAAGTTTTGAGGTAAAATGGTAAATGCATCTATACTGAACCATACGTGGGTAAACACGCCACCCATGTTGAGAAAGAAGGTAAGGATTTAGTTACAGACCAGTCTACAGCGTAAAAAAGACATTGCATGAATGACTGTCCTTGGTTAACAGTAAAGCTGTTGAAAAGGCAATAATGTCCCAAGCCCATTTGTCCATAAAATATAGGATTTATTTTTGCGTTCAAGTTCCTTGATTATTGGACTCTTTGGGACTATAAAGTGTTTCAAAGCAAACTAAGCTAACGCTTTTTGTGTAAACCATATAAGTAAGTTCAATGTCATGTACAAAACTGAAGTCCAGATGCCACACTCAAAGGTTTAATGGAGAATGTCAAAAAATTATAAGTTTTTAGTTTACCAAAAAGTAATAAGCAGCTAACCAGTTAAAAAGAACAGAAGCCATATAATAACTAGCCAGAGCCCTGTAGCATTCCTAGGTTCTGAGCATCAGCACACCCCTCACTCAACTGAGTGCAATTTTGTGTCCAAATGCACTTGGTCATTAATGAGCTAAAGAGCTTACCTAGTGACAAAATAGTTTTTTGGGAAGGGTGCCGTAGGGCATGAGTCCTTAGTCGGGCTTTATGGTTTGTAGTCAATAAAGTTAACACTGGATGCACAGACTTTTGTGAAAGCACATAGAAAGATTCCTGGAGTATGCATACGGGCCACCATGTCCAAAATCGTTCAGAAGCTTCTTGCTTTGAACTGGTAAACAACAGCTCCTGGAAGTAAGCAGATACACGCTGGCAAGTCCACATGTGTGTGCAGAACGTTCTGGACCAGTGACAACGTATTCACAACATGGATGACTTGCCGAGTGAATGAAAACTGAAAGAAAATTCACGCCCAAAATGTGTCATAGTGATTTTCAATAATACACGAAAATGTTGCTTTTTTTTTTTCTCAAGAGAGGGAGGGTGACTCCAATTTCTCAAAGACTTGATATCTATGCATACTGCAAGTACCAGCACTGAACAACAAGAAAAAAAACAGAAAACTCCTCCAGCACAGGGAAACGTGTAAGTAAGGAGACAGCCAATCTTTATATCCGTCAGGCAGCCCTGGTGTGCCCTGTGTAACTGCTGTAGTAATTCCTATAGTAATTCCTGTGAATTGGCCAGCCAGCACTGTGTTTAGGATCTTAGCTCATAGTACAATTCTACAAGTGGTAATACAAGTCTCAGAATGCACTGTGCTGATGCACAACACGTCGGAACGTAGTCATGCATAACATGGGATCCATTAATACCTACGTTACAGCAGGAATAAAAGCACATTGGGTTTTTACCGTTGCAAGCTGAGTGTACAGCAGTCGGGGTAACAGTAAGTCAGCCTTGTGAACTGCCGGCCTCTCTCCCTCTTGTTGTCCATCTTTGCCACTAGTGCTGCCTGCGTGTGCTCGGTGTGTGTCACGTGACATTGGGAGAGAGTGACCAGACCAACACGCGTTCTTTATGTGTGTAAAAGGCCGCTTTATTGGAACAGGTGCCCTTAAGCCTACCCCGCCTGGCCTTTGCCTAACAAAACTAAAGCCTCACTAGACATCAATCACCTGTCCCCGCCCCTCCCCCTCCACTACCCCGGACCCTCCCCCCTTTCTTCTCGTCCTGTCTCCTCCTTCCTCTTGTCTCCTTTCTTTCCCTGTCCCATCCGCTTCTTGAACCTGTCCTCTAATGATCAGTCCCCTGCCTGTCCCTGTCTACTTAATACTCCTTCCCGTCCTAATACCTGACATGCCCTGCCAAATCCGTCCTCCACCCGAGTTTTAACTAGCTGCCCTGCAGCTGTCCCCGCCGCAGCTCGCACCTGTCCAAAGCGACAAACTCAAAGAAGAAGAGGCACCCGCTTGAACAAGACAACCTGATAAAATGGGAGGGTGGGCGGGAAATTAACCAAGGGAGCCCAGACTAACGTCCCAGCCACCAGGTCACCTTTACAAAATGGTGGCTGGTGACCCAAAATGTCCGCATAAATAAGCCCCCCGCCCCTCCCCTAACTGGCATCCCGGACGCCCAACCGCGTCGCGGGTCGTGCCACCTCCCCCAAAAACCCCGGGGGGAAACTCCTCGTGTCTCGTCCTTCCCCCCGAGGCCCCATTGGGAGAGAGTGACCAGACCAACACGCATTCTTTATGTGTGTAAAAGGCCGCTTTATTGGAACAGGTGCCCTTAAGCCTACCCCGCCTAGCCTTTGCCTTACAAAACTAAAGCCTCACTAGACATCAATCACCTGTCCCCGCCCCTCCCCCTCCCCTACCCCGGACCCTCCCCCCTTTCTTCTCGTCCTGTCTCCTCCTTCCTCTTGTCTCCTTTCTTTCCCTGTCCCATCCGCTTCTTGAACCTGTCCTCTAATGATCAGTCCCCTGCCTGTCCCTGTCTACTTAATACTCCTTCCCGTCCTAATACCTGACATGCCCTGCCAAATCCGTCCTCCACCCGAGTTTTAACTAGCTGCCCTGCAGCTGTCCCCGCCACGAGAAAAGGCCCCCGACTTTTCTGCCCCCCCCCAGGGCTCCTTGAACAACTTCGTCAACTGCTCTTTTATCTGCAAAAGGTACAACTCCATCCCTATAAACGATAAGTGCACCCCATCATCCCTAAAGAACTCGGCATCTTCAAATTTCAAATCCAAGTGCTCTAAAAATGTTATTCCTCGCCTGACGCAAAAACCCTTCATCTCTTTATTCAGCTTCTGCCTGGCTCTCTCAATCGCTCCGGGCTTCCTCACCCCTCTCCAAACCCGACGCGGAACAAACGCTGTCAAAACTATGTGGGAACCTTTCCACTGTTCCAATACCACCTGTAAATCTGCCTTCATCCTTTTCAATAAGTTGAGTCCTGTTGTTCGCACCAAATCATTCTCCCCAAGATGAATAAACAACACATCCGGACAATGTGCCCTGCCCTTTACCATTTGCAGCCTTGGTAACAGCTCCTCCCATAACATGCCCCCTTTCCCTATCCATCTAATCCTGAATCTCGCCGACTCTAGCCCCAAGTTGTCTCCCATAGATGTTCTCCGCGCCTGCCATTGTGCCCACTTTATAAATGAATGTCCAATGACCCATATCTCCAGGTACTCCGCGTCCGGCCCCAGTACCACACCTGCAAAAGAAAAAACAAGCATGAAAGCATTCACCGCACATGTTAAAACTCTAAACATCCCATCCCCGCACATAGCGCCTAAAACAATCCGATTTCCACCTTCCCAGAGCCATCAACTCCTCTCTATTCCATCCCTTGTTCCCTGCCTCTGTGGCCACCCCAATTCTAAAGGAGTGCGTGCCGAAATCCCTTGGCTCCAGGCCGATCCTAACCAGTCCCTTTCTCAAAACTGCCAACAGTTGGGCTGCAGAAACCCACCTGCCATCCGCATGACAGAAAACCGGACCCTCTAAAGATGTAGCCCTCTCTCTCAGACAGACCCCCAACCCGACCGGACAAACAAATCTAATCGGATAGGGCCTCAGGTATACCGTAGCCCCTGCACCTTTTTGATCCGTCTTCGAATACCGGACACGCAACGCCAGGCTTTCTTGCCTTCGCTGGACGTCATTCCATCTGATCCCCTCCTTCCCTCGTAACCCCAGCAACTCAGACACCCGAAAGGCCCCAAAAAACAACCACGCCATCAATGTCCTAAAAATCAACGTCTCATAAGCATCATAACATATGTCCCCCAAAGCCGGTAGCAATAACTTCAAGATTGCTATAGATATCGGTTGCCTGACACGTCCCGTCGCCCCCAACGACTTCTCCCAACCTTGTAGGATCCTTAAACCCAGTTCCCCCGCCGATGGGGGGTAACCCCATAATAGCTTTCCCATAAACCCGAGCGCCGACAACTTACCGGAAATCGTCACCCTGCTCTGCCCTTTACCAATCAACTCCATAATATATTGGACCACGTCCTCAACAATGTCCTCCTGCCTTGCCCGACGATGAGCCCCCGATTGTAAGAACTCACTCCAAGCTTTTGCATACGCTCGCCGTGTAGACGGAGCCAAGGAGTTCAAAACCAGCTGTAACATCCGCGATCGCCTACTGTCCAAAGCACTTCCGGCATGCGTATTCTTCTCAATGCGACACCCGTGGTTAATCCATGGAAACGCTGCCACTGCGAACGAGACAAAGCATCCGCTATGTCATTATTCGCCCCCGGCACATGACGCGCTCTAAAATGTATGTCGTGTCGCAAGCACTGAAGGACGAATACACGCAACAACTGTAAAACCCCCGCTTCGCGCGCCGACTGCCGGTTCACCATCTGCACCACCGCCATGTTGTCAACCCGGAAAAGCACCCGCGAATGACGAAGTTCCGCACCCCATAGCCAAACCGCCACTATCAGCGGAAAAAGCTCCAAAAACGCAATGCTGCGACCCCCATGCTTCCATTCACTCGGCCATTCCTCCGCACACCATCGACCATCCCAATACACACCAGAACCATAAGCTCCCGACGCATCTGAGAACAGCTGTACGTCCCAGTCGCAACTCCTCCACACCTTCAACGGTATGCCGTTAAAAATCTCCAAAAACTTTGCCCACATCCGCAAATCCTCACGCACCCCCACCTTCAACCGCACATGGTGATGTGGAAGCGCGTGCCCCGATAGTGCCAACGACAGTCGTCTGCAAAATGTTCGACCCGCGCGCACCACCCTACACGCAAAGTTTAAGTGTCCCAACAACACTTGCACCTCTTTAACTGTCACCTTATTCTTTGCCACCATTCCCCGAATCCGCTCCACCATGTCTGCTTTTTTATCAGCCGGCAATCTGGCCATGCCTTCCACCGTGTCCAGCTCTATTCCCAAAAACGACAGTGCCGTAGTTGGCCCCACTGTCTTTTCGGGAGCCAGGGGCACTCCCAGGTCTCCCATTATTCTCACAAAGCCGCTCAGCACCGCCGCGCAAAGCGTGCTGTCCGCCGGCGCAGCAAAGAAAAAATCATCCAAATAATGTGTCACCCATTGGTGGCCCGTAATCCTCCGAAAAATCCATTGTAGAGCCGTACTAAATTGCTCAAACAGCACGCACGAGCTGGAGCAACCCATGGGCAAAGCCTTGTCCACATACCAATTTCCCCGAAATTGGATGCTCAACAACCCAAAGTCATCGGGGTGAACCGGGAGCAATCTAAATGCCGACTTCACGTCCGTCTTTGCCATCAGTGCACCCGAGCCCAACTGTTCAATCATCTCAACCGCCACATCCACAGACGCATATGACACTCTGGTGAACTCCTCCGGAATAAAATCATTCACCGGTGTGCCTTCGGGCCATGATAAATGATGGATAAGCCGGAATTGCCCTTTTTCTTTTTTGGGCACAACCCCAATAGGGGACACAATGAGATTATCCAATGGCCAGACCGAGAAGGGGCCCGCCATGCGACCCTCTCGCATCTCCTTGTCCAGCTTGTCTTGCACCAGCCCCTCTTTACCTTGAACCGATTTCAAATTTTCCGCCCATCGTCGCTCCCGGGGACCGCAATAACCCAGCCGAAAACCGACCCGAAAACCCTTCACCAAAAACCACGCCACCCTCGGGTTATCATAACCCATCAAATATTTCTCCAAGCAATCCACCTTAACTGCCGTACGAGCCCTTACTCGCCACCCCTTGTCGCTGTCGCTGTCCATCTCGCGCCCCGTAGCCATTGCTCTGGCCTCTGCTCGGTGCCCCTCCCGAGGCTGTAGCATTTTGCTGGCCTCCACATAGTGTGACTGGATGTCTCCCAGCGCACTTGGAGCATTTGTGCCGGAACTTGCAGTACTCTCTGGTACAAAGTCCCTTATTATAATCCCAGCAAGCTCCCGTTCGACCGGACCCGACGCTGGTGGACCTGTTTGGGCTGGAGCCTCCTGACCCCACCCCTTGGGTGGGGCGGTCCCGAAAGGGCCGATAAATTATAGGCAGGCCACTTGCCGTAAAGACAGTCTTGCCAAACTTCGCTGGACCCATGGTGTGTTGCCACAGATCCGAGTCAATTTCCCCCCACTGCACTTCTGCATCTGCCGACAAACGCGCACAAAATTCTTCATCGTATTGCCGCCAGGCATAACCACCATAGTTGAGTTGTGCCTTACGTATAATATCCATATATTTAAACAACGCCACCGACCGCTCTGGAAACCGCTCGCAGTAAACACTGGCGAAAATCAAAAAGGCGGCTGTCCAATTCTCAATAGTTATCGGCACTTTCGGCCTCTTTGAAAGCTCCCACTCTTCCTCCTTAGAGCCTTCCTTTGCCCTGACCTCCCTGTGCAGTAATTTAAGAATATCAATATATTCCCCTTTCCAAATCTTTTCTTTTGTGGCCGGCGTTAAATGCGCCCCGAGCGGTTTCGCCGTACCCATATATGGCAGTCTGACCCGTTTCGATACCGGTTCCTTCTCTTTCTCTTCCTTTGCCTTCCCCTCTTTATCCTCATCAGCCCTCTTTCCTTCATCACCTGAAACCACTTTACCATCCCGCGCGCCGTCCGTAGACACCCCCGTGTCCTGAACATATATCCCTCTCACCAATCGTACTGACTCCTCTCTCGCTTCCGACGCCACAGACACCATTGAAACCGCCGAAATCTTACCTGGAGACAAAAGCGGGGGCCGCTCCTGAACCTTCTGCTGTTCTCCCAATCTCTCCCGTGACGCCTTCGACCGTCTATTCACCTGCGCCACCTGCAACGACTTACGGACAGGGTTAGCCACTCCCCGCCCCTGCCGTTCCCACCATTCGCTCTCACTCCCACTAGTACGCAGCTCCCCTTCTTCCAGAGTCACCTCGGACATCCTGTCCTCCTCATCCAACCCCTTCCGCAATCCCCTGACACCGCTCCCACTACAATGCGTACAACCCGCAGACTCTCCTTCATACAGCCATTTTTTTACCGGGCCCAGACGTTGCTCCTCCCAAGCTGCGGCGTCAGGGGGCGTAACGCCCACACTACCACACAGCCTCGCAGAAGCGTCTGCAGCCCTCCTCCGCCCATTACGCCGTCCTGTTGACGCCATCCGGCTAGCCGCCCTGGGGCTAGCCTTCTCTTCGTCCCAGGGTACTAGAGCCGCCCCTTGCTCTCCTGGGTCCTCCTCCTCAAAATCCAATGGGCCGTGTTCAAAAAGGTCTGGTGTGCCAGGTAAACCCACCCCTTCCATCACCTGCCTCTTACCCAAATCTGCGCCTGTTACTCCTTCCTCCTCACTGCTACCTTCCTCCTCCCTTGCCATGCCCCCACCAAGGGGCCCGATGAACCGCCCAGGGGCCCCCGGCCTCTCTACCGTTGAAGGGCCCTCCCCGGCTGATTCCGAATCGTCCTCCCCACTCAGGGCCCCCTCTTCATCTTCGCTGCTCCAGACCAACATAGTGGGCCATTTTTTTGAAATAGGGACCAAAGGGTCCCTTTGCTCCCCCAAGGCACCTGCAACCCCTATGCCCCCCTCCCCCCTGCCCACTAAAGAGAGCACGCGGGCTCTCCCTGCCGCTTTCTCTCCTCCGCTCAACCTGCTGGTATCTGCCCCCCCCTGCCTGCTCCACAATGGCCACGCTGCACCTTGCCCGGGTCTGCCCTTATATTGGGCGTGGCACCGGGCCGGGCCCCATACTGCCTCATCGCTGGGCCGCGCCGCGCCGTGTTGCCGCTCGCGTGGGCCCGCTGACCCAGGCACGCCTCCAGGGAAGCCCTCGGGGCTTCCCTTGCTCTACCGCCCACACCACCACGCCCCCGGCCCGCCCTGCCAGCCCCGGGCCCCGCCTCCCTCACAGCCCGGCCCCTGCCTGCACTCACCTTACCGCTGGCAGCCGCGCGCGGCGGGGAGCACGCCGCGACCGCCGCGGCCACGCCGGCCGAGGCCCGGCGAACCGGACGGCCCTGGGCCAATGCCTCCGGCGCCACTAAATCCAGGCGGCCTGCTTCCCGAAGGAGTGCCAACGCCTGCTGCACCTTTAAATCCATCGACCTCACGGTAAGTTCACTGACTCCGCACTAACGGCCTGACAAGCCACCGCCCTGACTAACGCTCCTACAACTGCTTCGCCCCTAACGCGAACCTGACTCAGCTACTCTAACTCCCAGCTCACACCGGGTGCCAATAGCTACTAACAATTTTTGGATGAATATGCCTGCACCAACCAAATTGAAAAAAACGCTAATCCAACGATTAACAAAATTAACCAAGGGAGCCCAGACTAACGTCCCAGCCACCAGGTCACCTTTACAAAATGGTGGCTGGTGACCCAAAATGTCTGCATAAATAAGCCCCCCGCCCCTCCCCTAACTGGCATCCCGGACGCCCAACCGCATCGTGGGTCGTGCCACCTCCCCCAAAAACCCCAGGGGGAAACTCCTCGTGTCTCGTCCTTCCCCCCGAGGCCCCTCTGTGAACTCGGCCATCCAGGAAACACTGATGCCTACACACCATTTGGACACCCAGAGTTAACTACAGTTCAAACAAGCATTTGGAACTCAATGGGTCTTGCGTTTGCTTGAGTTAAAGCTATTAATGTTGTGAACTTCTAACCGGACTTTTCTTGCCACATAAACTGAAAAGTAAAACAGTTTCACATAAGCGAGCCGATGGCCACCATTAGCTCAAAGCAAACACACAAAAGAAAACAGAAGTTTGCTTGCAGTGAAACATATTGGCAAACGTGCAATTATCCATATACCGGCAAAAGTGCAATTATCAATGTAACCGGCAAAAGTGTAATTATCCATGTAACCTGCAAAAGTGCAAATATCCATGTAACAGGATCTATGTCATGCAAAGCACTCTACTACTGCCCAGCGAGAGCGCACTACCTACTAAATAAAGAGAAAAAATTGTGGAGAAACTCTATGGAAAACATGGAGCCTCATATGTTTTCAGTAGTTGGCCAGTGCGCATGAGGCAGGCTAAACACCGGAAAAGGCATGACGTGTGCATGCCTTTCACTAATGAAATCAAGCTAATTTATAAAAGGCAGGCCCACGGACCATCCAAACTGATGGGCTTGATATGGGCGTGGTTAAAAGCCCACAGAGTGATTACACCAGGGACGGAGCACTATGCGCTCAACCCTAAAAAGGGTACTTTATTAGCAGGAGAAAAAAAGGCAAAATTTGTAATAATGCTACACTCAAAGTTGTGGAAATAGGACTGATGTATGGGACACCCAAGAGACCATGAAGCCTAGCTTTGCCACAGCAAATATAAACTAGAGGATGCATGGCAATGCATATGTGCAACGGTGGCTGCTGCAAATATCAAGGGGAGGGCGGGCAGGGTGTGGATGGGGATGGGCAAAATTGAAGAATTTTTTTTTTTTTTTTAAACTAGCGCGATTGCGCTGTGTAAAACCCAGCGAGAATGCGCTGTGTTGGAAATAAAAATAATAAGTAGTCCAGAAACCATGCTGAAAACATGAAGCTTTGTATGTTTTCATTAGTTGGCCGGTGCGCTCGAGGAGGGCTAAACACCAGAAAAAACATGATGTATGCATGCCTTTCACAAATGAAATCAAGCAAATTTTAAAAGGCAAGCCCACGAACCAATGAAAGTGACATGGGTGTGCTTAAAAGCCCACAGAGAGATTAAAACAGAGGCCAGAGCGCTTGCGTGCTCAGCCCTAAAAAGGAGGATTTAGGCCTGGTAAAAGTTTTCTTTTTGGGCATGGGTGAAGCTTTAATGACATCAGAGTAATCAGTGTAATTGCAGTAATGATGTATAGTGTGGGCGGTGATACATGTATGCCGGGGGGGCACTGGGACAAGGCAAGGAGTAGGAAACTTACCTGCATCTGAAATTTATCAAGGATCCCTAGCCACTGCCTCCACAGGACCTTGTGTGAGGAACTCAAGGTCACCCGATAACTGCCCTCCTGGGCTGCATGTAAAGAACTTTGCGAGAAAGTTGCTGTTGCTTCAGCAACAACGAAGGGAGTCCACTGAGAGACTCTGGTCATTCAGATCCTACTGGAGTGGGCATAACTGATTTACGGTCTAGATGGCCCCAGGGAACTTGCCTGACATATAGAGCTTCAGCGCTGGAACACTTTTGACTTTAATAAAGAGTGAGAGTGGGACTCCTGAGGCCCAGACTACCTGCGGGGCTTAATATGAATGTTGCCTATAGTCAATGGGTAATAATCACTACTGCTAGCTGGACGGGATTGGTACTCAGAAACACGCCTGTGAAACACTAGAGCCCTGACCTCACAGAATTGTGTGTATTGTTTGTGAATCCCATATTTTACCTTGTATTGGTGTATAAATATTTTTTCATAAAAGCAGGTTATTGACTGGACCATCATTTATTGCTACTAGTGAACATACTTTGACTTGTCAGCCTGTGTTTGCTCCATGTTTTCCCATTTCCCTGAGAAGCCTTGGACCTCTCAACCAGAGCTACCATTGAGAGTCAAGTGCTGAAGGGGTGCTTGACCCAGTTGCATAGGATCCATCGCAGGTCGGGCACTGTGACATCAAGAGCAAAAAGCCCTCAACCCTGACCATCTGAAAGTGGTTCTAACAGGTTGCAAATCAATAATACATTCAAATGCAAATCGGTATTTGTAAGTGGTGCCGTAGGCATGCCACTTTTGAATACCAATTTGCTCTTTTGTCACAAACCAAATAGAGATTGGTCACTAGTCACTGAGTTGCAATTTGCAGTTTGCACATTCAGAAGAGCTCTTTTGCAGTGGTACATGGTCCTATTCTCCAAACTGTACCTTTTGCAACCCAAAAATTCTACATACATTTGGCCCATGACCACCTACCTGATTCTGTCAAGCCCACTTGGGCATTATGAAGGTAATCTACTGAACATAATGAACATTGCATTGATTTTCATAAGTTTGCAATATTGATTTATTGACTACTTTAGGAGAAAAGTGTGCTAGTGTACATCACTTGTATAGACACACTAGGGTGAGATGCAGTACAGCATTACAGGTCAAGTAGTTTGTGATAACATTCTCCCTCTATTGGCTTACCAGCGGAGTTTGCCGCAGGGCATAATCTTTTAGGCGGTTGTGAGGAGACCACAACTACTAATTGATTGGTTAGTGGTGCTCGTGGTACACCGGTACACTTCTCTTTTCACACACATGCCATTTATCACTTAACCTTAACTTATCCAGGTTTGAAGCAGTCCATGGTGAGGAATCACCTCCATTGACAGATCAGCAGTGTTCCACCGCATGGTACTATAAGTACCTTCGTTTTTGGTCTGGCCACTACCACATGTACATCATCTCGGCAGTGGTTGTTGACTTTTACCTCCCCTTTTCTTACATTCCTACATCCCTCAATGGACCGCATTTTAACATTTACTTTCTCCCACATTTACCAACTCACTTTTGTATTGCGCTAACTATGGCCCTCATTATGACATTTGCGGTAAATTCCACTTACCACCACGCTTACTGCCGCCAACATACCACCGCCGCAGCGGATTTCCGCCACCCATATTATGACCCACACATAGCAATCCGTCACTATACACAAGTCCGCAAGCCCAAAGGTCAGTGATAAACTGGCAGTACCAAAACCCACACTGTTATGCCAACAGAACTACGCCCACAGCATTATGACCCACTAATCACCGCAGTGGACATTCAATGGCGCTAAACCATTGGCGGTACATACCGATGCGCTCAAAATACACACACACATACAAAACAACGCCACATTGGACAATTCAAACTACACGCGCCTGACACCCATACACCCACCACACCCACACACCCACACCACTATAAAACACACACACCAATTACCCACAACCCTTTACCATTACAAACAAGTGCAACAAGAGAGATAGCAAAATCACAGACAAGACCACAGACACACCACCATCACCTATACACCATCCACACACCCCACATCACATACCCCAACACAGCACCCCACATACCTTCACCCACACCACCCACAATACACCCATGGCACCGCAACAACACCCCAGGTACTCTGAGGAGGAGCTAAGGGTCATGGTGGAGGAAATCATCTGGGTAGAGCCACAGCTATTCGGATCACAGGTGCAGCAGACGTCCATTGCAAGGAAGATGGAGCTATGGCGGAGAATCGTGGACAGGGTCAACGCCGTGGGACAGCACCCCAGAACAAGGGATGACATCAGGAAGAGGTGGAAGGACCTGCGGGGGAAAGTGCGTTCCGTGGCAGCAAGAGACCAACTAGCTGTACAGAGGACTGGTGGTGGACCCCCACCTCCTCCCCCACAACTAACAACTTGGGAGGAGCAAGTCTTGGCAATCATGCATCCTGAGGGCCTGGCAGGAGTAGGAGAAGGACTGGACTCTGGTAAGACAAATCCCTATTACTATTACACCCCTACTTGCATGCCATCACAAACCCCCACCCTTACCCTCACTCCAATCACTCCACCACCTCACACACACCCCACCATCACAACCCACTCATCCCAATACCAATCCCTGCATGCAACACTACTGCATGGACACCCCTCACAGACCTGCATGGACACCCATCACTAAAGCATGCACATCAGAGAGAATCACCTAGCCCAAAAAATCACTACTCACACAAGGCAAAGCTGCCAGGGCAATAACAACCATACAGGGCAACACACCCATGCACAGGATGACATACACAGAAACAATAACACTGCATTTACATCCCCACAGGTCCCCCACCCAACGTCACCGGAGAGGAGGTGCCAGCAACTTCCAGTCTACCCCCAGAAGAGGCCCACAGTGATGACAGCAGCTCTGAATGCCTGGATGTGGATGACCAACCTGGCCCATCAGGGATCTACGGACAGTCGGTAACCCAGGCACAGTCCCATTCCACCACAGAGCCTCTCCCCTCAGGAAACACCACTACAGTACCCACCCAGCGGGCCCATACCTCTTTCCCCAGGACACGTCAATCAGCAGTGTGTCCACCACTGCAGGGACACTAGGCCACCCCATAAACACAGGATGATCAGGGACCTGGGGTCAGTGGCAGTGGGCACACAGTTCAGGGGACAGAGGCACAGGAAAACAGGGAAGCTGGGAGGACTGCTGTGAGACAGGGCGAGGACAGGCCCAGGGAACTGACTCTCCAGGAGGCACTCACCAACATCCTGGGAGCATACCCCCATTCCCAGGAGACGATGGGCCAGATACTGGACAAGTTGCAGGAGACCCAGCGGCTGCAGGACTCCCTGATCCCCGGCGGCTGGGGATCAGGGAGGACTTCAGGAACATTAACACCACCCTGGTCACCATTGCAGGGGTGCTGGCAGACATGGCCAACACCATGAGGGAGGCAGTGGCACACCACTGGGCCCCTGACACTAGCCAAACCTATGAACAGCCTTCCACCTCCGCTGCCGCTAATGGACAGGAGGCCTTGCCACAGGAACAACAGGCCACCAGCACCCCACCCCCTGCAGAAGGAGAACCATCCCTCAAACGGTCCCTGCAATCCAGGCAGAAGCCAGAGAACATTGCCAAGACCCCGCCACGAAATAAGACTCTTCTGAATGTCACCCTTGTGTCCGACTCTGTCACCCTGTCCACCTTGAACTGCCATTGCTCCCCTTCCTATGCCCCCTTGGACAATGCACCTGTGATACAAATAGACTGGACTCTATCCTGGACTTTACTCCATCATCATCCCAGCCCATTGCACATCCCCCTTCTAATCATTAGCACTTAAATAAAGACCATTTGAATAAATACAAGTATGGAGTCTGTCAAATCATTTAAACATGTATTCATTTAACAATCTTTAAACACTGCAATATAACTGTACAGTATTTTATACATAGGAATGACCTGTAGTTGGCTGTAGTCAACACACCAGTAGCGCTAGTGGGACACAAATATCTGAAAATAGAGATGCCAAAGGGTACAGTAAGTGGCCATAGAAGTTGGCAAATCAGCCTGCCAGTTTCAATGTCAAATACAAAACTGTCAATGTAAAGTGTAATTACAGTGTCTTAACTGTGTGTCATTGGAAGTACTGTCTTATAGTAGCATTTCTGTTGTCCTCATCCTCATCCTCTGCCTCCTCATCTTTACTGTCCACTGGGTCTGTTGCTGCCACACGCCCATCTCCAACCTCATCCTCCTGCAGAAAAGGCACCTGGCGATGTAAGGCAAGGCTGTGCAACATACAGCATGCCACGATGATCTGGCACACCTTCTTTGGTGAGTAGTACAGGGATCCACCTGTTAGATGGAGGCAACGAAACCTGGCCTTCAGGAGGCTGAATGTCCTTTCTATTATTCTTCTTGTTCACCCATGTGCCTCGTTGTAACGTTCCTCTGCCCTTGTCCTGGGATTCCTCACAGGGGTCAGTAACCATGAGAGGTTGGGGTAACCAGAGACACCTGTAAATATTGAGGGGCAACTGTCAGAAACACACTAACCCTTAGGGCCCACACCATACCCATACACCAACAACCCCTGGGTGGGAACCAGGGCTCATCTATTAGCCACACCCAGTGCTGGAATTGAGCCATCACATATGGGATGCTGCTATTCCTCAGGATAAAGGCATCATGCACAGACCCAGGATACGTTACATTGACATGGGAGATGTACTGGTCTGCCAGGCACACTATCTGCACATTCATTGAGTGAAAGCTCTTTCGATTTTTGAACACCTGTTCATTTCTCCGGAGGGGGACAAATGCAATATGTGTACCATCAATCGCCTCCATAACGTTGGGGATATGTCCCATTGCATAGAAATCAGCTTTCACTGTGGCCAAATCCTCCACCTTGGGGAAAGCGATGTAGCTGTGCATGTGTTTAATCAGGGCAGACAATACTGTGGTCAGTACCATTGAGAACATTGGCTGAGAGGTTCTTGCTGCCAAGCCCACTGTAACTTGGAAGGAGCCACTTGCCAGGAAATGGAGAACAGATAGGACTTGCACAAGAGGGGGGATCCCGGTGGGCTGACAGATAGCAGATATCAGGTCAGGTTCCAATTGGGCACACAGCTCTGTGATTGTGGCCCTGTCCAGTCGATAAGTGAGGATACTGTGCCTGTCCTCCATTGTTGCCAAGTCCACCAGGGACCTGTACACGGGGGGATGTCTCCATCTCTTATTCATCCACAGCGGTTGCAATCTAGGGGGCAAACAGTGAGTAGCTGGTCATTATTCCATATTCCAAACACTACACTGCATTGCATGTTGTGACTGTAACACAATATTGTTTTATAGGCCCATATGATGCCTATGTGTACTGTGACGCTGTTAAGTGCCATATCCTGGCCCCCCCTGAAATGGCGTCCGCCTGTCCTATATGGAGGGACATGTGGAAATTAGGTAATTCTGCTGGAGTTGTGCGCCGTTGCGGGTGGCGGTCGAAAACCGCCGTGAAACTCCTCATTGGATACCATGTGGCCTTATGGGTTACATTGGCCAATGATGATGTACGCTGGCAGTGATGGTACGCACCGCCACAGATGTGGCCACCATTTGCTATCTATTCAACCACTTGCTACCTGACCTTCAACAGGAGAGGACCTACACTGCAAGTGCTGCTGTAACCTGTGTCTGGAAGTGACCATGGCTTGTGTCACTGGGGAAAGGGCCCCTGACTTCACCACTGCAGAGTTGGAGAGATTGGTGGATGGGGCCCTACCCCAGTACCGAATGCTGTATGGGCCTCCAGACCAACAGGTGAGTACACTGTGAGCACGATGCATGGGGCATGAATGCATGGAGTGCTGTGTGTGATGGCCTCATGTAGGGGAGGTTGGTGGAAGGGCCCTGGGCTGTGTGCTGCATGTATGGTGGGCAATGTCTATGTGTAAGGGGATGGGAGGGCTATGTTGGGACATGAGTGTAACAGGCCAGACGGTCTGACTGATACCGTTTGCTATCTGTATATTTCTGCAGGTCAGCGCCCATCAGAAAAAGGGTATATGGTGTGCCATCGCCAAAGACTTGCGGACCCTGAGGGTCTATGGCAGGCAGAGCACCCACTGTCGCAAACGGTG
The DNA here is from genome assembly GCF_031143425.1 of Pleurodeles waltl. NCBI lineage: Eukaryota > Metazoa > Chordata > Amphibia > Caudata > Salamandridae > Pleurodeles > Pleurodeles waltl. The sequence continues at coordinate 486,231,612 of NC_090436.1, forward strand.
GGAGGTCCTGAGATGCTGAGCAAGGAAGATGGTGGAGGGCCAGCTAGGGATGGCCTCCCAACGAGGAAGGGGTGCCCGTCGAACCCTGATCCCCCCTGATGGCCCGCATACTGGCAGTGGCCTATCCGGAGCTGGATGGGCATTTGAGGGCTTCACAGCAGCCACAAGGGGGTGAGTACAGTTTCCCAATATACTACCTGCGCGTGGTGGGGTGGTCTCTGGGTGGGGGATGTAGGCCTGTGGGTGCCCCTAGGCCAGGCCCGACATTGCAGGGTAGGTCCCATGTTGGGCAGTGTCTGATGTGAACCACCTCCAACCGAGCTAGTAGGCATCCACTAGTGGGCAGGGGTCTGTGGGTCTCAGTTATGCTGTTATTGGCGTTAGGTATTACTGTCCATGGCCTGGTGACTACCATTGTGACTGGTAGTGCAATGCCTAATGCGTAGGGCTGTTCCCTGTGTGTGTGTGTGTGTGTGTGTGTGTGTTGTGTACACCAGCTGTGGTGTTGGTGCAGCCATTGACCAAGTGTATCCTTTGTCTCTTCCTCACCCTTTTTGTTTTGTCACCCTGTCCTTCTGTGCATTAGCATCATCTGGCGAGGAGCTGAGGCACCAGAGACGGAGGGAGCTGCATCCCACATGGCCCAGGAGGCTGAATCCACCAACGGTGTGGGCACCAGTTGGACAGAGGGTGAGGGGAGAACCACTGCAGATACAGAGGGGACAGTTCCGACAGTGATACCTCATCCGATGGAAGCTCCCTGGTGGTGGCGGACACCTCTGTGGCCACCCCAACTAATGGTACAGGCGCCCACGTACCAGCACCGTCCTCCCAGCAGCCCCTCAGCGAGTTTCCCGTGCTCTCTCACCCAGGAGGGTCGGCATCTCCTTCGCTCCAGGCACCTCAGGCCCTGCCCCAGTTAGCCCTGCTGCCCTGAGTGACGAGGCTATTGACCTCCTGCGATCCATCTCTGTTGGGCAGTCAACCATTGTGAATGCCATTCAGGGGCTGGCAGCCCATTTGCAACAAACAAATGAATTGCTGGAGGGCGTTCACTCTGGCATGGCAGCCCAACAGAGACCAATCCAGGCCCCAATGACCCTAAGAAGCTTTAACTCTCCACCGTTGACCTCTTCCCTACCCCTCCCCACCCCCATCCTTCACGTCAAGCCAGGGTGGTCAGAACCCAGGCGAGCACCTCAGCCTCCCAGTCCACGGCCACAGTAGTGTCAACAGCTACTGCAGGTGGGAGAGGATCCCGGGAACCAGCCAGCAGCACTGAAAGTGTGCCTGCACCAGGTGCATCAAGGAAGGGCAAGGAGGCACCACCAGCTGCGAAAGGGAAGGGCAAGGAGGCACCACCAGCTGTGAAAGGGAATGGTAAGGAGGCACCACCTGCTGGGAAAGGGAAGCACCACCAGCTGCGAAAAGGAAGGGCAAGGAGGCACCACCAGCTGTGATAGGGAAGGGCAAGGGGCCTGCAGACAGGAAGGACAGGAGGCCTGGTGCTGGGACTCATTTGGAGCCCCCACCATCAACCATGGCGGTTCAGCCATCCGAAGCTGCAGGGGAAGGGCTGGTGCCTCCCCCCACCACTGCCAGCACCGCCACCAGCACCACTGCCAGCACCAGCAGTCCCAGTGGGCAGCCGTCTGAGACTGCAGGGGAAGGGCTGGAGCCTCCCCCCACCACTGCCAGCGCCGCCACCAGCACCGCCACCAGCACCACTGCCAGCAGCAGCAGCCCCAGTGGGCAGCTGTCTGAGGCTGCAGGGGAAGGGCTAGAGCCTCCCCCCACCACTGCCAGCGCCGCCACCACTGCCAGCAGCAGCAGCCCCAGTGGCCAGCCGTCCGAGGCTGCAGGTGATGGGCTGGAGCCTACCCCCACCACTGCCAACCCCGACACCAGCACCGCCACTGCCACCACTGAGTAGCCGTCACTGCAGGCGGGCAGAGTGTAGTCCTGCCTCCTTGGGCTGTAGTGCGTCCTGGACCCTGCAAATCCTGTAGTTGTGACACCCAGGTGAGAGACTGTGACCTTGCATCACAGGGCACAATGCCCCCACCAGAACCAGTGGAAGAAGCCATCCTCTCACCCCATCCTTCCCAGGATGAAGCACACTGGGCACAAGGCCCCCTCCAGAACCAGTGGGAGAAGCCATCCACTCACCCCATCCTTCCCAGGATGAAGCACACTGGGCACAAGGCCCCCTCCAGAATCAGTGGAGAAGCCATCCACTAGAGAGACTGTGGCCTTGCACTCCCCAGGACCAAGCAGTGAGCAAACCACCCACTTGAGAGACTGTGGCCTTGCACTCCCCAGGACCAAGCAGTGGGCAAACCACCCACTAGAGAGACGGTGGCCTTGCACTCTCCAGGACCAAACAGTGGGCAAACCACCCACTTGAGAGACTGTGGCCTTGCACTCCCCAGGACCAAGCAGTGAGCAAACCACCCACCAGAGAGACTGTGGCCTTGCACTCCCCAGAACCAAGCAGTGGGCAAACCACCCACTTGAGAGACTGTGGCCTTGCACTCCCCAGGATCAAGCAGTGGGCATGTAGCCCCCTCCAGGACCAGTGGCATTGAACCATCTTCCGGCTGAGGTGCCCCCCCATTCCCTGTCCCACTGAGGTGCCTGTGTATTTTCGACCTGACACCCCTGCAGTGTTCTCTCCGTGTTGTTGCAGGAGTGAGGTGGGGCCTTGGCCTATGTGTTGTGGCCCTGTGGCCCACGGACCTTGAGGATGGGCAGTGTCCCTCCATTTGTAAATATGTATAAATGTTTGTATTTTTATGCACTTATTCATGTTATTTTATCGTTTTACACTCACTTTCTTCCAATCATTTTGTCCTTGCATTATTCCTGAGGGGTACAGGATGTATATTTAATGTTACTGCATCTGGTTGTGTGTATGGTGTGTGTCACTCTCTTTTTCCTCCCCCTTCCCTTGTGTGCTAGGCGGCAGTACTCATCGTGGTTGTTGTCGCCGGTGTTGCTGCTCGTAATGCAGGAAAAGGTAGACGGGCATCGGAAAAATGTGCAACTCGTGCTCCATAGTATTGTGGTTGTTCCCTGAGTCTCCAGAGGTTGTGTTCAGTTTCCACCATGCTTTTGATGTTGTTGGGACCGTCCCGGAAAAGGTGGCAGATAGGCCTGCCATAATACAGTGGGCGGTACATTGTCTTCCGCCTGGATGTTGGCAGTTACCGCTGTGGTTCTTGGTGCTACCGCCATGGCAGTCGGTGTGTTAAAGTGGCTGCCTGTCTGGGCAGTTTCCACCGTGGTCATATTTCGTTTTTTTTTACCACTGGCCTGTTGACGGTGTTGACGGTGTTATCACTGACTTCCAGGGTTGTAATGAGGGCATATGTGTCAAGATTACGGCAGTATGATGAATGTATTTTGAAACAGGAGTATTTTTTTCATTGTTCTGGATGGCTTTCAATTTTTTTTGAAGGGCATGAGTGCGCTTTACTTGACAAAGGCTTCCAGCCGAAACACATCTTCACATGATGGAAGAAATGAAATGGTGTATGTCCCTGCAAACGCACTGCTGCTTGCTTTCTTATTGTATTACCTACTAGAGGTCACCAGGAGGTAGTTAAAGTTAGGACCTAGTACGTTTTTTTTTTGCCAATAACTTTGGCAAAACAAAACATATACTTTGCTTAGTTCTTTGCAGTAGTTTCTGAGATATTACAGTTTAAAAAATATAGATATAAAGGGATGTGGATCCTCTGCAGACCCGGATTCGTGGATCCAGGGGAAAAGCAGGGCCCTTGTTGCCTGGCCGCAACCTGACAGAAAAGTTGGGGCCACCAAATGTTTGTGGCATTGGCTGGGGGGGAAGGAAAGTAAGAGTCCAAAAACACATAAGGGGTCTGGATACAGTATCCTGACCCCATAGGACACATAGAGGGCTCCACGTGGGCAAAAGATTGCCCAATTATTTTTTTTGTCCAATCCGCAGATCCTGGGGTGGATCCACAGATCCGTGGGCCCGCGATCCACCAGTGGATCTGGGGATCCACACAAAAATTGGAAAAAAAAACACCCACTGCATCCAACCTCATGCTGTGTATGGCTGGAGGCCAATGCGCAGCTTGGGTTTGGGTGCATGCAGGAGGTTTGGCCGCTGGGTCTGGCCAATGGCCAGGCTCTTCGGCCAACACCCGCCACACATGGCCAATGGCTGTGCGTGGCACTGATTATATTTACGTATGTGTATGCTAAAAAAAACAGAATATCACTGAAAAAAACAAAGGTTACATGCACGTTAAAGTTAGGCTCACATTTTAAACATACAAAACCATTGAAATTCACCTGTTAGAGTTATCAGACATACAAATGTATTTGCTCTTAAATATCTCCTAAATTACTGAACGGACTTACACAAAATAACAAAATGCACAATCTGCGTATCGGCAGCTAGCTTTCTGCCAAATTTGGTGTGATTCTGTCTGGTAGGTTTGGGCTGTAGACGTGTTGATAGCTCCTATAGGAATTAACATAAGAAAAGCAATGTTTTGAGCCCCATTTTCCTCGGCTCCCGCTTGACGGATCACCCCTGAAACTTCATGTGTGTAGCAAGAATCACTGGGCCACTTTTTTGGGAAAATGTCGTGAAGATTCGTCAAACAGTGCCAAAGATATAGGCAAGTCAAAAAACACTTTTTCTATGGACACATGGCCCTAACTATAACTACTTACTGGCGACCATGAACCACACTGCTCCTCACAGGAAACCAGCACCATGGAGGGCAGAGCAAACAGGATGGCAGTGAAGTGACGTAGACACACTTTACTGCATGTTGTTCATAACACGTTAGGCAAAATGCATTATGAACAAAGTGCAGTTAAGTGTGTCTGCTTCACCAGATTTCCCGAGTGAGCTTTCTTATTTTTTCACTTTATTTGATTTTTAGCAGTTGGACATTTTGTTATGCTAAAAATATACATATATTAATTTATTAAAAGCACAAATGATAAAAGTGGGGTTATGTGTGAATAAGGTAGTTCGATTTTAACTTAAGTTAAAAAAAACTGAGAAAGCACCACCATTTAAACCTGAAATTCCACGGTTATATGATATGTAACTGACATAACTATAATTTGCACTGCCATAGATATCAGATGTCATCAGTGATGTAATATGTGCAGTCATAAGCAATGCATTACAGGGGTGCAAGTTATACTTATGTCAGTTATGTATAACTGTTGCATTTCCCTTTAGGTTTGTTTCTAGACGGTAGTGCTTTTCAGGTAATTCTAAAAAAGATTGTTTTTAACGTGTTCAAATTTTATGACCTTCCTCTGCTTTAACTTTTAGTTTTTCAGTAAATTTCTGTGTTTTTTTAACAGAACGTAATATTGAATTATTATATACTTGTGGCGAGGCTGTGGGGTTGGTTGCAGGGCCTCCTAGCCTACACCTGCCCCTGTACCCAACCGATTGGCATGGACGGCATTTGGCTGTGCACTTCTGGGGACGGGGGCTTTGTTGGCAGTATGGCAGTAGGGCCAGCACCCAAACCCCGCTTTATCGTGACAAGGCCATTTGTTTATTTTTGGCCCCAAGAAGGGTCCCTTCTTGCCCCCAAAGGGCTAGTGAGCTGCGGTACCCCTACCCTGCACTCTACTCTCTTATTTGTTTACATTATTAGGACACAGGGACCAAGTCCCAATGTACTGTAATTTCAGTCACAACATTTTTTTCCTGTTGCCTCAAGCCAATCAGATTACTCGCTTCCACAGGACTGTGAGTCTTGCGGAAGTGAACCAGCCGACGGGAAAAAAAATTAGTATAAACTCCAATTTTTAGGGTTGAACGTGCAAGCGCTCTTGCCCCTGTTGCAATCTCTCTATGGGCTTTTAACCAAGCCCATGTCACGCCCATCACCTTCATTGGTTCGTGGACTTGCCTTTTAAAATTTGCTTGATTTCATTTGTGAAAGGCATGCATACCTCATGCCTTTTCCAGTGTTTAGCCCTCCTCAAGCTCACCGGCCAATTACTGAAAACATACGAGGCTCTATGTTTTCTGCATGGTTTCTGGGCTACTTTTTCTTTTTCTTTCCTATGCAGCGCGATCTCGCTGGGCAGTAGTTGAGCGCTTTGCATGACATCGACCCTGTCACGTGGATAATTGCATAACTGTTGACACGTTTGACTGCGAGCGAACTTCTGTTTGCTTTTGTGTGCTCCTTCACACTCATGCCATGGCACTTTGAATCAACTTGCTTATGTAAAACTGTATTACTTTTCGTTTTCAATTTATGTGGCAAGAAAAGTCCCGTTAGGACTTTACAACGTTAACAGCCATAAGTCGAACAAATGAGAGAACCATTTCATTGCAAATGCTTCGTGTGTTTTTCTGTCCCTTCTGTGTGCTGTTTCTGTCCTTTCCCTCTCCCTGCCTCTCTCCTTCCCCGGGGCACTGCTTCCCCGGGGCACTGCTTCCCCGGGGCACTGCTTCTCCGGGGCACTGCTTCTCCGGGGCACTGCTTCCCCGGGGCACTGCTTCCCCTAGCTAGAGTTGGGCTTGTCACCACAAAGTCCTTTATTAACAGAAATTGAGACGGAGTGTTTTCCCTTTCATGTGCACCGTTTATACTCAGCCCATTTTCTCTTATACGGTAACGTTCAGTTGTTGGAAGAGAGGCCTACATCTAACAGTTTATTCAATACTGTATTTGAAGCTTTATAAATTGCAGAACACATTCCTGCGACTGACAAAGACGCGTGTATCTGGCGAGGGAACTGAAGTACAGATTGAAGAGCAAACGTCCCTTTCTCTCCGGTGTTTTCGCTTTTCGTGCGGTTTCTCTCACCTTTGGAGCTTGCCTCATCTCAGGAGACTTGACCCCTTCTGGGGCTGGCACTCTGCACTGTTAGGCCTGTTCTCTGCACCGCTGTGCCGGTTCTCGCCTGACCTACCTTGTTGAGCCAGTATTCAGCACTGATGTGCTTTTATAAAGCCTGGGTTGACAGTGCAGTTGTTTCTTGCCCTATTGCTACCAATTATTTGAAATATGCACATAGTGGTCTTTGGCCTCACCCAGAGGAGTCTCTCTGTCTCGCCTCGAGCTACTGGTCGTTTGGTGTTTCCTTCTTATCCTATGGAGTGCCTGCATTGCCATGCATGGCGGACTATTTTACATCTCAGAAGCAGCGTGAATCATGACATGCTTTTTATCTCACACGTTCATTGGACACAGAAAACTATATTTTCGAGTTTTTTTCACTGCGGGAAACTAGTTTTAATATTTTAGTCTGGGCTAAAAATGCAAGCCAGACCTATTGGTTTGTCGATGCTTGTTCAGTCCGCTGTAGTGTAGTGTTCAAACTTGCTGGGCCTGTGTTATCGGGCAGTGTTGTGCCTGTACTCTGTCGCATTGTGCCTGTAATCAGCCATGCTCGTGTTCATCAACACAGACATGTCTGTACCCTGCTTGTCTGCCCCCTTGCTTGGCGTGCCCTGTACCACACCACTGTGCCTTTACCTTATATTATTGTGCCAGCATTCAGCACTATGGAGCCCAATCTGCCTGTACTCGGTGCATAAATGCATACATTTGGCATTAGAGGGTATGGATTTAACGACACTGACATGCCTGTAGCCTGCACTGTTGCTCTTGTGTGCCACCTTGCAAGGCGTGTCCTATGCCATGCCTGTACTCTGTCCTCGAACGTCTGTGTTTATCTCATCACTACCTGCTGCACTGATGTGTCTGCACTCTGCTTCAATTCCTGTGTTTTGCAATTCGGAGTCTGCTACAAGTGGTACTGATCTGCCTGCACTCTGTGCTTGAATGCCTATGTTTAGCACATCGGGGCCTGCAATAGGCAGTACTGCTATCACTTTCCTGATGGTTAGCACATCAGGTTCTGCTCTATGTTTTACTGATTTGTCTGCATTACGTGCTTGAATGCCTATGTTTGGCATTGTAGAGCTGCAGAAAGCTGTACTGATGTCACTGTTCTGTATGGTTGAATGACTGTGTTTAGTACGTTAAGGCTTGCAGTAAGCAGTACTGATGTCACCATACTCTGCTTGAATATATCAAGGCTTGCTGTAAGCAGTACTGATTTGCCTCTATTGTCTGTTTGAATACCTGTGTTTAGCATGTCAGGGCCCGAGGTAAGTGGTACTGATATGCCTGTGCTCTTTGCTTGAATGCCTGTGTTTAGCAATCAGGGCCTGCAGTAAGCGGTACTGATCTGTCTGTACTCTGTGCTTTAATGCCAGTGTTTCACACTGTAGAGCTGCAGTAGGCGGTATTGATATGACTGTACTGTGTGCTTGAATGCCTGCGTTTAGCACGTCAGGACCTGCGGGGAGTGATACTGATGTTGCCTTACTGCCTCGTTGAATACCTGTGTTTGGCACGTCAAGGCCTGTGGTAAGCTGTACAGATGTCAGTGTACTGTCTGCTTGAATGCATATGTTAGCACTGGAGGGCATGTGGTTAGTTGTACCTTATGTCACTGTACTGTCTGCTGGAATACCTGTGTTTAGCAATACAGGACCAGCTGGACTGATGTAACTGTACTCTCTGCTTGAGTACCTGTGTGCATCACCCAGGGCCTAGGGTAATCAATACTGATGTCACTGTACTGTCTACTTGTGTGCCTGTGTTTAGCACAACATGACCTGTGGTACAGATGTCAGTGTAGGGCCTGCTTGAATGCCTATGTTTAGCATGTGAGGGTCTGTGGTACTGGTGTCACTGTACCGTCTGCTTCAATATCTGTGTTTAGCATGTCAGAACCAGCGGTATGGATGTAACTGTGCTGTCTGCTGAAGTGCCTACGTTTAGCTCGTGAGGGCCACTGGAATTATGCAACTGGGATGAAAAGATTATGTGGAAGGTTTATCTAAATTATGCGGCAAGAAAATGCAAAGATCTGACACATTTTGTGTTAGTATCAATTCATTATTTTGTCATTATGTCGAGCATAGCAGCGCTGCTTTTCCGAGGTGTTGTTATCTATTTGGGCCTTTAACCATGCCTACCTCTTGGCCATCACTATCATTCATTCATGGGCTTGCCCTTCAAAAATCCTTTATTCTCATTGGCAAATGATTTACCTTTGTCCCTCCTTGGGGCGGTTTGGTTATGTCTTAGACATCTACCCTGTTACATGGCTAATTGCACTTTTGCTGATATGTTTGACTGCGAGCCACCTTCTTTTTCCTTTTGTGTCTCTCCTTCACGCTCATGCTCATGGTGGCCCTGGGCTCACTTAAGTGAAGCTGTTTTACTTTTCATTTTCAATTTATTTGGCAAGAAAGGTTAGTTTGGACTTTACAACACAAATAGCTTTAACTCAAGCAAATGCGAGACCCATTGCATTGCGAATGCTTGTTTTAATTTGTGGTCCCATGGGATGAACTGTCTATATCTGTACATTTTGAACCTAAAGTTTAAAAAAATATGGAACAAAAGCACACTTTCTGGGAAAATCTCTAGCTAGGTGCCAGATCTGGTGCTTTTCTGTCAGCCGTTTTACTGTATAGTTGTCTAATTTTTACTTTGGAAAATGCATGGGGAAAAATGTTTTGAGACATACCCTTTTTCTCAGCCTGCTTGATGAATCATCGTAAACCTTTTAAAGAGGGAGCTTTATTTTTCGAAACGTTTTGTTAAGATTCGTTAAACAATGGCAAGCTTATTACAAAACAAACGTTTTTACTCTGGAAACGCTGATATCTATAGCCTATATATGTTTTGGATACTTCTGAATAATCTTTATTAAGGTAATGGCCACTTCTATTAATCATAGTCCTGGGCTCGCCCGCTCCCACTTTCCACTCCCAGGTCTGGCCTATGCCTTTGACCCATGTGGCTTTAGTTGTACAAAAAGATTTGTGGGTGAGAGATGAATCTTTCGGTACATTGATACCCTATGAAGTGTATAAACAACCAAGATTACTTCTAAATTTCTTTTGAATGTAGTTTCCTTAGAAACACTTTAGCACTTTTGGGTTCTTGATCAACAATACCAGTTTCTCTTGGAATGATCCCCTGGTGCGCTTGGCTAATGTAAGTGACAGCCATCAGTGATATTATACGTAAATCTCTAGTTATTACTTGTCATTTACAATGTGCATTCACTACAAATGATAACAGTACAGTTATATTATGCATTTCGTGTTTATATCCAAATTAAACGATTTACGCTTCTGATCCAGTGATCAGTAAATTATTCACTTTCAATATTGTCTTTCGAATTCTGATGTTTCACTCTTAAACATTAGGTCAGATGAATAAATTAACATCCTAATCCAGTTACAGTCTAGATGCATGGTCGATATTATTTGATATAGCAGGAGTGTCTCAACTAAGCAACTAGAAAAGAGAGTCTTACAATTAAAAAAAAACAGTCAGGCTGCTGGCAAAGTGTGCTACCTAGACCGTCCACTAGATGGCGGGAGTGCACTGCACGACTCTCTAAGGTCCTGCAGCACTAGCACGTGCAGTGTGTCAATCAACACCGCATATCACTCATTCCATTTAGATTGGCTTTTCATGCAGCATATACTTGTTCACAATATTCATAGTCTAACACTTATTCCAGGGCAAAAATCTGAATGTTCCAACAGCTAACAGAATACAATCGTGTGGGAGGGAGACAGAGTTCTCCTGGGTCCATTGTTTTCTGTTTAATCTTTAAAGGTGTTTTTTTTTATCCACGATCTGAGTTATCATTACTGTTGTCTGCTCTATTGCAACTGTTAATAGGCACTTTCGGAAAAAGCAAACAATTATTCCAGTGCCAAAACAAATCCGAATAATATCATCTGCATTTCCTTAAGTGCGCCTCTCAACTGTTTCACGTTTTAATATAATATTCTCTTTATCCTTCACACTGATGTTGCCTCTCATCAGGGCCTGGAATATGAAAAGACTGCTGCTGATGCTGCTGGCTTTCAAACTGCTGCTTAATCTGTCTCTTAATAAGCTTCATTATTCAGCACCTGTGAAATATGTGGCTTTGGTGAAGCGCCCATTCCCTCTTCCTTTCTTTAATCAAACATTGCCTCTTGCTTGGTGGCTGCATTATTGTATTTCCGCGCTGTTTATTGAGATGTGAGCGAACATCGTCAGGTGGGGATCTGCATCTGCGCGCGCTGCCAGTATACGAAAACATCCATGTCTGCCGGTGGTCAGTGCTGCCCTCCACCACAGACAGCAGGAAACAGGACGCGACGATTATCGCATGGTCAGGCCTGCTAATTACAAACCAATATAAACACAGTGTGCCCTGCAATGTATGGATACAGAAGTGCCTGTTATCAGGCCCAAGCTTCGCAGTACCTTTCAAAACCGCTATTCACCTCCCACGCACGTACATGCACCGCAGAGGTGCTTTCTTGTTCAAAGTACATCTCTCAAGTGGATATTCGTACTGAGTAGAGTGAGTCTGTTGGTAGTCTGTGTAAGCACACATATGTTCATAGCTGTGAGGGATTGTGGATTACATGAATCGTGCAGTGAAAAGCCGCCATTTGGAAGGGTCCTGACCGGTCTGGAGGCTATAGGCCCCTTTTCTGCACGTTAAAAGTAGGTTTACCTTCTAGGAGCAGGACTTAAAAAAGTACAAAGAGGTTACAACAAACTTTCTTTTAGAAACACACAAATGACTTTTGCAAAAGCAAGAAGTATTTCTTGGATTGATTTGTCAGCACACAAATTTACCACCGGACTGGAATATAATTTATTTGGTATTAAACTTCTTTACGAGTATTATGTTGCATGCTGTATTTCAGATATGTATGCAAGTCATGGCCGGGAAGGGCTTTGGAAGGTTTACCATACAATGACATGTTTGGGTTGAAGTTAATATTACAATTGCCATCTCCTTTCAGTCAAAATAATAGAAAAAATTTTGTCCCCTTTTATCAGCAGAACGAGGCAGGCTTTTCATTCGCACAGAGCATCGTGAACAGTCCAACGGCTTTCGAAATATGCGTAGATATTTGATGAAAAGAATGAAATGGACAAAATTGGTGTTAACATTTCTGATAGAAAAGACTAAGGCCCACCCCACAACCTAGAGGGGGATCTGGCAATCACTTGTAATTATTCACGGGCGGAATCATTTTTTTTTTTTTTTTTAGATACTTTTAACTTCTATGTATTATGCATCTCTTGTATTTGTAGATCAGAACAAGAATAATGAGCTGGGACAATCACTGATGTCAATCCTTAGATTCACTACATTTTATTTTCTACCTCACTGTTAAGTGTAACATTGCATACTCAGGTAATATGAAGCATTACGCACTATTTTGTGGAAACATCACGTTGAAGGGATTTCCCATGATTACTCTCCGGCCATCGAAACACCAGCGCCCATCGGATAAATAAAGGGCACTTTAATGTTTCCAATGTTGCGAAGTTTTCGGAGAGATGTGTAACCACATCTTTGATGAAATGTGTTAATATTGTTCGAATCACCCCTTCATCCTTCCGTCGTCGATACATTAGAACCTTTGCGTGGGGTAATATTAGCATGTCTTATTAAACAACCAAGAAATAATTGAAGTTGTGGAGAGAGTGGCATAAATAGTTACTGGTGTTATGAATCACATATAGGAGAATTGCACTTCCTTGACTTGTTCTTCCTCTTCTTCTTCGTAGTAGTAGCACATCCCATGCATCACACAATGCAGTATGTGATCTAGAATAACAAATGTCTCATGTTATAGATCTGGGGTGCTCATCTGAAGCAGACTTGTCGCATGGGCAGCGGAGCACTTCCCACATTACATTCCGATAGCACTCACATAAAGATATTCAGCTATATTAGTTTGGAGGAGGACTGTATTTGTGAAGCGTGGACTTTATTAATTATTATTATTTGAAGCTTCCTTTCATTAAACCTTCAGGTCAGAGTGGCTGTTGCCAAAGGCCTAATTCTGCCATTTCGTGTTTCACCTTTTGAATAGTCATAAACGTGACGTGTTGTCCAGGTGATGCACCTCAGAGGACACGAAATGAATGTTCACTGCTCACGGAGCACAGAAAACGAGTCTATTTACCTTGGAAACGCTGCGGCTGCCGAGTCCTCATGAAAGCAAGGTGAGCTAAGCACTTCAGTGAGCTGATGAAAATAAAACGAACTCTGAAATGGTTGTCACGTCAGGCAGATTTTAAACTAATTTTGATGGTTTCTGCTTACTAGGGTATGACATTGGAGCTAATCAGACTTTTCGGTGCAACGCGGCACCATGTTAAAAAACACATTATCCTGACAATCTAAAATATCCATTAGCCATTCAATAATATCTACATCTGGAGTGTAGTATTCATAATTGCCTTGATCAAATCTTTGACATTTTGTTTAAAACCTATTAAAATGTATATTATTCCGCGTTTAGCAGTTACAGCTCACGTGTGTGTCATTCTTTAAAATGGGGGGGGGGGGTTTCTGGCCGGCCTAGTATCCATTACCTCACTGCCTCGAAAGCGTTCATTATCTTCCATACTGTCGGCGACCCCAGGTTAGCTGCCAGGATGATTTGCCTGAGAAGCGAGAATTAATTGTCTTACAACTACCTCTGCGAGGTACAATGGGGATTACAAGTGCCCACTGCTCACACTATTGGGCAGGAGAAGGGACTCTTAGCCCAGCATTTCCCATTCATTTTGCCATTGCCTTCCCTTTGAAAGAGACCAAATGGGCCCCAGCAGGTGAAAGCAAAGAAACCTGAAAGGACCCCTTTGATGAATGACGATACTCCAACCCCCGCCCCCATTTTGGGAGATTATAAAACCTTATTAAATCATGCCCTGCTAGATATTGATTGAGAGGGAGAAAAACTAAAACCAACAAAAGCTGCATGGATCAGAGAACAGTTCTTTTATCAATAGACACTAACCACCGCTAAGCCCTCAGGCTGTTTAGGGGGTGTTTTTTACTACTCACTTTTCTTTAAGCCATTATACAGGAAAGTCATACAAGTGCACCCATTTTATTATTGAATAATAAGCTGCAGCGGAACCAGTAAAACTAACAAATTCCGTTTTTTTGACAGACTGTAGCGGAGTACTGCACAAACAGGCGGAAGGCTGGCGGCAGCGTAAGTGGGGAAGATGGCGACAGCTCAGTTATTACCCCAGCCACTGATTAGCGTACTCCATTAAACTTGTTGGAGCAGTCAGTAAAAACACTCTGTAAAAATTCCCATCTGTTGTTAGGAACAGCACTGTTTGAAACTGAGGGGCTTCCTTATATGTTGCACCGCCGGTGCATCACTTATTATATGTGACGCACCGGTGACGCAAGGAGCTTGTAAATAAGCCCCTGAGTATTTTTTCACCTACCCGCACCAGAAACCCTTTCCAACACAGGGCCATATTTACATGGCTCAGGGCGACACAGCAAGTGCCTTGCTGTGCTTCCCAGCGCCACCGGGAAAGGGCAAAAATGCACCATATCTCCGCCTGCACTGGTGCACAAATTGCTGCCACGTGCCAACGCGGGCACCCTTGCACCATGGTACAAGGGTGCCTGTGTTGTGGGATGATTGTTTTTGTGCAGGAAGGTACACCTTCCTGCACAAAAACAATGGAGGTCATTTCCTTCTTCTTTGTGTGCTGTAATATGCAGCACACATAGAAAGAGGAAAAACTGGGAGAAACAATGTTATTTCTCCCCGTTGCACCACTTTTACACCACCCCTGGGGAGGCGTAGGCTTTTGACGCATTCCCAGGTTTACGAAACCTAGTAAATCTGGGAATGCAACCAACTCCATTGGATGTTGCATGGGAACACCCATGGAAGCGCCTCCCTGGTGCAAAGTAAGGCAACATAGCGACTTGTGCTGCGTTGCCTTACTCCATATCTACAAGGCCATCTAAAGCCACACAAAGGGGCTTTGCGTGGTCTTGTAGATATGGGTGTGAAGCCTGAGCCTCTGGTGCGTCACAAAAAGTGACGCACCAGCAGCGCCAGCCACTTGTAAATATGGGCCACATTTTCTTAGGGTTTCTGGGTGAGCTGCAGTAGAAGCAGCAGAATAAAACATTACAGCAGTACAATACTTCTAGGTTATACTTGTTGCCTTGGCATGTGCTGTGTCCTGGCTGCACAGTGGATCATTGATAAACAGCAAAAGATGGGGATATTTCTGAACTTGTGGTCAACTACGAAGGCAGAAACTGCACTTGCATTCTTGGATATGGCTGTTGCGCTCGCGCCATCAGTTGAATGTATTGTTGAGGTAGCGGAATGAACAATGTATTGGTATTGTTACTGTATCATTTAAATGTTGTTCTCCTATTTCCATTTCCGATAACATCTGTTTGACTGTTGTATTTGTCTAGTGATTCAAGGCCTCGTCAAAGTACTGATAAAATGGAACGTTATCACAAACACTTAAGGGATTCCTAGCAGAATATCACGATTTTAATCTCGATTTACTGAAATATTGTGGCCAAAATATCGACTACCACATTATTGTGATTGTAAATTTATGTAGGTAAATAAAGATGTACCACTTTTAACTCCCATCTACTTTGAGGATATATATTTACATATAAGGGTAAATTGATGTGTGGATCCTGCAAATATCAAGGGACAAGTGTTAGCCACACACTAACCGTTAGGGCCCACACCATACCCATACACCAACGTATATTGGGTGGGAACCAGGGCTCACCTATTAGCTACACCCTGTGCCTCTGGTGTTGAGCCATCACATTTGGTATGCTGTTATTCCTCAGGATAAAGGCATCATGCACATACCCAGGATACTTTGCATTGATGTGGGAGATGTACTGGTCCACCAGACACACCATCTGCACATTCAATGAGTGAAGCTCTTTCGATTTCTGAACACCTGTTCATTTAGCCACCGAAGGGATAAATGCAGTATGTGTTCCATCAATATCCCCAATTATGTTGGGGATATGTCCTTAAGCATAGAAATCAGCTTTCACTGTGGCCAAATCCTCCACCTGGGGGAAAACGATGTAGCTGCACATGTGTTTTATCAGGGCAGAAAACACTCTGGTCAGCACTATTGAGAACATTGGCTGTGACGTTCCTGCTGCCAAGCCCACTGTCACTTGGAACGAGCTAGTTGCAAAGAAATGGAGCACTGATAGCACTTGCACAAGATGGGGGATCCCGGTGGGGGGACAGATAGCAGAGATTAGGTCAGGCTCCAATTGGGAACACAGCTCAGTGATTGTGGCCCTGTCAAGTCTATAGGTGAGGATAATGTGCCTGTACTCCATAGTTGCCAAGACCACCAGGGGTCTGTACATGGGGGGAATGTCTCCATCTCCTATTCATCCACAGCGGTTGCAATTTATGGGGCAAAGGAGTGAGTAGTTTGTCATTATCTGTACATTATAACCACTACAAAGCAATGCATTTAGTGATCGTTACATTGATGCAGTGGGATATGTCCATAATGTGTATTCGTGTTCTGTGACGCAGTTAGGATCCATGGCCTGCCCCCCCAGAAATACCGTCCGCTTGTCCTGTATGGCGGGACAGGTGGAAATGAGGTAATTCTACTGATGTTGTGTGCCGTTGCAGGAGGCGGTCGAGAACTGCCGTTCAACTCCTCATTGGTTTATATTGGGCCCTATAGGTTACAGTGGCCAATGGTGATGTAGGCTGGCGGTGATGGTACGCACCGCCGTGGACGTGACCACCATTTTCTATCTGTTCACTCGCTTGCTACCTGACCTTCAACAGGAGAGGACCTACACTGCATGTGCTGCTGTGACCTGTGTCTGGAACCGACACTGGGGAAAGGGCCCCTGTCTTCACCTCGGCGGAGTTGGAGAGACTAGTGGATGGGGTCCTACCCCAGTACAGACTGCTATATGGGCCTCCAGACCAACAGGTAAGCACACCGTGTGTATGATGCATGGGGCGTGAATGCATGGAGTGCTGTGTGCGCAGTCCTCATGTAGGGGGGGTGGGTGGATGGGCCCTGGGAAGTGTGCTGCATGTATGCTAGGCCTTGTTTGTGCGTAAGGGGATGGGAAGCGGTTTGGTGGGCCATGAGTGTAACTGGCAAGATGGCGTGACTTATACCTTAACCTGTGTGTATTTCCTCTGCAGGTCAGCGCCCATCAAAAGAAGGGAATATGGCGTGCCATCGCCAAGGACGTGTGGACCCTGGGGGTCTATGGCAGGCGGAGCACCCATGGTCAGAAGCGGTGGCAGGAACTGAGACGCTGGGCACGGAAGATGGCGGAGGCCCAGCTGGGGATGGCCTCCCAACGAGGAAGAGGTGCCTGTCGAGCCCTGACCCCCCTGATGGCCCGCATACTGGTGGTGGCCTATCCAGAGCTAGATGGGCGCTTGGGGGCATCACAGAAGCAACAAGGGAGTGAGTACAGTACCCTAATATACAACTTGCACATGGTAGGGTGGTATCCGGGTGGGGGTGTGGGCCTTGTGGGTGCCCCTAGGCCAGGCCTGGCATTGCAGGGTAGGTCCCATGTTCTGCATGGTTCTAATGTGAAAGTACTCCAACCAAGCTAGTAGGCATCCAGTACTGGGCAGGGGTCTGTGGGTCTCAGGTATGCTGCAATTGGCGTTAAGTGTCCCTATCCATGGGCTGGTGACTAGCATTGTGACTGATAGTGCATTGCCTAGTGCGTAGGGCTGTTCCCTGTGTGTGTGTTGTGTACACCAATGGTGGTGTTGGTGCCATCATTGACCAAGTGTATCCTTTGTCTCTCCCCACCTTTTTGTTTTTTCACCCTTTTTGTTTTAGCCTCATCTGACGGAGGAGCAGAGGCACCGGCGACGGAGGCAGCTGCATCCCACAGGACCCAGGAGGCCAAATCCACTGACGGTAGAAAGGGCAATTAGGCATCCCCAGCTGCAGGAAAGAAGGGTAAGGAGGCACCCCCAGCTGCAGGAAAGAAGGGCAAGGAGGCAGCCCCAGCTGCAGGAAGGAAGGGCAAGGAGGCAGCCCCAGCTGCGGGAAAGAAGGGCAAGGGGCCTGCAACAGCAGACAGTAAGGACAAGGGGCCTGGTGCAACCATGGTGGTGCAGCCGTGCAAGGCTGCAGGGGATGGATTGGAGCTTCCCCCACCACTTTCAGCACCGCCGCCGGCACCGCCACCAGCAGCAGAAGCCCCCGTGGGCAGCCGTCCGAGGCTGCAGGGGAAGGGCTGGAGCCTCCCCCCACAATTTCCAGCAGCAGCACCACCACTGCCACCACTAAACAGCCATCCAATCCGGCAGACAATGTGTAGTCCTGCCTCCATGGCCTATTATGCGGCCTGGGCCATGCAAATCCTGTGGGTATGACACCCAGCTGAGAGACTGTGACCTTGCACTCCCCAAGATCAGCATCACTAGGCACAATGCCCCCTCCAGAACCAGTGGAAGAAGCCATCCACTCACCCCATCCTCACCAGGATGGAGCTCATTGGGCACAATGCCCCCTCCAGGAACCAGTGGAAGAAGCCACCCACTCACCCCATCCTTCCCAGGATGAAACTCACTGGGCATAATGCCCCCTCCAGAACCAGTGGAGAAGTCAGCCATTCACCCCATCCTCCCCAGGATGAAGCTCACAGGGCACAATGCCCCCTCCAGAACCAGTGGAGAAGCCATCCACTCACCCCATCCTCCACAGGATGAAGCTCACTGGGCACAATGCCCCCTCCAGAACCATTGGAGAAGATAACCACTTGAGAGACTGTGGCCTATCATTCCCCAGGACAGAGTAATGGGCTCCAGAGCATGTGGGCAAGTCACCCACTTGAGGGACTGTGGCCTGGCCTTGCACTCCTCAGGACCAAGCACAGGGCACGTTGCCCCCTCCAGAGCATGTGGGCAAGTCACCCACTTGCGAGACTGTGGCCTAGCACTCCCCAGGACCAAGCACAGGGCATGTTGCCCCTTCCAGAGCATGTGGGCAAATCACCCGCTTGAGAGACTGTGGCCTTGCACTCCCCAGGACAAGTCAGTGGGCAAATCACCCACTTGAGAGACTGTGGCCTGTCACTCCCCAGGACAGAGTAATGGGCATGTTGCCCCCACCAGAACCAATGACATTGTACCATCTTCCGGCTGAGGTACCCCTGTCCCCCTGAGGTTCCTGGCTATTTTCGACCTGATGTTCCTGCAGTGTTCTCTCCGTGTTGTTGCAGGAGTGTGGTGGCACCGTGGACTGTGTGATGTGGCCCTGTGGCCCACGGACATTGAGGACTGGGCAGTGACCCTACATTTGTATATTTGTATATACTTGTTGTTTTGGATGCACGTATTTATACTATTTTATCTTATTACACTCACTTTATTCAATTCATTTTGTCCTTGCATTATTCCTGAGGGGTACGGAGTGAATACGTAATGTTACTGCATCTGGTTGTGTGTATGGTGTTGGGGGGGGTGTTGCGTGTGTGTGTCACTCTCTTTTTCCTCCCCCCCTCTCCTGTGTGCTAGGCGGCTGTACTTACCGTGGTCATCTTCGCCGGCGTTGGTATTCGTAGTGGAGCAGTACGTAGAAGAGCATGGGGAACACACGCAACTCAGGCTCCATGGCAGCATGGTTCTTCCTTAAGTCTCCAGAGGTGAGTTGTTTCCCTTCTGTGCAGTGTTTCCGCCAGGCTTTTGATGTCGTTGATACCACCCCGGAAAAGGTGGTGATTTGGCTTGTCATAATACAGTGGGCGGAACATTGTCTTTCACCTGGCTGTTGGCGGTTACCGCCGTAGTGCTTGTTGTATCCGCCCTGGCAGTAGGTGTGTTAAAGTGGCTGTCTGTCTGAGCGGTTTCCACCGTGGTCATAATTTCATATTTATTACCGCCGGCCTGTTGGCGGTATTAATGCTGCTATACCACTGACTGCCAGGGTTGTAATGAGGGCCTTTATTGCCTACTCTAATTACCCTTCTTCTTTTTCCATAGGTTGTGTTCCCTGCTTTCCGGGTTTCAAGGAGGCTTAGGTGTGTAGCACTGACTGGTTGGCACTGTGTAAAATTGAATAAAAGAGAAGGCTGACCCATGATTGTGGAGTATGGGGCATGCTGACATACTGTGATTTTTTTTTCCGTGGACCATGGTGCACATGAGTCATAGTATTCTGAGGTCTACACTGGTTTCTCATCTTGATGGAGCTATTCATCTGTCTTCTGACCGATCATTATTTTGTTGAGCCTAGATACCCTACCATGAGTGTGAGAAGTTTGTGTGGTGCAAAGGTTGGAGTTGATTAATTGTGGGGTTTATTGGAAGGCTGTTGTTTTTAGACATTTCCTTAAGCTACTTGAAATGGGGAATGTTGGGCAGAATATGCTAATCAGTTGTGATGGTTCTTGTGGTCATTGATCAAGGGATAAAGAGAGAAGGCAGCATTAGTCTATGAAGAATGGCATTCTCAAAACAAACACAACATGGGAGCAAGGGAAAAGGTCAGCAGTCAAAGGAATCTTCTCCACACTGGTGCTTAACGTAATGAGTAGCTCTGCCAGACAGCTGCTCACCCATTCACATCTAAAATAAGGGGAAAAACATATCAAAAACATTTAGAACTAAAGGAAAGTATTTTTGATTTTATGTCTTTGCTGAATCAGTCACTCAAGAGTTGTAGGAAGCTGGTTATCTATGTAGTGTACCAATGTAAGCGGGCACAATGCAGAAAGTCCAGGGTGACCCTTATTGGCTAACAGGGGTTAACATAATAACCCTAAGCTCACTTTTGTGGTAGTGTGGGCGAGCAGTTAGGCTTATTAGAGGACAGTGTTAAGCATTTTTTTAACACACAGAGCCAGTAACCGAGACACACACTCAATAAAAAACTCTGACACCAATTTATAAAAACAAGCATTTGCAATGCAATGGGACTCGCTTTTGCTCGAGTTAGAGCTATTAGCGTTGTAAATTCCTAACTGAACTTTTCTTGCCATTTAAATTGAAAATGAAAAGTAGAACAGTTGACATAAATTAGCAGATTCAAAGCGCCATACCGCCATGAATGCGAAGGAGAAACACAAAAGGAAAAAGAAGTTCACTCGCAGTCAAATGCATCAGCACTTGTGCAATTATCCATGTAACAGGGTCGGCGTCCAAGGCGGTAACAAAACCGCCCCAAGGCAGGACAGACATAAAGCATTTACCAATTATAACAGAGGATTTTTGAAAGGCAAGCCCACGAACGAGTAAAAGTGATAGGCATGCGTTGGGGGTGGTTAAAAGCCCACAGATAGGTTATAACACGTTAGAGCGCTTGCGCGCCTGACCTAAAAAGTGAGGAATGGACTATCTGAATTAATCTCAGCCACTGGGAATTCAAAAGAGCACATTGGAGTCAACAGCAGCTCGGGTGGGACAGTTCCTATTGAAGCAGGAGTAAGGCTCATTTGAAGGCACAATGGGTGAATAATGTCGGTCTGGAAAATGGCCCTAAGTGATCACCTCAAGCATTCTTTCAATCACTTTGTTGCTTGTTCCAAATTTCACTTAGGGCAGCACATTAACTGTGCCCCATATGAAGGCAGACTCAGGGCGCTGGGCACACCAACATCCAATCTGTGATGGTGTACTCTTGCTTAAACCTCAGTGCTCTTTTTCAGCAATCCTGCTATAACGTAATTGATATTTCTGCCCTTGACTGTTCTGGTGGAGCCATTTTAGCAATTAAAGTTAGTTTTGTTAATCCTGCACTTCCTGACCCAGCCTCCCTTTAATTCTGGCTAAACTGATTCTTGGTCTACATTAGAGCCCCATCCCTAATAGGCACATGCCTCTTACTCAATTTGCACTTCTAAGCTCAATCATGTCCCCTTACTAGCCAGAATACCCACACGTATGTCCCCCAGAGGACTACTGATCTGTTTTTAAAGCAACTTTAATGCCAGAAAGTATTCTGCGGCACATGTAGATCCTCTTAAAAAAACAACAGAGGACAACAGAAACTGTAGGCCCTCGCTGGTAGGGCCACAATCCACATCTGCCATCCTTGGCCTGGCGGCAGATCTGTCAAAGGTATATTATTTTAGAGTTTGGAGAAGGATTTAATCATGTGCTGCTTTCAAGAAAAAGCACTGCACAGGCATAGGGCAGTCCGACTAGGATGGAAGGGGGTGATTTGGTGGGAGCGAGAGAGCAAAATAAACAAAGGAGTGATTTCAGCTCCTGGATGGCTCTAAAGGATTGGTATCAGATGGAGCAATGCAGACCAAATATTTGTTATTTTGTATGGTCCATGCGTTAAGGATGTGTTCCTTCAAGACATCGGAAACCCAAATACCACTGCAGCAGCATCATTCACGGGGTGAAGAGAGAAAGCCTTGCTGACTGCTGCAAGAGTTCACAGTTATGAAAAGCGATCTCTACAAAGTGCCAAAAGGGACTCTTGGAATTGTTGAGGCTTGAAGAGAGGAAAGTGGGAGATGCAGGACAAGGCAGCAATCCAGAAAGCAGAGACCTAGCTCACAGCATTATATTCCAGTCAAATTACAATCCTCAAAACAATACAGTGACTTGATAATATTGAGAAAGAGACATGGATGCGACATGGAAATGCAGACACATTGCTTTTTACTGGAGCAAGGTCGTTTCCAGACTGCCCCAGATGATTGAGAATCGACCTCGACCCTCACCTCGCAATATAAGGTTACACAAAGGAGCTCCCTAAAAGCACCCAAGGCTGCACCGCCATGGCCCTCCTCTTAGCCAAGAGTGAGATTGCAATACACTGGTGTAGTGGGAGCCCACCCATGATTTAGAACTGGCTTAAGAGCTTGACATATTGTGACACCACGAGTGAGCTGTATGCCTCCCTTCAACCCCCAACATCTAGAACAAAGGACATCTAGCAGCCCCGGGGGACTTCTTACTGTTAGTAGACGAGACACCGCAAGACACTAATGTCTTGGATGCTGTGGTTATGCACTGTACTGCCCCCTTAGCTCCTTCGTCACCCCTCTTGGCAAACCCCATTTAGTCATCCTTGGGCGTTCAGCGGGTTATGGACATGCCATATGCTTTAGGAAACGGAACCTCTTCCCCCCTCCCCCTCAACACTGGCTACCGACTATTCTACACCACGTGTTTACAGTATGACTATTGGTTGTATGCAACAACCTGTGCTTTGAGTGAAGAGATGACGATTTGTATTTCTGTTTTGAGATTGTTTCCTTGTATCTCCAAACTTCTCCCCCTCTCACAACATCTCCTACTGCTCATCAGTGCCCCATTAGGGAGTACTCTGCCCTGTAGAATGTTGGGTTGCCCCCTTCTTTGTACTATTCATAATTATGGCAATTGCACATTATTTCAGCGGATGTGACTCTAATTACTTACCAGCATGCCAAGTACACTGATATTTATTCAACCTGCTTACATAATATGCATTGATGTTGTGACTCACCATGAGTATTTTGGTTTAAAAAACTCAATAAACAATGTTTTAAAAAAAGAGAGAGCGTGAATTTACTACGCAAACACGACATAAAGCCTACAGCGGCTGAACTGTGCCCCTTTCAGAAGTACACAGAATGGGGCACTTTATAAAACATGCATGGTTAGATGGTACTAAACAAAAAAAGAGAGAGAATGTTGCACGAATGGCTGTACAAAGTTTATATCAACAGTACAGTAAGTAACTGCAGCAAACGGGTTGGCCAGGTCCAAAGTTCTTAGAGACAAGCACCACTGAACATACTAAAATGGACAGCAGGGAGGAGAATACATCACTCCTCACCACCTATCTGGGCTAATGAGATGTTTAGTAATAAAATTAAATGGCAAGGTTTGTCTGCATGGAGGCCTTCAAACTTCAAAACTCAGAGGCATTTGAAACAAATCTATCATGTGAAAATGCTTGCCCCTAAAAAGGAGAACTTCATGATCTCCATGAAGTTCTGTATGGGGCACATGTTGGCATAGAAAGGACAGGAACCACACACTTTCTAAGCCCCAGAAATCAAGGCCATCACCCATAAAGATGTACTGCAAGAGATGTTGTATGCCAGGAATTAGGGGCAAAAGTGGTCTACCAGCGGGTCTGATGAGGGTCTGTGTTGATACCACTGTATCGGGATTTGAAGTTATCTGATGAAATAGGCTAGCTTTCGATTCTTAAATAGTCTTTACTTCTCTTTGCGACGCCCCTGTATTCAGTTGAAACTGAACACAAGCGTGAGATAGCTCTAAACCCTGATAGCAGTGGTTAATTTGTGCTTGTTGTTTCCGGTGCGGAGCACCGGCACTTATTTTTGAGGACCGGCGCTTATTCTTCTGCCTCAAGCATTTGCTGCGAGAAAAAGTCAAAAAAGGAGAAAGTAGAACTCTGCTAGAGTGAGCTGAAGGGGCAGGAAGTGGCTGTAAATGGATTGACAGGCCCGAGATGGCTTCAGGATTACGCTGCCTCAGTATTCCGTGTTTTCTCGCATTTAAGTGCAGCAGCCGCGTGTTAACGAGGAGGGGGTTTGTGCACTGGCACGTTTTAATTTACAAATTAAGCACTGCCTGACAGACATTATTTGTTGTGGCAGATCAACAAGTTTGTACAAAGGCGCCCAAGCCAGGACTACTTCCACTTAACTAACTTTAAACAACACAAGGAACAAAGCATTTCTGTGCCCTCAGGCCTCTTCTGGTCACAAGTGATAATAACCAGGGGGTTCCACCTTTGCAAAGGGAAATATTATTGAACGATTTATGGGAGTGAATGTCTCAATCATAGTTCCAGTATCAAACAGTGTCTGCTTTGCAGAACTGCATTTACACAACAAGTCTGAACCAGTACAAAATGTGCATCCTGGGAGGGGCGGCTGCGAGCAGTAACATTAAAAATGTTAAAAATAAGTTATTATAGCTTGAAACACACCCAAACAACTAAAAAATCCAAAATAAACAGCATAACCAATAAAAGCACTGAAAGGCAAATCAAAGCCCAAAGTATATTTTATTGTAGAAATGTGCTATTAACTCATAGCTTTCCAACCGCACCCACTTATTATGCACAAGTGAATAAGTGCTTCAAGCCACTATGTCCCCACCAGCAGGAGATGAAGCACCAGAGAGCCACTTTTACAATTAATTTCCAGCAAAGTTTGGCTCTACCCAGGAGATTACAAATTAACTCACCATATGAGTAACACCCCACTGGAAAGGTAAACAAGAGAGAGTGAGTGGGTGAAAATGAGCAAAACAACGAAAATCATTAAGAGGGCAGTGTGACAACATGAGTCCCAACATGATCTCCACAAGCAGTCATTCGGAAGGGGACTTAACCCCTTCGCTGCCAGGCCTTTTCCCCCTCCTGTGCCGAGCCTTTTTTTGGCTATTTGGAGCAGTTCGCGCTTAGGCCCTCATAACTTTTTGTTCACGTAAGCTACCCACGCCAAATTTGCGTCCTTTTTTTCCAACATCCTAGGGATTCTAGAGGTACCCAGACTTTGTGGGTTCTCCAGAAGGAGGCCAAGAAATTAGCCAAAAAACAGTGAAAATTTCATTTTTTTAAAAAAATTTGGAAAAATGGGCTGCAGAAGAAGGCTTGTGTTTTTTTCCCTGAAAAGGGCATCAACAAAAGGTTTGCGGTGATAAAATCACCAGCTTCCAAGCTTTCAGGAACAGGCAGACTTGAATCAGAAAACCCAATTTTTCAACCCAATTTTGCCATTTTACTGGGACATACCCCATTTTTACGATTTTTTGTGCTTTCAGCCTCCTTCCAGTCAGTGACAGAAATGGGCATGAAACCAACGCTGGATCCCATAAACCGCAACATTTCTGAAAAGTAGACAAAATTCTGAATTCAGCAAGGGGTAATTTGTGTAGATCCTACAAGGGTTTCCTACAGAAAATAACAACTGAAAAAGAAAAATATTGAAATTGAGGTGAAAAAAACATCAATTTTTCACTAAGTTTTACTCTGTAACTTTTTCCTGCAATGTCAGATTTTCGAAAGCAATATACCGTTACGTCTGCTGGACTCTTCTGGTTGCGGGGATATATAGGGCTTGTAGGTTCATCAAGAACTCTAGGTACCCAGAGCCAATAAATGACCTGCACCCTGCAGTGGGTTTTCATTCTATGCCGGGTATACAGCAATTCATTTGCTGAAATATAAGGAGTAAAAAATAGCTATCAAGAAAACCTTTGTATTTCCAAAATGGGCACAAGATAAGGTGTTGAGAAGCAGTGGTTATTTGCACATCTCTGAATTCCGGGGTGCCCATACTAGCATGTGAATTACAGGGCATTTCTCAAATAGACGTCTTTTTTACACACTGTCTTACATTTGGAAGGGAAAAATGTAGAGAAAGACAAGGGGCAATAACACTTGTTTTGCTATTCTATGTTCCCCCAAGTCTCCCGATAAAAATGATACCTCACTTGTGTGGGTAGGCCTAGCGCCTGCAACAGGAAACGCCCCAAAGCGCAACGTGGACACATCACAGAAAACAGACCTGTTTTTAGCAAAGTGCCTACCTGTAGATTTTGGCCTCTAGCTCAGCCGCCACCTATGGAAACCTACCAAACCTGTGCATTTCTGAAAACTAGAGACCTAGGGGAATCCAAGATGGGGTGATTTGTGTGGCTCGGACCAGGTTCTGTTTCCCAGAATCCTTTGCAAACCTCAAAATTTGGCTAAAAAAACACATGTTCCTCACATTTCTGTGGCAGAAAGTTCTGGAATCTGAGAGGAGCCACAAATTTCCTTCCACCCAGCGTTCCCCCACGTCTCCCGATAAAAATGATACCTCACTTGTGTGGGTAGGCCTAGCGCCCGCGACAGGAAACGCCCCAAAGCGCAACGTGGACACATCACAGAAAACAGACCTGTTTTTAGCAAAGTGCCTACCTGTAGATTTTGGCCTCTAGCTCAGCCGCCACCTAGGGAAACCTACCAAACCTGTGCATTTCTGAAAACTAGAGACCTAGGGGAATCCAAGATGGGGTGATTTGTGTGGCTCGGACCAGGTTCTGTTACCCAGAATCCTTTGCAAACCTCAAAATTTGGCTAAAAAAACACATGTTCCTCACATTTCTGTGGCAGAAAGTTCTGGAATCTGAGAGTAGCCACAAATTTCCTTCCACCCAGCGTTCCCCCACGTCTCCCGATAAAAATGATACCTCACTTGTGTGGGTAGGCCTAGCGCCCGCGACAGGAAACGCACCAAAGCGCAACGTGGACACATCACAGAAAACAGACCTGTTTTTAGCAAAGTGCCTACCTGTAGATTTTGGCCTCTAGCTCAGCCGCCACCTAGGGAAACCTACCAAACCTGTGCATTTCTGAAAACTAGAGACCTAGGGGAATCCAAGATGGGGTGATTT
This sequence comes from Pleurodeles waltl, assembly GCF_031143425.1. Lineage (NCBI taxonomy): Eukaryota > Metazoa > Chordata > Amphibia > Caudata > Salamandridae > Pleurodeles > Pleurodeles waltl. The sequence continues at coordinate 486,258,898 of NC_090436.1, forward strand.
GTGTGGCTCGGACCAGGTTCTGTTACCCAGAATCCTTTGCAAACCTCAAAATTTGGCTAAAAAAACACATGTTCCTCACATTTCTGTGGCAGAAAGTTCTGGAATCTGAGAGGAGCCACAAATTTCCTTCCACCCAGCGTTCCCCCACGTCTCCCGATAAAAATGATACCTCACTTGTGTGGGTAGGCCTAGCGCCCGCGACAGGAAACGCCCCAAAGCGCAACGTGGACACATCACAGAAAACAGACCTGTTTTTAGCAAAGTGCCTACCTGTAGATTTTGGCCTCTAGCTCAGCCGCCACCTAGGGAAACCTACCAAACCTGTGCATTTCTGAAAACTAGAGACCTAGGGGAATCCAAGATGGGGTGATTTGTGTGGCTCGGACCAGGTTCTGTTACCCAGAATCCTTTGCAAACCTCAAAATTTGGCTAAAAAAACACATGTTCCTCACATTTCTGTGGCATAAAGTTCTGGAATCTGAGAGGAGCCACAAATTTCCTTCCACCCAGCGTTCCCCCACGTCTCCCGATAAAAATGATACCTCACTTGTGTGGGTAGGCCTAGCGCCCGCAACAGGAAACGCCCCAAAGCGCAACGTGGACACATCACAGAAAACAGACCTGTTTTTAGCAAAGTGCCTACCTGTAGATTTTGGCCTCTAGGTCAGCCGCCACCTAGGGAAACCTACCAAACCTGTGCATTTCTGAAAACTAGAGACCTAGGGGAATCCAAGATGGGGTGATTTGTGTGGCTCGGACCAGGTTCTGTTACCCAGAATCCTTTGCAAACCTCAAAATTTGGCTAAAAAAACACATGTTCCTCACATTTCTGTGGCATAAAGTTCTGGAATCTGAGAGGAGCCACAAATTTCCTTCCACCCAGCGTTCCCCCACGTCTCCCGATAAAAATGATACCTCACTTGTGTGGGTAGGCCTAGCGCCCGCGACAGGAAACGCCCCAAAGCGCAACGTGGACACATCACAGAAAACAGACCTGTTTTTAGCAAAGTGCCTACCTGTAGATTTTGGCCTCTAGCTCAGCCGCCACCTAGGGAAACCTACCAAACCTGTGCATTTCTGAAAACTAGAGACCTAGGGGAATCCAAGATGGGGTGATTTGTGTGGCTCGGACCAGGTTCTGTTACCCAGAATCCTTTGCAAACCTCAAAAATTTGGCTAAAAAAACACATGTTCCTCAAATTTTTGTGGCAGAAAGTTCTGGAATCTGAGAGGAGCCACAAATTTCCTTCCACCCAGCGTTCCCCCACGTCTCCCGATAAAAATGATACCTCACTTGTGTGGGTAGGCCTAGCGCCCGCGACAGGAAACGCCCCAAAGCGCAACGTGGACACATCACAGAAAACAGACCTGTTTTTAGCAAAGTGCCTACCTGTAGATTTTGGCCTCTAGCTCAGTCGCCACCTAGGGAAACCTACCAAACCTGTGCATTTCTGAAAACTAGAGACCTAGGGGAATCCAAGATGGGGTGATTTGTGTGGCTCGGACCAGGTTCTGTTACCCAGAATCCTTTGCAAACCTCAAAATTTGGCTAAAAAAACACATGTTCCTCACATTTCTGTGGCAGAAAGTTCTGGAATCTGAGAGGAGCCACAAATTTCCTTCCACCCAGCGTTCCCCCACGTCTCCCGATAAAAATGATACCTCACTTGTGTGGGTAGGCCTAGCGCCCGCGACAGGAAACGCCCCAAAGCGCAACGTGGACACATCACAGAAAACAGACCTGTTTTTAGCAAAGTGCCTACCTGTAGATTTTGGCCTCTAGCTCAGCCGCCACCTAGGGAAACCTACCAAACCTGTGCATTTCTGAAAACTAGAGACCTAGGGGAATCCAAGATGGGGTGATTTGTGTGGCTCGGACCAGGTTCTGTTACCCAGAATCCTTTGCAAACCTCAAAATTTGGCTAAAAAAACACATGTTCCTCACATTTCTGTGGCAGAAAGTTCTGGAATCTGAGAGGAGCCACAAATTTCCTTCCACCCAGCGTTCCCCCACGTCTCCCGATAAAAATGATACCTCACTTGTGTGGGTAGGCCTAGCGCCCGCGACAGGAAACGCCCCAAAGCGCAACGTTGACACATCACAGAAAAGAGACCTGTTTTTAGCAAAGTGCCTACCTGTAGATTTTGGCCTCTAGCTCAGCCGCCACCTAGGGAAACCTACCAAACCTGTGCATTTCTGAAAACTAGAGACCTAGGGGAATCCAAGATGGGGTGATTTGTGTGGCTTGGACCAGGTTCTGTTACCCAGAATCCTTTGCAAACCTCAAAATTTGGCTAAAAAAACACATGTTCCTCACATTTCTGTGGCAGAAAGTTCTGGAATCTGAGAGGAGCCACAAATTTCCTTCCACCCAGCGTTCCCCCACGTCTCCCGATAGAAATGATACCTCACTTGTGTGGGTAGGCCTAGCGCCCGCGACAGGAAACGCCCCCAAAGCGCAAGTGGACACATCACAGAAAACAGACCTGTTTTTAGCAAAGTGCCTACCTGTAGATTTTGGCCTCTAGCTCAGCCGCCACCTAGGGAAACCTACCAAACCTGTGCATTTCTGAAAACTAGAGACCTAGGGGAATCCAAGATGGGGTGATTTGTGTGGCTCGGACCAGGTTCTGTTACCCAGAATCCTTTGCAAACCTCAAAATTTGGCTAAAAAAACACATGTTCCTCACATTTCTGTGGCAGAAAGTTCTGGAATCTGAGAGGAGCCACAAATTTCCTTCCACCCAGCGTTCCCCCACGTCTCCCGATAAAAATGATACCTCACTTGTGTGTGTAGGCCTAGCGCCCGCGACAGGAAACGCCCCAAAGCGCAACGTGGACACATCACAGAAAACAGACCTGTTTTTAGCAAAGTGCCTACCTGTAGATTTTGGCCTCTAGCTCAGCCGCCACCTAGGGAAACCTACCAAACCTGTGCATTTCTGAAAACTAGAGACCTAGGGGAATCCAAGATGGGGTGATTTGTGTGGCTCGGACCAGGTTCTGTTACCCAGAATCCTTTGCAAACCTCAAAATTTGGCTAAAAAAACACATGTTCCTCACATTTTTGTGGCAGAAAGTTCTGGAATCTGAGAGGAGCCACAAATTTCCTTCCACCCAGCGTTCCCCCACGTCTCCCGATAAAAATGATACCTCACTTGTGTGGGTAGGCCTAGCGCCCGCGACAGGAAACGCCCCAAAGCGCAATGTGGACACATCACAGAAAACAGACCTGTTTTTAGCAAAGTGCCTACCTGTAGATTTTGGCCTCTAGCTCAGTCGCCACCTAGGGAAACCTACCAAACCTGTGCATTTCTGAAAACTAGAGACCTAGGGGAATCCAAGATGGGGTGATTTGTGTGGCTCGGACCAGGTTCTGTTACCCAGAATCCTTTGCAAACCTCAAAATTTGGCTAAAAAAACACATGTTCCTCACATTTCTGTGGCAGAAAGTTCTGGAATCTGAGAGGAGCCACAAATTTCCTTCCACCCAGCGTTCCCCCACGTCTCCCGATAAAAATGATACCTCACTTGTGTGGGTAGGCCTAGCGCCCGCGACAGGAAACGCCCCAAAGCGCAACGTGGACACATCACAGAAAACAGACCTGTTTTTAGCAAAGTGCCTACCTGTAGATTTTGGCCTCTAGCTCAGCCGCCACCTAGGGAAACCTACCAAACCTGTGCATTTCTGAAAACTAGAGACCTAGGGGAATCCAAGATGGGGTGATTTGTGTGGCTCGGACCAGGTTCTGTTACCCAGAATCCTTTGCAAACCTCAAAATTTGGCTAAAAAAACACATGTTCCTCACATTTCTGTGGCAGAAAGTTCTGGAATCTGAGAGGAGCCACAAATTTCCTTCCACCCAGCGTTCCCCCACGTCTCCCGATAAAAATGATACCTCACTTGTGTGGGTAGGCCTAGCGCCCGCGACAGGAAACGCCCCAAAGCGCAACGTGGACACATCACAGAAAAGAGACCTGTTTTTAGCAAAGTGCCTACCTGTAGATTTTGGCCTCTAGCTCAGCCGCCACCTAGGGAAACCTACCAAACCTGTGCATTTCTGAAAACTAGAGACCTAGGGGAATCCAAGATGGGGTGATTTGTGTGGCTTGGACCAGGTTCTGTTACCCAGAATCCTTTGCAAACCTCAAAATTTGGCTAAAAAAACACATGTTCCTCACATTTCTGTGGCAGAAAGTTCTGGAATCTGAGAGGAGCCACAAATTTCCTTCCACCCAGCGTTCCCCCACGTCTCCCGATAGAAATGATACCTCACTTGTGTGGGTAGGCCTAGCGCCCGCGACAGGAAACGCCCCAAAGCGCAACGTGGACACATCACAGAAAACAGACCTGTTTTTAGCAAAGTGCCTACCTGTAGATTTTGGCCTCTAGCTCAGCCGCCACCTAGGGAAACCTACCAAACCTGTGCATTTCTGAAAACTAGAGACCTAGGGGAATCCAAGATGGGGTGATTTGTGTGGCTCGGACCAGGTTCTGTTACCCAGAATCCTTTGCAAACCTCAAAATTTGGCTAAAAAAACACATGTTCCTCACATTTCTGTGGCAGAAAGTTCTGGAATCTGAGAGGAGCCACAAATTTCCTTCCACCCAGCGTTCCCCCACGTCTCCCGATAAAAATGATACCTCACTTGTGTGGGTAGGCCTAGCGCCCGCGACAGGAAACGCCCCAAAGCGCAACGTGGACACATCACAGAAAACAGACCTTTTTAGCAAAGTGCCTACCTGTAGATTTTGGCCTCTAGCTCAGCCGCCACCTAGGGAAACCTACCAAACCTGTGCATTTCTGAAAACTAGAGACCTAGGGGAATCCAAGATGGGGTGATTTGTGTGGCTCGGACCAGGTTCTGTTACCCAGAATCCTTTGCAAACCTCAAAATTTGGCTAAAAAAACACATGTTCCTCACATTTTTGTGGCAGAAAGTTCTGGAATCTGAGAGGAGCCACACATTTCCTTCCACCCAGCGTTCCCCCACGTCTCCCGATAAAAATGATACCTCACTTGTGTGGGTAGGCCTAGCGCCCGCGACAGGAAACGCCCCAAAGCGCAACGTGGACACATCACAGAAAACAGACCTGTTTTTAGCAAAGTGCCTACCTGTAGATTTTGGCCTCTAGCTCAGTCGCCACCTAGGGAAACCTACCAAACCTGTGCATTTCTGAAAACTAGAGACCTAGGGGAATCCAAGATGGGGTGATTTGTGTGGCTCGGACCAGGTTCTGTTACCCAGAATCCTTTGCAAACCTCAAAATTTGGCTAAAAAAACACATGTTCCTCACATTTCTGTGGCAGAAAGTTCTGGAATCTGAGAGGAGCCACAAATTTCCTTCCACCCAGCGTTCCCCCATGTCTCCCGATAAAAATTATACCTCACTTGTGTGGGTAGGCCTAGCGCCCGCGACAGGAAACGCCCCAAAGCGCAACGTGGACACATCACAGAAAACAGACCTGTTTTTAGCAAAGTGCCTACCTGTAGATTTTGGCCTCTAGCTCAGCCGCCACCTAGGGAAACCTACCAAACCTGTGCATTTCTGAAAACTAGAGACCTAGGGGAATCCAAGATGGGGTGATTTGTGTGGCTCGGACGAGGTTCTGTTACCCAGAATCCTTTGCAAACCTCAAAATTTGGCTAAAAAAACACATGTTCCTCACATTTCTGTGGCATAAAGTTCTGGAATCTGAGAGGAGCCACAAATTTCCTTCCACCCAGCGTTCCCCCACGTCTCCCGATAAAAATGATACCTCACTTGTGTGGGTAGGCCTAGCGCCCGCGACAGGAAACGCCCCAAAGCGCAACGTGGACACATCACAGAAAACAGACCTGTTTTTAGCAAAGTGCCTACCTGTAGATTTTGGCCTCTAGCTCAGCCGCCACCTAGGGAAACCTACCAAACCTGTGCATTTCTGAAAACTAAAGACCTAGGGGAATCCAAGATGGGGTGATTTGTGTGGCTCGGACCAGGTTCTGTTACCCAGAATCCTTTGCAAACCTCAAAATTTGGCTAAAAAAACACATGTTCCTCACATTTCTGTGGCAGAAAGTTCTGGAATCTGAGAGGAGCCACAAATTTCCTTCCACCCAGCGTTCCCCCACGTCTCCCGATAAAAATGATACCTCACTTGTGTGGGTAGGCCTAGCGCCCGCGACAGGAAACGCCCCAAAGCGCAACGTTGACACATCACAGAAAAGAGACCTGTTTTTAGCAAAGTGCCTACCTGTAGATTTTGGCCTCTAGCTCAGCCGCCACCTAGGGAAACCTACCAAACCTGTGCATTTCTGAAAACTAGAGACCTAGGGGAATCCAAGATGGGGTGATTTGTGTGGCTTGGACCAGGTTCTGTTACCCAGAATCCTTTGCAAACCTCAAAATTTGGCTAAAAAAACACATGTTCCTCACATTTCTGTGGCAGAAAGTTCTGGAATCTGAGAGGAGCCACAAATTTCCTTCCACCCAGCGTTCCCCCACGTCTCCCGATAGAAATGATACCTCACTTGTGTGGGTAGGCCTAGCGCCCGCGACAGGAAACGCCCCCAAAGCGCAAGTGGACACATCACAGAAAACAGACCTGTTTTTAGCAAAGTGCCTACCTGTAGATTTTGGCCTCTAGCTCAGCCGCCACCTAGGGAAACCTACCAAACCTGTGCATTTCTGAAAACTAGAGACCTAGGGGAATCCAAGATGGGGTGATTTGTGTGGCTCGGACCAGGTTCTGTTACCCAGAATCCTTTGCAAACCTCAAAATTTGGCTAAAAAAACACATGTTCCTCACATTTCTGTGGCAGAAAGTTCTGGAATCTGAGAGGAGCCACAAATTTCCTTCCACCCAGCGTTCCCCCACGTCTCCCGATAAAAATGATACCTCACTTGTGTGTGTAGGCCTAGCGCCCGCGACAGGAAACGCCCCAAAGCGCAACGTGGACACATCACAGAAAACAGACCTGTTTTTAGCAAAGTGCCTACCTGTAGATTTTGGCCTCTAGCTCAGCCGCCACCTAGGGAAACCTACCAAACCTGTGCATTTCTGAAAACTAGAGACCTAGGGGAATCCAAGATGGGGTGATTTGTGTGGCTCGGACCAGGTTCTGTTACCCAGAATCCTTTGCAAACCTCAAAATTTGGCTAAAAAAACACATGTTCCTCACATTTTTGTGGCAGAAAGTTCTGGAATCTGAGAGGAGCCACAAATTTCCTTCCACCCAGCGTTCCCCCACGTCTCCCGATAAAAATGATACCTCACTTGTGTGGGTAGGCCTAGCGCCCGCGACAGGAAACGCCCCAAAGCGCAATGTGGACACATCACAGAAAACAGACCTGTTTTTAGCAAAGTGCCTACCTGTAGATTTTGGCCTCTAGCTCAGTCGCCACCTAGGGAAACCTACCAAACCTGTGCATTTCTGAAAACTAGAGACCTAGGGGAATCCAAGATGGGGTGATTTGTGTGGCTCGGACCAGGTTCTGTTACCCAGAATCCTTTGCAAACCTCAAAATTTGGCTAAAAAAACACATGTTCCTCACATTTCTGTGGCAGAAAGTTCTGGAATCTGAGAGGAGCCACAAATTTCCTTCCACCCAGCGTTCCCCCACGTCTCCCGATAAAAATGATACCTCACTTGTGTGGGTAGGCCTAGCGCCCGCGACAGGAAACGCCCCAAAGCGCAACGTGGACACATCACAGAAAACAGACCTGTTTTTAGCAAAGTGCCTACCTGTAGATTTTGGCCTCTAGCTCAGCCGCCACCTAGGGAAACCTACCAAACCTGTGCATTTCTGAAAACTAGAGACCTAGGGGAATCCAAGATGGGGTGATTTGTGTGGCTCGGACCAGGTTCTGTTACCCAGAATCCTTTGCAAACCTCAAAATTTGGCTAAAAAAACACATGTTCCTCACATTTCTGTGGCAGAAAGTTCTGGAATCTGAGAGGAGCCACAAATTTCCTTCCACCCAGCGTTCCCCCACGTCTCCCGATAAAAATGATACCTCACTTGTGTGGGTAGGCCTAGCGCCCGCGACAGGAAACGCCCCAAAGCGCAACGTGGACACATCACAGAAAAGAGACCTGTTTTTAGCAAAGTGCCTACCTGTAGATTTTGGCCTCTAGCTCAGCCGCCACCTAGGGAAACCTACCAAACCTGTGCATTTCTGAAAACTAGAGACCTAGGGGAATCCAAGATGGGGTGATTTGTGTGGCTTGGACCAGGTTCTGTTACCCAGAATCCTTTGCAAACCTCAAAATTTGGCTAAAAAAACACATGTTCCTCACATTTCTGTGGCAGAAAGTTCTGGAATCTGAGAGGAGCCACAAATTTCCTTCCACCCAGCGTTCCCCCACGTCTCCCGATAAAAATGATACCTCACTTGTGTGGGTAGGCCTAGCGCCCGCGACAGGAAACGCCCCAAAGCGCAACGTGGACACATCACAGAAAACAGACCTGTTTTTAGCAAAGTGCCTACCTGTAGATTTTGGCCTCTAGCTCAGCCGCCACCTAGGGAAACCTACCAAACCTGTGCATTTCTGAAAACTAGAGACCTAGGGGAATCCAAGATGGGGTGATTTGTGTGGCTCGGACCAGGTTCTGTTACCCAGAATCCTTTGCAAACCTCAAAATTTGGCTAAAAAAACACATGTTCCTCACATTTTTGTGGCAGAAAGTTCTGGAATCTGAGAGGAGCCACACATTTCCTTCCACCCAGCGTTCCCCCACGTCTCCCGATAAAAATGATACCTCACTTGTGTGGGTAGGCCTAGCGCCCGCGACAGGAAACGCCCCAAAGCGCAACGTGGACACATCACAGAAAACAGACCTGTTTTTAGCAAAGTGCCTACCTGTAGATTTTGGCCTCTAGCTCAGTCGCCACCTAGGGAAACCTACCAAACCTGTGCATTTCTGAAAACTAGAGACCTAGGGGAATCCAAGATGGGGTGATTTGTGTGGCTCGGACCAGGTTCTGTTACCCAGAATCCTTTGCAAACCTCAAAATTTGGCTAAAAAAACACATGTTCCTCACATTTCTGTGGCAGAAAGTTCTGGAATCTGAGAGGAGCCACAAATTTCCTTCCACCCAGCGTTCCCCCACGTCTCCCGATAAAAATTATACCTCACTTGTGTGGGTAGGCCTAGCGCCCGCGACAGGAAACGCCCCAAAGCGCAACGTGGACACATCACAGAAAACAGACCTGTTTTTAGCAAAGTGCCTACCTGTAGATTTTGGCCTCTAGCTCAGCCGCCACCTAGGGAAACCTACCAAACCTGTGCATTTCTGAAAACTAGAGACCTAGGGGAATCCAAGATGGGGTGATTTGTGTGGCTCGGACGAGGTTCTGTTACCCAGAATCCTTTGCAAACCTCAAAATTTGGCTAAAAAAACACATGTTCCTCACATTTCTGTGGCATAAAGTTCTGGAATCTGAGAGGAGCCACAAATTTCCTTCCACCCAGCGTTCCCCCACGTCTCCCGATAAAAATGATACCTCACTTGTGTGGGTAGGCCTAGCGCCCGCGACAGGAAACGCCCCAAAGCGCAACGTGGACACATCACAGAAAACAGACCTGTTTTTAGCAAAGTGCCTACCTGTAGATTTTGGCCTCTAGCTCAGCCGCCACCTAGGGAAACCTACCAAACCTGTGCATTTCTGAAAACTAAAGACCTAGGGGAATCCAAGATGGGGTGATTTGTGTGGCTCGGACCAGGTTCTGTTACCCAGAATCCTTTGCAAACCTCAAAATTTGGCTAAAAAAACACATGTTCCTCACATTTCTGTGGCAGAAAGTTCTGGAATCTGAGAGGAGCCACAAATTTCCTTCCACCCAGCGTTCCCCCACGTCTCCCGATAAAAATGATACCTCACTTGTGTGGGTAGGCCTAGCGCCCGCGACAGGAAACGCCCCAAAGCGCAACGTGGACACATCACAGAAAACAGACCTGTTTTTAGCAAAGTGCCTACCTGTAGATTTTGGCCTCTAGCTCAGCCGCCACCTAAGGAAACCTACCAAACCTGTGCATTTCTGAAAACTAGAGACCTAGGGGAATCCAAGATGGGGTGATTTGTGTGGCTCGGACCAGGTTCTGTTACCCAGAATCCTTTGCAAACCTCAAAATTTGGCTAAAAAAACACATGTTCCTCACATTTCTGTGGCATAAAGTTGTGGAATCTGAGAGGAGCCACAAATTTCCTTCCACCCAGCGTTCCCCCACGTCTCCCAATAAAAATGATACCTCACTTGTGTGGGTAGGCCTAGCGCCCGCGACAGGAAACGCCCCAAAGCGCAACGTGGACACATCACAGAAAACAGACCTGTTTTTAGCAAAGTGCCTACCTGTAGATTTTGGCCTCGAGCTCAGCCGCCACCTAGGGAAACCTACCAAACCTGTGCATTTCTGAAAACTAGAGACCTAGGGGAATCCAAGATGGGGTGATTTGTGTGGCTCGGACCAGGTTCTGTTACCCAGAATCCTTTGCAAACCTCAAAATTTGGCTAAAAAAACACATGTTCCTCACATTTCTGTGGCAGAAAGTTCTGGAATCTGAGAGGAGCCACAAATTTCCTTCCACCCAGCGTTCCCCCACGTCTCCCGATAAAAATGATACCTCACTTGTGTGGGTAGGCCTAGCGCCCGCGACAGGAAACGCCCCAAAGCGCAACGTGGACACATCACAGAAAACAGACCTGTTTTTAGCAAAGTGCCTACCTGTAGATTTTGGCCTCTAGCTCAGCCGCCACCTAGGGAAACCTACCAAACCTGTGCATTTCTGAAAGCTAGAGACCTAGGGGAATCCAAGATGGGGTGATTTGTGTAGCTCGGACCAGGTTCTGTTACCCAGAATCCTTTGCAAACCTCAAAATTTGGCTAAAAAAACACATGTTCCTCACATTTCTGTGGCAGAAAGTTCTGGAATCTGAGAGGAGCCACAAATTTCCTTCCACCCAGCGTTCCCCCACGTCTCCCAATAAAAATGATACCTCACTTGTGTGGGTAGGCCTAGCGCCCGCGACAGGAAACGCCCCAAAGCGCAACGTGGACACATCACAGAAAACAGACCTGTTTTTAGCAAAGTGCCTACCTGTAGATTTTGGCCTCTAGCTCAGCCGCCACCTAGGGAAACCTACCAAACCTGTGCATTTCTGAAAACTAGAGACCTAGGGGAATCCAAGATGGGGTGATTTGTGTGGCTCGGACCAGGTTCTGTTACCCAGAATCCTTTGCAAACCTCAAAATTTGGCTAAAAAAACACATGTTCCTCACATTTCTGTGGCAGAAAGTTCTGGAATCTGAGAGGAGCCACAAATTTCCTTCCACCCAGCGTTCCCCCACGTCTCCCGATAAAAATGATACCTCACTTGTGTGGGTAGGACTAGCGCCCGCGACAGGAAACGCCCCAAAGCGCAACGTGGACACATCACAGAAAACAGACCTGTTTTTAGCAAAGTGCCTACCTGTAGATTTTGGCCTCTAGCTCAGCCGCCACCTAGGGAAACCTACCAAACCTGTGCATTTCTGAAAACTAGAGACCTAGGGGAATCCAAGATGGGGTGATTTGTGTGGCTCGGACCAGGTTCTGTTACCTAGAATCCTTTGCAAACCTCAAAATTTGGCTAAAAAAACACATGTTCCTCACATTTCTGTGGCAAAAAGTTCTGGAATCTGAGAGGAGCCACAAATTTCCTTCCACCCAGCGTTCCCCCACGTCTCCCGATAAAAATGATACCTCACTTGTGTGGGTAGGCCTAGCGCCCGCGACAGGAAACGCCCCAAAGCGCAACGTGGACACATCACAGAAAACAGACCTGTTTTTAGCAAAGTGCCTACCTGTAGATTTTGGCCTCTAGCTCAGCCGCCACCTAGGGAAACCTACCAAACCTGTGCATTTCTGAAAACTAGAGACCTAGGGGAATCCAAGATGGGGTGATTTGTGTGGCTCGGACCAGGTTCTGTTACCCAGAATCCTTTGCAAACTTCAAAATTTGGCTAAAAAAACACATGTTCCTCACATTTCTGTGGCAGAAAGTTCTGGAATCTGAGAGGAGCCACAAATTTCCTTCCACCCAGCGTTCCCCCACGTCTCCCGATAAAAATGATACCTCACTTGTGTGGGTAGGCCTAGCGCCCGCGACAGGAAACGCCCCAAAGCGCAACGTGGACACATCACAGAAAACAGACCTGTTTTTAGCAAAGTGCCTACCTGTAGATTTTGGCCTCTAGCTCAGCCGCCACCTAGGGAAACCTACCAAACCTGTGCATTTCTGAAAACTAGAGACCTAGGGGAATCCAAGATGGGGTGATTTGTGTGGCTCGGACCAGGTTCTGTTACCCAGAATCCTTTGCAAACCTCAAAATTTGGCTAAAAAAACACATGTTCCTCACATTTCTGTGGCAGAAAGTTCTGGAATCTGAGAGGAGCCACAAATTTCCTTGCACCCAGCGTTCCCCCAAGTCTCCCGATAAAAATGATACCTCACTTGCGTGGGTAGGCCTAGCGCACGCGACAGGAAACCCCCCAAAGCGCAACGTGGACACCACCAAAATTTTGGAAGAAAACAGAGGTGTTTTTTGCGAAGTGACTACCTGTAGATTTTGGCCTCTAGCTCAGCCGGCACCTAGGGAAACCTACCAAACCTGTACATTTCTGAAAACTAGAGACCTAGGGGAATCCAAGGAGGGGTGACTGGCAGGGCTCGGACCAGGTTCTGTTACCCAGAATCCTTTGCAAAGCTCAAAATTTGGCTAAAAAAACACATGTTCCTCACATTTCTGTGGCAGAAAGTTCTGGAATCTGAGAGGAGCCACAAATTTCCTTCCACCCAGCGTTCCCCCACGTCTCCCGATAAAAATGATACCTCACTTGTGTGGGTAGGCCTAGCGCCCGCGACAGGAAACGCCCCAAAGCGCAACGTGGACACATCACAGAAAATAGACCTGTTTTTAGCAAAGTGCCTACCTGTAGATTTTGGCCTCTAGCTCAGCCGCCACCTAGGGAAACCTACCAAACCTGTGCATTTCTGAAAACTAGAGACCTAGGGGAATCCTAGATAGGGTGATTTTTGTGGCTCGGACCAGGTTCTGTTACCCAGAATCCTTTGCAAACCTCAAAATTTGGCTAAAAAAACACATGTTCCTCACATTTCTGTGGCAGAAAGTTCTGGAATCTGAGAGGGGCCACAAATTTCCTTCCACCCAGCGTTCCCCCACGTCTCCCGATAAAAATGATACCTCACTTGTGTGGGTAGGCCTAGCGCCCGCGACAGGAAACGCCCCAAAGCGCAGCGTGGACACATCACATTTTTTCATTGAAAACAGTGCCTACCTGTAGTTTTTGGCCTGTAGCTCAGCCAGCACCTAGGGAAACCTACCAAACCTGTGCATTTCTGAAAACTAGAGACCTAGGGGAATCCAAGATGGGGTGACTTGAGGGGCTCTGACCAGGTTCTGTTACCCAGAATCCTTTCCAAACCTCAAATTTTGGCTAAAAAAAACGCATTTTTCACACATTTCCGTGACAGAAAGTTCTGGAATCTGAGTGGAGCCACAAATTTCCTTCCACCCAGCGTTCCCCCAAGTCTCCCGATAAAAATGATACCTCACTTGTGTGGGTGGGCCAGGTGCCTCCAACAGAATAAGGCCCAAAACTTGTAGAGATACAGGGGATAGTACTGGGAGTTTATAAGGACATATTCTTTTATACATCTTTAGACTGACTCTGCTTTGGGGACCCACATACGTGAGGTGTCATTTTATTTGGGAGACTGAGGGGAACACTGGGGAGTAGGAATTTTGTGCTGGAGTGGTGATCGTACGAAGAAAAGTCAGGAAAATATGCTTTTTTTAAGCACATTTTGAGGTTTACAGAGGAGTCTGGGTAAGAAAATGTTGGGGGATCCTCGCAAGCCACTCCTCCCTGGACTCCTTGGGGTGTCTAGTTTAAAAAAATGTCTGGGTTTGGTAGGTTTCCCTAGATGAAGGCCGCACACAGGACCAAAAACATAGGTGCCCTCTCCCCCCCCAAACACAGGTAGTTTTGTAATATATCGTTTTGATGTGCCCACATACGTCCGTGATGTGCCAAACACTAAAATTTTGAAAAGAAACACACTTAGGTTATGTGAAAAAGACCCCTCACCCACGAACCAAGTTGGTGGCATGCTTCATCATCGGGGTCCCACCTGAGGCACCTAGCATGTCATAGGTGTGCTGCGACGCCTGATTACAGCGGAGCAGGTTTGGTCATTTTTACCACACATACTGGTTGGATTTGGCACGAGGGTGAGTGATGGTTCAGTGGATCAAATTTTACTAACAAGAGCATTCACAAAAATGAAAAGCACTGTTAGTAACTGAAAGGCAAAAAACTGAACCAATGACTCACAGCTTGTGAGCTGTAAAGCCGCGACAAGGCACCAACCGCTTTACAGTCCATTCACACAACTTTCATACATGACACACACAAGGCCATTCACACCGCCAGCCACGGGCCCAGCACATTACAACACTCACATCGACAGACAGCGCCACTCAAGGGCCCATCACTTACATACGCCCACATGCCTGATACAACAATCACACCAGCTGATGGGAGTGTGTGGACTGGTGTTTGGCTGGCAGTGTGTTGCAGTAGCCAACATCAAGTCAATATGTACAGTCTCAGCCAAGCCCCACTCCACACACAATGGCATCATATTATTATTATTTTTTTAAACAGAGGAACCCCTAACTAAGTAGAAAGAATTACAAAACAACAAACACAAAAGCTCTAACTAAGAACATGACAGAAATGCTAACCATGAAACTAAACACATGAAAATACAAAACAGACATGAGTTTACACTCATGGTTGTTCCCAGAAATTCTTCTGGGTGTGGTAATTCTTAAAACAAGCACCGACACACAGCCCAGGCTTTGAAGGACAATCTGGGCAGTACATTCGAGACTCCCTCCGGATACCTCTTCGAAAACACACTCTACATTTCTTAGCTGGAAAGTCTTTTTTGGGTGTGGGAGGAATGTGCTCAGCAAAGTGGCGATCTTTCAATCTAGCCACATCCTCCACCACTGCTTCTCTAGGAACTCTGGCCTGTTCCACCACAATAAGGCTCTCTATCACTGACTCCTGAAATTTCACAAATGTCATCTTTGAGTCTGGAGACCTATCCCTAAACACAATAAAAGCATTGAAGGTTGCTAAGTGGAAGAGGTGAAGTGCTAACTTCTTATACCAAACATAAAAACTTACGAATAGCAGTATAAGGTTCCAACCTCTGGTCAACTCTATCTACACCTCCCATGTGCTTATTATAATCTAAAATGCACACAGGTTTGCGCACTTCAGCAACCTGGCCCCAAACAGTCACAGGGGAAGTACTCTCATCATGGATGGTACTTAGCATGTAGACATCCCTCTTGTCTGAAAATTTCAAAGCTAGCAGCTCCTCGTTCCGCAAGGCACAGCACTGTCCCCTCTCAAGTTTTTTACAGACAAGCTCCCTTGGATAGCCTTTCCGGTTAGAACGGATTGTGCCACAAGCAACTGTGTCCACTCTAAACAATTCCTTGAACAACTGCACACCAGTGTAGAAGTTATCTACATACAAATGGTGACCTTTGTTGAACAGTCGTCTACCAAGATCCCACACAATTTTCTCAGTAACTCGAAAAGTGGGAGGACAACCAGGGGGGTCAATATTGGAATCCCTACCAGTGTACACACGGAAACTATACACATATCCTGTCCTACTTTCAGACAGCATATACAATTTAATTCCATATCGTGCCCTTTTGCTAGGAATGTACTGCCTAAAAACCAAACGACCCTTGAAGAGGACCAAAGACTCGTCCACACTTATCTCTTTGCCTGGAACATAGACCTCCGAAAACCGATCTACAAAATGATCAAGGACAGGCCTAATCTTAAAAAGACGGTCAGAATCTGGGTGATCTCGTGGCAAGGCTAATGCATTGTCAACAAAATGCAGCATCCTAAGAAGAAGCAAATACCGATTACGACTCATGGTAGCTGGAAATATAGCTGTTGCCATCAAGGGACTAGTAGACCAATAAGAAGCCAGTGACGGCTTCCTTATCAACCCCATCAAAAAAGTCAAACCCAAAAACTTTTTTATCTCCTCCAAATTTGTGGGAATCCACTGGGCAGCTCTAGAGTGTGGCCTAAGTCTAGCAGCGTTGTCCCTCAAATGCTGCTCCGCATACAAATTAGTCTGCTCAACAATCTCTTCCAAAAAAACATCATCCATGAATAACTCAAAGAAATTGATAGGCATAAAGTTCTCTGTATTGGCGTTACACCCCGGGAGACCAGTAAAGGCAGGCAACTCTGGCTGCTCCATGTTTGGGGCAACCCAGACATCAGGTCTTCTAACGGGAAACCTTTCAGCCCCAGGTTGCTGCACTATTGGCACATCAATGTCCTCCTCTAAAACAGAACCTTCATCTGCACTGAGTGTGGCTTCATCATCAGAAGATTCCCCTCCAACAGAAACATCACTGCCAGAATCTCTGACTTCCTCCTCTGCCTCAGATGCAGAGTCCGTCTCATAGTCATGATCAGACTGTGACTCAAAAAGCATACCAACCACCTGCTGAGCGGTCATCCTGCGGCTAGCCATGATCTCTCCTGCTAAAATTAACTGGACAAATTCACCACCAACAACCAGCACTGTGTAAGACAAGTAACAAAGTGTAGCTTTGTTAGTAAGAGTTACAAACTCAAAAACTATACCGCTCACTTGCCTGAAAAAGCTTGATTCACCAGCAACTACACAGCAATCACCAATGATATCCCACTAAAAAGAAAGAAAGAAAGGCAAATTAGAAATAAGACAAAACAAATATCATTGTGCACAAACCTAAGGACAATTTCACACACAATCCTGCATTTAGTACACCCCCTACAAACATGTCATTCATGCATGGCAACAATACTCCTTTGGAGTAAATTGTTTTTACTTACCTAAAACATGCAACTGTGCAAACTGCAGGTCAACCACCGCCAAAACCGCAAGGAGCCACAGCAAATAAAGCAAAAGCTTTGAACTAGAACAAAAAGGAGGAAAACATTTTTTATCACAAATGCAAAGACTTCTTCAGTTGACAAACACCCCACCATCAAACATTTTAGAAATTGGTGCCTAAGTGGATTCTGCCATAGGGGCAGATGGGCCTACTAAAAAAATAGGCCTGTCTGCCCCAAGGAAGCCAAAAAATACCTTTAGTACTGTGTCCCCATGGAGAGCGACCCTTGCCAAAGGGGACAGCCCTCAAACAAAAAAAAACAAAAAAAACACACACAACACTATCCCTGGTGCCTAAGTGGCTTCTGCCCCCTTGGGGGCAGGTGGGCCTAAGAAAATAGGCCCATCTGCCCCCAGGGGGTGTAGAAATGGCCAACAGGTCAATGCCCCCCTTGGGGGGGCGCCCCGTGACCAAGGGGACGCCCCCCCACAAAAATAAACAAATAAAAAAAAATCCCTGGCGTTCTAGTGGTTTCTGCCCCCCTTGGGGGCAGATCAGCCTAAAAATAATAGGCTGATCTGTCTCCAAGGGGTGCAGAAATGGCCTGGGTACATGTGCCCCCAAAGTGGGGGGCGACCCTTGCCCAAGCCCCCCCCCATCCACTAACACACACACACACACACATTATCCCTGGTGTCTACGTGGCTTCTGCCCCCCTTGGGGGCAGGTGGGTCTAGAAAAATAGGCCCATCTGCCCCCAGGGGGGGCAGAAATGGCCAACAGGTCAATGCCCCCCTTGGGGGGGCGCCCCGTGCCCAAGGGGACGTCCCCCCACAAAAATAAACACATAAAAAAAAATCCCTGGCGTTCTAGTGGTTTCTGCCCCCCTTGGGGGCAGATCAGCCTAAAAATAATAGGCTGATCTGTCTCCAAGGGGTGCAGAAATGGCCTGGGTACATGTGCCCCCAAAGTTGGGGGCGACCCTTGCCCAAGCCCCCCCCCATCCACTAACACACACACACACACACACTATCCCTGGTGTCTACGTGGCTTCTGCCCCCCTTGGGGGCAGGTGGGTCTAGAAAAATAGGCCCATCTGCCCCCAGGGGGGGCAGAAATGGCCAACAGGTCAATGCCCCCCTTGGGAGGGCGCCCCGTGCCCAAGGGGACGCCCCCCCACAAAAATAAACACATAAAAAAAAATCCCTGGCGTTCTAGTGGTTTCTGCCCCGTTTGGGGGAAGATCAGCCTAAAAATAATAGGCTGATCTGTCTCCAAGGGGTGCAGAAATGGCCTGGGTACATGTGCCCCCAAAGTGGGGGGCGACCCTTGCCCAAGCCCCCCCCCATCCACTAACACACACACACACACACACTATCCCTGGTGTCTACGTGGCTTCTGCCCCCCTTGGGGGCAGGTGGGTCTAGAAAAATAGGCCCATCTGCCCCCAGGGGGGGCAGAAATGGCCAACAGGTCAATGTCCCCCTTGGGGGGGCGCCCCGTGCCCAAGGGGACGCCCCCCCACAAAAATAAACACATAAAAAAACATCCCTGGCGTTCTAGTGGTTTCTGCCCCCCTTGGGGGCAGATCAGCCTAAAAATAATAGGCTGATCTGCCCTCAAGGGGGGCAGAAATGGCCCTAAAAGACATGCCCCCCAAAGGGGAGCGACCCTTGCCCAAGGGGGCGCCCCCCCATCCACTACACACACAATCCCTGGTGCCTAAGTGGCTTCTGCCCCCCTTGGGGGCAGATGGACCTAAAAAAAATAGGCCGATTTGCCCCCAAGGGGGGCAGAAAAGGCCAACAGTTCTCTGCCCCCTTGGGGGGGGCACCCCTTGCCCAAGGGGGCACCCCCCCCACATAAATACACATAAAAATAAAAAACCCTGGTGATCTAGTGTTTTCTGCCCCCCTTGGGGGCAGATCTGGCTAAAAAGTAGCCAATCTGCCCTCAAGGGGGGCAGAAATGGCCCTAAAGGACATGCCCCCCACAGGGGAGCGACCCTTGCCCAAGGGGGCGCCCCCCCATTCACTACACACACAATCCCTGGTGCCTAAGTGGCTTCTGCCCCCCTTGGGGGCAGATGGACCTAAAAAAAATAGGCCGATCTGCCCCCAAGGGGGGCAGAAAAGGCCAACAGTTCTCTGCCCCCTTGGGGGGGGCGCCCCTTGCCCAAGGGGGCACCCCCCCCCAACATAAATGCACAGAAAATACAAATCCCTGGTGATCCAGTGGTTTCTGCCCCCCTTGGGGGCAGATCCGCCTAAAAAGTAGGCCAATCTGCCCCCAAGGGGGGCAGAAATGGCCGTAACTAATTGCCCCCACAAGGGGAGCGACCCTTGCCCAAGGGGCCGCTCCCCGCAAACAAGAAACAGTGACGAACAAAAAAAAAAAAAATCCCTGGTGTCTAGTGGGCATTCCTGCTGCCCGATCGCAATGCAATCGGGCAGCAGGAATGCTCAAAGAGACACCGGGGGAAAGGAAAAGCCTTTCCTTTCCCCCGGTGCCTCTTTAGCCCAAACCCCCCACCCACCGGGAAGAGGAACTCACCTCTTCTCCGTTCGCCGCACAGGAAGCAAATGGCTTCCTGTGCGGCGAAATCCCCATAATGAAGTCAGCGCGCGATCGCGCGCTGACGTCATTATGGGGGGGTGGGGGGGGTGGGGGGTGGAAGGGGAAGGGCTTCCCCTTCCATCCCTGACTTTGGGGGGGTGGGGGGAAGCACACAGAGGGAGCGAGAGCGCTCCCTCTGGGCTGTGTGCCGAGGACGTAGTGGTTACGTCCTCGGCACAGCAGCACTGTGCCGCAGGACGTAACCACTACGTCTGCGGCACAGAAGGGGTTAAATCAGGAACGAGCATGGCACCTGGTAATATTGTATTCAACCGCTGGGTGATGCCTAGTTTGTAGGCATAACCACCAGTGGTTGACTAGACTATCAGGAACTCTGGCACCGCCTGTTGGGCCAGCTGGAAAGGGCCAGTGTGTGAAACGTTAAACTTTGCTCGTTTCAAGCCAACCCACATGCCAGTGCCATAGTGCCCGTTAGGCCAGTCCTACAGTAGGGGGGCACAGGTTGAGTTGCGCCTCAGACCAGCCACAAGTTGTACAACTCTCTGACATTACTAGAAAACTTAAAGGCAACCAAGAGGAACAGGGATTTCGCCAAGTTACTTAAACAAATGTTCACGACTAAATAAAAAATGTAGTGTATGTAGTGCAATTTGTTGCTAGTCCAGGCTTATCTCAAGCACTTCACACACATACAAACAGCTCCCTTTAACTCACACAGCGCAAAGCAGTTTTGTTGCAGCAAAATCAAAATATTTGACAAATTGCGATTGTGAACGTAGCAAGTTATATCCTGGTTGCATTTCTCTCCTCAGGTTGTTGTTGGCAAGACTCTATTCAGAATCTGCTCACCTAAGAGATTCGGCCATTTAATTTGAGATAATGAAGCAGCTATTTCACGGATTAAGAGTCTATCAAAACTGGACTTCCAAGTGCTATGTGCACACTTAACCACCACACCCATGGAATGACATTTCCCCAACACAAACTCCTATATGAAACTCCCGCCAGAGCATACATCTATGTTGAGGCGGCACAGCAAGTGTAGTGCTTTAAATGGGCCAGTACTGTCAGGGAAGGAGTACATGTGCTTCTTTAATTTGAGATGGGGAGTACCTCTACTTCTCAGAAACAAAAAGGTACTCTGGTGCAGCATACCTGTACTTCTATTTTTCTATTTCAAGCAGTCAGCAAGTGAGTGACGGTTCATCAGAGTACACCCTCAAGATTAATTCTGCTAGCTGGGTGCATGTCACAATAATTCCAATAATGGCATCAGTATTGATTCATTAAGATGAGGTGTTTGATACCATGCACCACTATTTTCCATGCAGCCATCATATAGCTGGGTCACTCATGCTGACCAGTGTCCAGTACATTCTTTAGGATGGCTGCCCGGTCACTTGCAGCGTCTGTGAATAGAACTACATATCACAGGGGCATATCTGCTCATGCAGATATGTCCTCACAAGTATTATAATACACCCTGCCTTATGGCTCTTATGGCCTGCTGTAGTGGTGACCTTTATATAATGCATGCAGTGACTGGCATTGCAAAGAATGTGTGTGCTGTGTTGAGTTTTCACTAAGGGCTTGCACCGTGACATTCAGTCTGCAATGGGAACCCATGTGCAGTTTCTGTGTTGGTTCCTTAGGGTTGCATAAGTTATGCTGCAGCCCTTAGGGACCCTCTTAAGTACCCATGCCATAGGTACCAGGGGTACCATTTACTGGAGACTTACAGGGGTGCTAAAGTCCTGTGGCAGTTGTGAAACAGTCAGACATACTTTGTTTGAAGGAAAGAGCACTGGCACTGAGGTCTGATTAGCAGGCCTCAGTGTGCTGCCAGAGTCGAAAATCAGCATCTAGTATTTTTATAAGGTGGTAAAAAGTGTGTGGGGCATCTGCAAACAAGCCCAGTTTCCTACACTCCCCACCCCCAGCAAACAAACACAGGTGGCTAAGTCCACATCTGGGAAAGTTTTCCCAATGTTTCAGGTGAGGAAGAGTAAGGAAACTGACATTGCTATCGCTGGGCCCACTCTGCCTCACATCCACCTGTCAAGGTCACTGCCTCTGGGCATTCGACCTATTCCAACATTAACAGCACCCATTTTAAACTGAACTAGACCTTTTTACTTTTTTCTCCTTTCCTTGGGGTAAGAGGTATCTACCTCAGCTAACTCTATCTTTGCCAGGGCAACACCCAGCTTACCCACAGAGGTTAACCATGACTGAAGTAAATCCACCATGACTAGCAGGATCAGGGGACCTAACCTTCTATTTGACGTGGGGTCAGACCACCATGCTGAGCAATAAAGGCTACCCCCTAACAGAGGGTACTGACAGGTGTCAGTACCCGGAACCACACCTTTAGCTCTCTTCTGACAGTTGGATGGACTAGAGAACTGGCTTCTTTGAGTTCAAGGTGTCTTCTTGCTGTTTTCGAGTGGGGGTTACAACATCTTGTAACAAACATCCCCTTTCCACTCTCCTGTTAGCTGAGGGGCCACAACCTCCTGCTGAACAGTTGTTTGACTAGTTAGGACTTTTTGTGGGACATGTAAGGCCTTACCTGTGGCAAATATGGAGTTCTTCCTTACAGGAGCAAAATCTTCCTGTCTTACTGGAACTTTTTCTAAATGTCGTCCACCTTTCCTACATTTATTTTTCTTGTCTTTCTTTCTAGGCCTAATTTTACTAACTGTAGGTTCAGCACCTCCAGAATCCTTGGGAGAGGACTGGCACTGAACCAGTACCACTCTGGGCTCAGACCAACCTCTGGGAGGTCATATCCAAGGAGGCAATCAAGGGGAGGTCTGGACTGACTACCACCATCTGCTGACTAAGGGACGCAGCTTGCTCTAAGGATACTAAGGCTACAGACCTAACAGTACTCTTACTGTGGACAACCCTTACTCTGCTAGTCTCTCCACTGGTAAATTCTTGACTCGGGATACCAACCTGACATGCACAATGGTGAGACTGGCACAAGCATCCCTCAGAGCAGTGACTGGGATTCCATTCACCTGAATGTGATGGAAGTGTCTGTTCCCCTCTGGAATCACTAACTCACCTCCTGTTCCTACTTTCCAGTTCAAGGCTAAAAGGATGTCCTCATCTAAGGAGCAATCCTCTAAAGCTACACTGACAACCCCAGTGCCTACAAGCTGAAGCCCCTCTATAGTGTTCAACCTGCTGACAGTCAAAGCCAGGCCTACCTTCTAGAGTCCCTTTAAGCTTAGGTTCCCCACTACCCTGTTTACCACTGAACTCGGGCATGCTGCACTAGCCTCTTTTTTTAGGGTCCTGGGTCCCTGAAGGAACTTCTTTGAAGGACTTACTACCTCTTTCTTTTCCCTTCTGTGGGCCTAACCCCCTCTCTTGAGATCTCCCCCTGTTGCTTTGTGGGAATCCTAGTCCTAACCTATTTATCAGCCTTCTTAGCCAGTTCTGGTTCTCTAAGACTAGTAAGCTGTGCATCTACTAGATGCTGATTAAGCTTTTCTGATGTATGTTTTGACAAAATGTGCTCCTTCATAATCAAATTGTAGCCCCCTTCATAGTCCTGCACCTTGTTACCTTTTAACCAGCCAATAAGTGTCCTAACTGAGAAGTCAACAAAATCTACCCAGGTATGACTCAAGGTTTTATGATTCTCCCTGAACTTAATCCATTACTCCCTAGTGGTGAGTCCAAAACCCTTATTCAGGATCTCGTTCATGAGGTCATAAGACTCAGCACCTGTCTCAGTAAGTGCCAGGAGTCTATCTCTCCACTTGCCTGAAGACAGCTCCTAGATTAGAGGACCATTTCCTCTGGTGTAACCTCCTCATTCTACATTCCCTCTCAAAGACAGTGAACCACTTGGTAATATCATCACCCTCAATGTATTTTGGGACAATCCCTTTGATCTTTCTCCCTAATTAAGGTTTTGCTGCTACCATAGATGGGTCCTAGGCCCATCTCAGCCCTTTCCTTTTCTATGGCCAAGATGTTGGCCTCAGGGGCTACTATTGTGGCTAGTTTCTCCAGCTCTACATCTGGATCATCTAGTACTTCTCTGGGCCTGGAGGTGCCTGGTCTACCACTAGGTACAGTTCTAAGGTAGATGTTTCTACTGTTTGGGGTATTGGAAGGGGAACCTTCCTTATGAGCACTGTTGTCAGGCTCATCCTCGCTGACTATGTCATTCTCATGACAGCCACCAGTGTCTGGGCCCTATCCAACTCAGCCAGCAGCTCCTAAAGATGTTCTTTTGTTGGTCGAGGCCCTAGGACAATTTACTAACCTTGCAGAGTTCCTTTAGCTGCTCCAAACTAAGGGCCCAATTTAGATTTGGGTGAATGGAGTACTCTGTCACAACGTCATCTCTGTCAAAATATAAATCCAATAGGATGTAATGGGATTTGTATTTCAGCATACGGGCTATTGGTCTCCGTTGCTACTGAGTAACTCGGTTGCCAAAATCTAAATCAGACCCTAAGTCGCAGGTAAGAGGTGAGGCTTAGCTGTCATGGGTTCATTTTCGCACCTTGCTTGGGCACATATTTTTCAGCATAGCTTAAGATTGTGCCCGAATGTATGCTTTGATTTCATTCATTCATTTTAGTTCAGCTTGCTTTTCAGCAGGGTTGTTTTATTTTTCTAATCAGCTGTGATACTGCGAATGTGTTGTTGTTATTTTTGTGAACAACATTTCATCATGTACTTCTACCCAAGGCTGACAAGAGCAGTATATGATAATCTATTTAGTATTATCACCACAAGAGTATGTAAATGGTCTGGCACATGCTCACGCTAGGCTTATTTTACAGAACATAAACATGTTTTCTTATAAAAATTCATACAGGCCAGGGAAGGGGATGGAGGTCATTCCAGCCAGGATACCCATCCACGCTGTATGCCATTTCACTGCTGACCTCAGCCTTGTCTCTACAGCCAGCCAAGGAGACTGCAGGCAGACCCCTATACTCAGGTAATGGGGATGGGGCTCCTCTCATGGACTAAGTACGGACAGATTGGCTGTCACTGCTATGCTCTCACTTACAAGACAGAGGTTAGGTAGGATTCCTAAGAACATGTTATTCCAATATGCTTAGGCTGTTTATTTTCTTTTCACTGATCGTAACAATCCTAATCATGCTATGTCTCATTGCCCTAATATTTGCAGCTCACACATTTTATCGCAGGTTGCAGTCTTTTCAATAAATGTATTAAAATCCATCCTGCATCTTTTCTTTGACCTGTGTGTGTATGAGACCTTTGTTAACAAGAGAAAGGGGTGAAATTTGTTCACCACGACTTTACTGAGAGATCACCGAGTGTCATGCGCCAGGCTGCCACAAATCACCTTTGCTTTCTATGTTTGGGTAAGGTGCTGCTAGGTAGCCGAAAGGGTTGGGCCGACAGCTGCCAATTGGTGTGAGATTGAGTCAGTTCCCCCCAAGCAGTGGTGCTGTCATCCTGAATCCAGCAGTCTTGTTCCAATAACAAGGGTCTTATGACATGGCGCTGCCAATGTTGGTAAGTCACTAATTCTACAGTTCTCCTGAGTATTTCTGTCTCACGCACACAAAGGGTTCCCTAAGTACCATTACACAGAGATGTCTATGGTTTGGGGGAAAAATCCTCCTGAGCTGAACAAGGAGCACCTATCTAGGCTGTGGGTTATACCTTAAAAGGATTCCCCCATTATTGTTCCCAACTCTGATACCTATCATTTTATTATGGCACAACCAGTAAATATCCCAGAGAACTGTAGACAACCTGTCACACAGTTTCTTTTAGCAAATGGTGAAACAAATGAGGGCGAGGATGTCACGTTCATCACTGAAGCTCACAACGCTTACAGAACAGGAATATTTTACTCCTGGGTCACCTTTCCAGCAGTGAATGCAGACTCAAATACATTTCACACATACAGAATAGCAAATGTTCCACAACAATACAGAACATAACAATACTAAGGAATACCTTTAAATTATCAAGAACACCAGGATTGGTTCATTGCTCTTGTTAAATTAGGTCCTTTAAGTAATGACGGAGTAAAATGGCCAGCACTGGCCACATATACACCACATCCCAATGTGCAAGTGATGCAAGTAGCTGAAGTACGCACATTATACAATGAGCTAGTAACAAAATATAGATGCTTAATACAACTCGTAATGCGGACTTTAAACACCGTACCAGTGAGGGCTGCTCCAGCTATCAACCAATTGGCTGTTACAGTAATAAATCCCCACCTGTCCATTCAATAATGGGAAAATCACCCATTGAGTGGGAAAAAATTCTGTTCCGGGTGGCACAATAACCAAATCAGTTGGAAGCAGTGTTTCCCCATATGGGACCTCAAGATAAACATACAATTCTCACAATGTGCTTGCCATTTGAAATGGTTCCTTCAGTAGAGGATTGTGCCACTATATACCACTACACAAGGTACACCAACTCTTGTGAATTTACTGAAAGCGTTGAAACAAATTCAGAATGAACACGGGGCGGCCCCTGCCCTGGACTTGGGGATGAAACTGATGCACAATTTTGACACAGTGTCCTCAATTATTATTTTAATTAATATTAAAGGGGAAGCAGCAGCACTGTCATAGTTTGACTCTTGCTCTAGGCAAGACTGCTGGTTTAAGGAGGACAGCACCTTTATTTGTAGGTGACTGGGCCAATCCTACAACAAGTCACAACTGTTGTCCCAAACCGCCTGGCTTACAAGCAGCACCTCACCAAAAACCCAAACAGTAAAGGGTGATTTGTGGCAGCCTTTATGCATGGACTCAAGAGTGCCACATCTCAGGGAGGTCGTGGATAAACTGAGATTACCCTTTTCTCACATGTCTCAGTCAAACACAGGCAAGGAAAGAGATGCAATAAAGTTTTCAATAGGTTTTATTAACAAGACTGCAATCTATAATAAATTGCATGGGCTGCAATGATTAGGATAATGAACAATGCAAGAACCAGAATGGTAAAAACGAGAGTCATGAATACAAAGACCCCTGCCGTCTTGCAAGAACATAAAATGTAGCATAGATGTGAAATAGGACCTAATACCATAGCATGGTAAACCTAACCTCTAACCTAAAGAAAGCTATGTGTGTTAAACCTAATCTGCTAGTACCATGTCCATGAGAAGAGCCTCCCAACCCTCATTATCTTGGAATGAGGTCTCTAGATCAGACTCCATGGGGACACAAAGACTGGGTCAGCATCAAGGCGATGTGTAGCATAGATAGCGTTAATGGCATCTCGTAGAAATCCCTCTGGTTATCTTGTCTGTGTGAGATATATTTATACAGATCTGGTAGGACCCCTGATGCAGGTATATTCCCAAACAATAGATAAGAAGGCATGCTTGGGGCAGCAATTATATAAACAATTCCCTGAAAAGGTACATTATGTTATTGGCACACAAAAGTGGAAAAGTACATAATGCGAATACCGACGTATCTCATTTATCTTTGATGCTGATAGTGACGCCTTTACAGAGTGGCACTGATAACAAGAAACTAAAACATATACCTAACTATAAACATGGCAGCCATCTTGGAAGAAATAATTAAATACATGTGCTAAAACAGAGCAAGCTAAGTAGGTTAAAAGTCACTAGGTGACAGGGGCACAGGCCTGCAAGCCAGAAGTCTAAGCTAACTCCTGATTCCCATTAAAACTAAATAAGATCCAGTACATCCTCCTGATTGCAGGAACAAGTATGACACCATAATGATGATGCCAGAGAAAGTAAATGAACCCAAGCTTAAATGCTCTGGAATAAAACAAGCTAAATCATATTAAAATATTACTAAAATCTTATTAAAAACTTGTTAGAAATAGTTAAAATATACAAAGAGACACAATGTCGACCATGACAAGCACAGCAGCCCAAAGTTAAAGGCAATTTTGGCAAACTTCAAAACTTTAGAATAGGCCAATGGTCAATTTTATTTAACAGTAGTCATGATCTTGAAGAATGTCTTCGAAGCCAACAAAAGGAAAAGCATTCAAGAAAGAAGCCACATCGTCAGATGTTAGATCGATGACAGGATTGGCAGACGGATCCACGGAGCAGCAGTGAGCACTAGCCTCAGATGCAGGATCTCCTGCGATAGTAGCACCATCCAAAGTGCCCAATGGAGCCAGACAGTCTACCAACGGCTCGTAAGTGTCTTGCAAAACAGCCTCAATCTCATGGGGCAGGACCATGAATGAACCCTCATCGGGAACATCAGCAGTTCTTTGTCCACAGGAGGCACTGGCGGAACAGCAAGGCACACCTAAGATAGATGTTTGACGAGGCACCAGGTGCAATGAAAGACTGGTTGCACACACCACAGGACTGGTTGGAATGACAATGACCAATCATGCTCCAATTCTTCCAGCAACGGAGCACTAAAAAACTGCACCATGCAATCATGATGCAGTTGGGCTGATGGGAGTAGCTCCATCAGTCCATCTAGCTGGAAAGGCACACCCACTGCGTATCAGGAACAACAGCAGCAGTATCCCGCCGATCAGTGCCAAAGTCACAGGGAAGCCTCCAAACACACTGGAAAAGAATGAATGGATAGCCGAAGGAATGACTCCGAAGACAGTCTGGACGATGGACGCAAAATCAGACCCTACAGCTTTAAAGAAATGGACAATCCCTGTAATGCTCGAAGCGTTGAAAATTCTGGATACCAGCTCTCCAAAGTGCTTGGCGAAGTTGGTACTTAATAGGGATTGTATCTCAGCTGATGATCTTGCTATCTGGAGAGCATATGTCTCTCTAGCCAATCTCAATGCAACTTGTTTCTGGAACAGTAGGGCTTTTAGTCTGCTTAGGTAGTCAGAATTTACATTAGTAGTATTAATGGGAGTCCACATTTCTGCTACTCTTATCTCTTGTGTGGGGGGGATAGAACATATCTGCAACATTTTACAATATTAGAGACTGAAATTGAGTAGGAAATTCCTGGTCGCATACTGCAACAGCTTTGGTTGTTTAGAACCACATAACTTCCATTCAAAAGTACATGAAATGCCGGACGAATCAAAGGGATGGGACTACCCCTCAGAAAACAGGGCAAGTTTGCGACCTCCGCATTGGAAAGGCCATTAAGGGACACCTGTTTGCAAATCATTGATTGACTAGCAGTAGTCTCACGTTCGCTTCTGCTAAGAAAGACCTCTGTTTCACCGTTCAGATGTTTATATCCAAAGGGCAACCCCACTCTTCTTTAATATAGCTATTGCCTAGCCGCTCATATCTCCCCACAGCAAGATGTTTCAAGCATTTAAAAAAACTAAAGCTGGAAATGGGCAGATTTATAATGCCATGTACGAGCCAAACTGTCAATGGACTTTCTGCAACTGTGAAAGGACACTTTTCTAGCTTTTCCATGTGAAACATGGTGAAACTCCCTATTAGCCATTGACTGTTGTTCCCTGGATAAATTAAAAGCAGCAAGCAAGTTACTACCGTTAATATACTTCAATGGAACTGGCTATTTTTCAGAATCTGTAGTGTCCAACCTAACTGCATGATTGAACGCAGTTGACTATGTCCATGGTGTAAAAAGGACATGTCATTCTGAACTATGTCAATCACGAATGACACCATATTAGTAAGGGAATAAATCCTGTTGCACAGAGTGTTCATGCCATTATAGACAACAGCTAAAGCCTTTTCCAAATTTTCTTTATCTAGCTGCCTTAAACGTGCAGCAGCTTCTATCTGAGAAAGCTTCCAGATCTCATTTTATATTGCATAGATGAATCTTTTAGAGCGTGGCTTTCTTGGACCTAACAAGAAGTCTTGCAAGTCTGTAGCTTCAGAAAGAGTAGTAAGGTGAACATTAACTGCTGCTAAGGTGTTAGTCTGTAACTATTGTTCGTACAGTTTACCCACACTGTATGTAGTAACTATACCAGAGTGTTGACCTGAGACAAAGAGAGGGTCTTGCTGGCTAATCTTGAAACCCCCTGAGGAATTCACAAATCGTGCCTGACACCTATTCATGTCTACTGTCCTCAATAACCACCTGCCGGGACTGAAACATTATAGCTACCAGTCTGAACCATTGCATCTAGTTCTTCCTCGGTGATGTTCAGGAAGGATTGCCAGTTATCAAATTTTGGTGGTGTGGGGATACTGGGCGCATTCATTTCTTCTATTTTTGCTAACCCGAGACAGGATGTCTGTTGAATTATGTCATTTGAAAAGATCGTTCACACAGGAATAAGGCACGCTCTAAATAAAGCTTCCCTTCCGGGAATTTGCCAATCTTGTGTTCCCCATACACTCTTTACATCAATAGTGTTCTTCCAGTATTCATAACTTTCAACTGCAAGTCGGGAAACAAAGGAACCTGAATAAATCAATTTTGTGTTAGTTAGCTAAATTTTCCTAATTTCAGAAGGCGGTAACTTGAAATAATATGACTCTGCATTTCTAATGTCATGCCCAGAGAAATATGTGAATTTATTTGAATAATGTTTTGGGCTCCTCACAGGTGGAGTGGAACAGTGTTCCTACTGTGTGTAATTGAATACTGATCTGTGTCTAGTTGCACGGTGCAGGTTGTAATTTCCCTAGTTGTTATAGCAGAACATTTCCCCATAATTCTTCTTGTTAGGGTACACATCATCACTTTAAAATACAGTGTAATCCTTCATTTCATCTAACATGGAATCAACTGTTTGTCATCCCAGTCATCAGATACAACACCAAGTGTAACTACATCAGTCATTGATATTTTGAAGACATATGGAATCTAAATGACCTAAGTAGGCCTGTATATATCAAATGGAAATTTATCGCACGCAATTCCATCAGGGATCATTACTGCTGAAATGTTCACAAGGGACAAGTCTCTTTGGACCTTATGCGAAGAAAGATATGGATTTAAGAATTCATCCACAGACTCAACAGAGGAGCGTTCAGGAAGGTAATGACCATTTATAAGCAGGAAGAAAACAGTCACAAAACCAATCCATAGAAAAAAATGCAAGCAATGTCAGAAATAATCACAGATAGTTCCATGGAAAAACTAAATAGTTATTTTTAAGCTATAGGTACAGTTTACGTATCTTTGAAACAGTTTCGATAGCAGGTGCAGGTGAAGCTGAAGGAAAGTCATCAATGTCGATGAATTATCCAGAAGCAGTCTCTGCAAACACAGGGGCTGGTGCATTACTGGTGGATGAATCCACTTCGCGTGGAGGCTCATAGTAAATTATGTCATCAGTTTGTGTTGTGTTGGAAAAGAAGACAGCCACATCTTTGACAGGTGATGTTGTTGAAGTGGTAACAGGAATCAGCAAAAGCACATTTTCCACCTCCCATGGTCGAGGATGTATTTGTAGCATTGCTGGACATACTTGTGTAGTCAGAAGCATTGTTGTTTCTTCTTTGAAGAGGTATATCCTATTGGGTAGTGAGAGGGGACCGGGAGCTACCCAAGGGAGGTCTGAGTCTACTCTGCAGGATTGGCCACATGATGGAGTTTGATGTTGTCAATGGAGACAAATCAGTTTGCTTTAGAATCAGGGTGTGGTGGTAGGATGACAGTTCTGGTATCTTGTATTCCAGGACTTGGACCGGTGCTCTGTAGGATGGACTGAATTCCTTCTTTACAGTGATCTCCTAACGAACCAGATCCCCAACTTTAGGTATCCAGCCTGCAGAAGTTGTTGGCAAATCCCTTATTCCTAAAGTGGCAGTACTGGCGGATGATTTATCATCACAAAATTGCTGAAGCTCCCGTAAGACAGTGAGACGTTCTTTTATCTCAAAAGGTGTATCTGCTGCCACCAAACCACGGCCATCTAGATCTGGGACATACATAGGTATCC
This sequence comes from Pleurodeles waltl, assembly GCF_031143425.1. Classification (NCBI taxonomy): domain Eukaryota; kingdom Metazoa; phylum Chordata; class Amphibia; order Caudata; family Salamandridae; genus Pleurodeles; species Pleurodeles waltl. The sequence continues at coordinate 486,290,308 of NC_090436.1, forward strand.
CAAGGAAAACCTCATAAGGTGTGCTTCTTGGCAGATTATTCACTGCTCTTTGGACCCCTTATAGGTGATGAAGCCAGCTGTGGCCAGAACCTAATACTTTAGCTGTTAAGGACTGCTTTAGATCACAATTTCTCTTCTCCACAACCAAATTTCCCTTGGGATGGTAGAATGAGGAGTAATGGAGCTCTACACCCATCGTCCCCATGGTGACCCGGAATGCCTTAGAGGCACAGGCAGGGCCCTGGTCCGACAGGAATGCTGCAACCTCATATGTACTGATAAAGATCAGCAAGTCTTTTATAACAGTTCGAGTGTCAGCTGACCGCTGAGGCCATACCCACAGGAATCTAGTACAGTGACTAAGAAGTATTGTATGCACATTGTAGTGGTCTGTTGGACACTAAGAGGGATGTCTGCGGAGGGCGTTTGATGTTTGAACTCTTTATCTGCTGGCAGATGTCAAAGCAAAGGACATATTGCTTGGTCTGCTTGTATAGACCTGGCCACCAGAAGCATTTCTGTAAGAGTGTTAGTGTGGCCCCAATACCAGCATGTGCAGAAGCTTCACCCTCATGGGCTGCCTTTATTAGATCTAATCTCTGGTCTTTGCTGGGATCACTCAATCTCCAACCCCAGGAAGTGTTACATAAGCAATATTCTGTGCACTGATGAGGTAAGAGTATTTTGCAGGGTATGCTTTTGTGAGAGGCTTACCCTCAGACAAAGCTTTCACAGCAGCCAAAATTTCATTATTCAATCTCATATGAGAACGAGTCACTGCAGCCACAGAAGCTGTAGATACTGCAGATTTAGCTGCTTCATCAGCCAAATTATTGACAATAACATGTACTCCTACACTTTCATGGCCCAGTGTATGGACTACATGATTACTCGGAAGCTTATCCTTAAGATCAGCCCCTCTCCCCCACAGAGTTCTGTGTTTTATGGTGTTCCCTTTGGAGTCTCTGAACCCGTTCAGTCGCCAATGATTAAGATAATCATTGTAGGACTGGACGCAATATCACAAGTCACAGACAATCAAAGTGAGTAGTCCTGGATCTGTGTGTTCTAGTGCTAAAATAAGGGCTTTTAGTTCAGCCAGCTGAGCTGCGCAGTCCTCCAGGGTCTGCATGCGGGTATTGTGAGGGTGCAGTGCATACACCTTCCTTCATCACTCTGCTCATGGACGCGCAAGCGGCTGAGTACTGATGCTAGTTCCTACAGCTGGTTGTGCCGAACCATCAGTGTAAATGAGTGTGATATCTGTCAAGTGGCAAGATATCTAGAGGTGCGGGGTACTCCTGTTCGCAATGGAGAAATTCTTGTGTCTGAAGTTTAGGATCAACGAGGTAATCAACATCGGTGGCAGTCAGGGAGGTTGCCCACTGAATCCAACGTGGATGTAGTGCTTTAGCATGAGGAACGCTTGCTTTGGTGACGGCCTCTAAAGCTGGCACCAGGGTAACGAGAATAATGTGTTTCCCTTGGGCAAGTGCCCTCTCCTTAATGACAGCCATCTGAACTCCAGGTAGAAATGTTTCTGTGGGTGCAAAACGTTGTTCTACATTGGAATATGAATGGGATTTATATGCAATGGACACTGTGTCGCCCTCGTTAAAGGTGACATAAGTGAACCTAATGGCACCAGCAAATATTCTGATGACCAAATTTATTTTGTTGTCACAGGTGTGTAAGTGATTTGCTTCCAGCATGTCCTGTTGCAATCCTCTAAGGATGCATGTGTGTTCTACTGTCCACTGTGTGTTAGAAAAATCAGGGCATATTAAGTCATAGAGTGGCTTGATACATTGTGCATAGTCAGGAATGTAAGTTCTGCAAAAGTTAAAGAAACCGAGTAAAGACTGCAGTTTCTTTATTGTATTTGGTGGCTGAAGTTGAGCACACTTCTCTAAAAAGTGCGGGGCCAGGCTCTTGCCCTAGTTTGATATCTCGTATCCCAGGAACAATACGCTGAGAAAGGCTATTTTATTTTTCCTGAAAGGCCTGCGAATCCTAGAACGATCCAATCGACCCTGGCAAGATGAATGGAGAGATAGATGTCATCCACGTAAGAGAACAGCTCAGGATCAATATCATGTAATATTGATGTTACACAGGCTGAGAACAGCCCTGAGCTGTTCTTGTAGCCTTGGGACAAACGGCAGAAGAGTTTTGTGAGGCAAATGAGAACGCACTCAGGTCCCGACTTTTGTGAGCTAAGTTTTGGCAGATTTTTTTTTTAGAGATATCCAAGGTTGTTTTGTATTTTATATGCACTATGTTGTTAATTAATGCTGTGCTGTGTGAATTTTGCATTGCATATGTGTGAGTATGAGTATTTAAATGTCTGTAATCTAAGACTATTCTGTATAAACGGTCTGGTTTTGCAACGGGGGATAGCTGGTTATTCATAGCAGAGACACAGGACTCAATTACTCCCTTGTACTTGAGCTGAGTGAGGATCTCCCTCACTGGAGCTTTGGCTTCGTTTTTAAAAGGGTATTGTGGCTGAGGCTGGGGTGTAGACCTAATAGGTATTATATGGCAAGGTGAATCCTTGTCCCAACCCACATGAATGCGGTATAGCGCAGGTGCCTGTGCTAAAGCCCAGTTGACAGCTTAGGCTTGTTTTACCACTTCTGGAACAAGATCAGAGAAAGAAGGCAAAATGACATCTTCCCCATGTGGGAGCTTACGGACATGTTCAGGTGGGCAGTCCCTCTTGGCCAGCAAGATATCACAACTAAGTTCATCCCAGAATATCACACTAATGGTGCTCTCTATGTCTCCCTCAATTTAGATATTTAAGTCATAAACCATGTCGGGTGGGAGAACACACCCGTCCACAGTCTTGACTGCAATTAAGTTACTAGTTGCTGTCACATCCAGATGATCTTTCAGACTCTGGTGACATATAGTGACCTCTGCCATGCTGTCTAGCAGTGTCACTGCCCACATCTTGTTCTGCAGCAATGTTCTCAAGTGTACTGGCATTTTTAATTGACAGTGCTACCACCTTTTTCTTTTTAAACTGTGGCTTTTGTTGTGGGGACTTATCTTCTTTTTTGTCTGAAGACTGTGGTGAGTCTTTCTTCTGTTTCACGTAGTCAGGACGTCGCTCTGTCAGGCCTACTCTCTCGCTATGTCTATCCGGTGCATCCTGAAAGGAACGAGAGGGACGTGAATCAGTATATCTGTCAGGAGCTTTTATATTTTCTCTATTTCTCAGATTATGGTGGTCATTCTGACCCTGGCGGTCTTTGACCGCCAGGGCGGAGGACCGCGGGAGCACCGCCGACAGGCCGGCGGTGCTCCAATGGGGATTCCGACCGCGGCGGTAAAGCCGCGGTCGGACCGGCACCACTGGCGGGGTCCCGCCAGTGTACCGCGGCCCCATTGAATCCTCCGCGGCGGCGCAGCTTGCTGCACCGCCGCGGGGATTCCGACCCCCCCTACCGCCATCCAGATCCCGGCGGTCGGACCGCCGAGATCCGGATGGCGGTAGGGGGGGTCGCGGGGCCCCTGGGGGCCCCTGCAGTGCCCATGCCACTGGCATGGGCATTGCAGGGGCCCCCGTAAGAGGGCCCCTACATGTATTTCACTGTCTGCTGCGCAGACAGTGAAATACGCGACGGGTGCAACTGCACCCGTCGCACAGCTTCCACTCCGCCGGCTCGATTCCGAGCCGGCTTCATCGTGGAAGCCTCTTTCCCGCTGGGCTGGCTGGCGGTCTGAAGGCGACCGCCCGCCAGCCCAGCGGGAAAGTCAGAATTACCGCCGCGGTCTTTCGACCGCGGAACGGTAACCTGACGGCGGGACTTTGGCGGGCGGCCTCCGCCGCCCGCCAAGGTCAGAATGAGGGCCTATATCTCCTTTCTGAGTTCTCTGGTATGAAGAATCTGCTCTCTGACTGTGTCTGTCTTTAATTTGCTTTTGGTTACCCCAGTGCTTCTTAGAACCCTTCTGTGCTTGTCTAGTACCTTCCTTAGGGCTGGTATTCTGTATTTCAGGCTTTCTCGGCTTGGATGTTCAACTATCCCATCCTACACTGGTATAGCTATCGGAAATAATGTTCAGTAGCTGTTTATCCTGTTCCAAGTGTGGAATCTCTTGGAGCTGCTTGCATATAGCCAACGCCACTACTTCTCCTTTAATGTTACTGAGTATGATTGAGGAGACTGTGTCAAAGTTACACATTCATTTTATCCCCAAGTCTAGGACTAGTGCAGCCCGTGCTCATTCTCAATCTGTTTTACACCTACGGTAAATTGGCAAGTGTCGAGGTACCATGTGTGATAGTATAAATCGCAGCGAAGACTGTACCCCATGTGGCACAGTCATCCACTGAGGGAACCATCCCGAAGGGCAAGCACATTGTAAGAATTCTATGTTTTCCCTCAGGTCCCTTACGGGACATCACAGCTTCCAGTTGATTAGTTTTCTGGGCTATCCAGAACTGGATTTTCTCTCCTTCCCGGGGGACTTTTGCCATGATAGAATGTAATGTTTGTGGATTCATCCCAGTAGTAGCCAATTGGTATCCAGCAGGTACTGGTGGTGCTGGCGGTGCTGGCGTTGTGTTCAGAGTTTGCATTACAAACTGAACAAGTCTTCTATATAGTGCTATTAGTTCAAGGTATAAATTGCGTAGATCAGCCAGTTGCCTGTATGGTTTGTACATCAGGATGAGGTGTATATGTGGCAAACATGGGCCATGTTGGTCCTTCATTTCCTAAGGGCCCTAATCTCACAGGTTGTATTACGTGTGGTAGGGCGCCATTAAACCAGTTGTGATGTTCTTGATAAGCAATCGTAATCTCAAGATACTGGTATGGTTGGTACCTTTGAGGTAAGTTTGCAATTCTGTATGTGAAGAAGGTGTATGATCTTTGGTATTCCTGTGGAAAGGTGACCCAAGAGTAGAATGTTTCTGTTTGGTAAGCTTCATTAGCTTCTACAATGAATGTGACTTCCCTGCCCTCGTCTGTTAAGCCATGCTATGCTAGGTGTAGTGTTAATGTTTGTCTAGCATTCTCAGGAATGGCGTTAGCCATATTGTATAATGGGTAAAGAGATGGAACACCAAGTGAGGAGAAAGTCCTTTTAATTGTTTGAGCTCGAACAACCTACAGCCTAGTTAGGTGCTCCCTGTTCAGCTGAGGAGGATCTTCCCCAAGACCACGGACGTCTCCGTATAATGGTACCCAGGGTACTTGTTGTGTGTGAGACAATGATAGTCAGGGTATCCATAAATTACAGCCTAAACACCATTATTGGTGGCGCCCAGTCGTAGTTTGACTCTTGCTCTAGGTGAGTCTGCTGGTTTAAGGAGGACAACACTTTTATTTGTAGGTGACCGGGCCAATCCTAAAACAAGTCACAACTGCCGTCCCAAACCTCCCAGCTCACAAGCAGTACGACACCAAAAACCCAAACAGTAAAAGGTGATTTGTGGCAGCCTTTATGCATGGAGTCAAGAGGACGACATCCCAGGGAGGTCCTGGTTCAACGGAGATTACCCTTTTCTTACCTGAACAACATGTCTCAGTCAAACACAGGGAATGGAAGAGATGCAATAAAGTTTTCAATAGGTTTTATTAACAAGACTGCAATCTATAATAAATTGCATGGGCTGCAATGATAAGGATAATGAACAATGCAAGAAACAGAATGGTAAAAATAAGAGTCATGAATACAAAGACCCCCACCATTTTGCAAGAACCTAAAATGCAGAATAGATGTGAAATAGGACCTAATACCCTAGCATGATAAACCTAACCTTTCACCTAAAGAGAGCTAGGTGTGTTAAACCTAATCTGCCAGTACCATGTCCATGAGACAAGTTTCCTAACCCTTGTTACCTTCGAATGAGGTCTCTAGATCAGACTCCATAGGGACACGAAGACTGGGTCAGCATCAAGGCGACGTGTAGCATAGATAGCGTTAATGGCATCTGGTAGAAATCCCTCTGGTTACCTTGTCTGCGTGAGATATATTTATACAGATTTGGTAGGATCCCTGATGCAGGTATGTTATGTTATGTTATATGGATTTATATAGCACCTGACTGCCCAAGTGCCTCGCAGTGCTCAAAACTGAAACCATAACATCACACAGAAATACCCCGGAAATCAAGCTCTAAATAGCCATGTCTTTACGGCCTTCCTAAATGAAGGTTCCTGCGTCATTGCTGGAATATTAATAGGGAGGGAGTTCCAAAGCTTCGCTCCCTGATACACCGGTGATCGTCCGCCCCATCTGTCTTTCTTCACTTTCGGGATCACTGCTAACAATGCTAAGGAAGATCTAAGTGATCTGTTTGGTGCATAGAACGAAGCTAGAGACCTTAGCATTTCTGGGCCCTGGTTATACAATGCTCTGTACATAAGGCATAATGCTTTGAATTGTATCCTCTTGGCCACCAGGAGCCAATGTAGCGAGGAAATTCCTGCCTTTATAGATTTTTTCTTGGGGACATCCAGCAGCAGACGCACTGGGGCATTCTGAACTCTCTGCAATCTTTTAATAACATAGCTTGGTGATCCAATAAACAAGGAATTTCCGTGATCAATCCGAGAACCAATCAATGCCTGAACAATTAATCTTTTAGCTATGAATGGGAGAATAGTAAAAACCTTCCTCAACATCCTAAGAAGGGCAAAAGATGCAGCCTCTATTTTGTTGGCATGATGAGACATTGAGTGTTGTGGGTCTAGCCAGACCCCCAAGCTTTTATTGAGTTCTTTGGGAGGAGGAAGAGAACCCCAACCATCTATAGTTGTTGGAATCACAAAGGGCTTTGTTGGATGCCCAAGAAACATCATCTCCATTTTGTCATCATTGAGTTTTGATTTACTTCTCGTCATCCAAGCAGCAACTGCTTGGAGACAGGGTCCAAATGTTGCCTCCAAGTCACGAGAGTCTTTTAAGAATGAGACGATTAGTTGTGTATCTTCTGCATATGATACAACCTTCAGGCCAAAAGATTCGACAATTCCTGCCAGAGGCAACATATAGATATTAAATAATGTGGGGGTAAGGGAGGACCCCTGCGGAACTCTACAACAGCCAAAGATTCATTGTGACAGGTGGGATCTATCTAATTCCTAAAATGACCTGTCGTTGATAAATGAGGTAATCCATTCTAAAGCTGAACCAGAAACTCCAATTTCTTATACTCTATTCTTTAATATATCCAGATCCACCATGTCAAACGCCGCACTGAGGTCCAGCAGGATAATAGCTGTCTCTATCCGTTATCTAACTGCTTTTTGGCTTCTTCCGTGACAGCGATTAAAGCGGTTTCAATGGCATGCAACGGTCTGAAGCCCATCTGAGTGGGGTGTAAAATCTTATTCTCTTCCATAAAAATGGAGAGCTGGGAATGTACATGTTTTTCCGCTATTTTAGACAGGATAGGCAGCAATGAGATAGGCCTATAATTGCTGAACAATTCCGGATCAAGATTCGACTTCTTCAAGAGTGGCTTGATAATAGCCTGTTTCCATGATTCGGGAACTATCCCAGTGGTAAGTGAGGAATTAATAAGGTTCGTGATTACGGGGACCATCACTGGCCAACCCATAGATAGTATCTGGGGCGGTGCTGGATCAAGAGGGGAGCCTAATTTAATGTTTACCAGATGTCTCTTCACGACATCTTCTTGTATTACAGAAAATTCAGATAGGGTTGCTATCTCCCTCGATTCTTGCTTAGTAGCTTCATATTCCACATTCAGGACTCTAGGAAAGGTCGCGTAAATGTCCAACACTTTTTGTTGAAAGTAGGATGCCAGTTTGTTGACATGGCGCTGAGGTGCGTCCAAAGGTACCAGATCCTCTAGGGCAGAGGTCTTCAATCTGGGGGTCGGGACCCCCAGGGGGGCCGTGGAGTCCTGGAAAGGGGGTCCCACAGTCCCCCAGCCGATCCTCAAGATGCCTCAACTGAACTTTGAGTCTCCTGTGCTGTGAAAGCCGCACAGACAGCTGAGGCCTTCCCAGGGGTCTGCTTCCTGAATTAAATGCAAATGTGCTCTATGAGCTCATCTGCAAATGTAAAGGGTGCTTGGGAGTAGTTTTAAATGATGGAATCACTCAAAGCTTTGGGACGACAAATATTTATTCTTTTTGAGGATAGTGCAAAGAGTTAACAACTGGGCTGTGAAGTGCCTGCTTTTAATTGTAATTGTATTTCCACAGTGCTTACTTCACCTGGAGGTGTTGAAGGGACAGCTATTAAAAAAAAAAAAAAAAAGGTATTGCATATGCTCTGGTATTACTTAAATCTACATTTAGGAACCACAGTTTTGTATTAAACCTTTTTGTAGTGGCCTATCTTATAATGTGTGTAATGCAAGTATAAAATAATGCCTCACATATTCACAGTGCTTTCTGTCACAGTCTGTGACCTCATGGCACTAAAAATACACAAGTCACTATTCTCAACTGCACTAACCAAGATTTCGATCTGTCGCTCTCTGGTTACACGCAGACCTCTGCAGTGCATTAACTAATAGAGGTTTCATAATGCACTACAGTGCATTTACCAATAAGTAACAACTTTCTTTTATTTATTTTTCATTTAAGCTGGCTGTTATTTTATATGTAGCTATCTGACAGTGAAAGACCTAAAAAAAAACGTAGAGAATATTTTGAGTTTATTTATGAGAGGCTTGCGCTGCTGGAGCATCACCTTTTTTGATGCTCCAGCGGCACAGGCCTCTCAATCATATCTATGAGGTGACGCAAAGCCTTCCTGAGTGGCTTTGAATGGAGTTGTAGATATGGAGAAAGGCAAAGCAGCGCAAGCTGCTGCATTGCCTTACTTTGCGTCGAGGAGGCGTTCCATGGGAGTAGTGGTGGGTGTTCACATGCAACACGTATGGATTTTGACGTTGCCCCAGATTTGCAAAATCACGTAAACTGGAGCAGTGCCAAAACCTTACGCCTCCCCAGAGAGGAATAATGAGTAGAAATGTTTTCATTTCTCATTGTTTTTTCCTCTTTCCATGTGTGTTGCTATCTGCTGCACATATAGAAAGAGGTACAATGCCTCTCTGGATTGTTTTTGCACCAGAAGGTGCCCCTTCCTGCACAAATACAATCCTGCCTATATTGGCGCTAGGCAACAATTGTGCTCCAGCGTGGGGGGAAAGGACATGAATGCACTGTATTTCATAAATACGGTGCATTCTTGCCCTTTTGTATTGGCGTGGGGCAGTGTAGCACGAAGACTTGTGGCACTCTCCTATGCCAAATTCTCATAAATGAGTACCTTTGTTTTTAGCCACACCCTTGACCACACCCCCACACTCACTGACCTTTGGTTTGCTAAACACTGTTTAATATTATTTCCTCACAGTAAAAATGATTTGCTGTGGGAAATGGGGACGTTTATTATTGTTGATGATGAGGTGTACCAGGTTCTAGAAATTTTTACCAGAAAGGGGTCCTTACACCTACAGTTTTTTAAGAGGGGGTCCCGGCATCAAAACGTTTGAAGACCTCTGCTCTAGGGGTTGAGTAATTTCTTTATGGAGACAAAAAATCTCTTTAGGTGAATTAGCCACTAGTTCAATTTTAGATGTATAATATCTAGTCTGGGCGGTTTTTATTTCGGTATAATACAACCAAATTGCTTTCTTATATTCTAGTTTTATGATTTCATCCTGAGATTTTTGCCATCTCCTTTCCCATTTCATGCAATCTCTTTTGAGTTGCAGCAAGTCCGAAGTAAACCAAGGAGAATTCTGCCTGCAGCGACCTTTTACAGAGACGGAAAGTGGCAAAAGTACTTCTAGACTATCAGTAATCCAGTTGTTAAAGGATTTTGACGTGTCTGTGGCATTGTTTTGAATAATGGGCTTATTCTTTTTAAGTACATAGATCCAGTCGTCAACCTTCAGTTTATGCCAGCGTCTTGTCATTGGCGGAGTATTGGGGATCATAGCATTGTACCTTGGCACAGTCAGTTCCAGTCTTATCAAAAAGTGATCCGACCATGCCAGGGGAATTGATGTCAAAGGTATTAATCCTAAGGCATTTGAGAAAACAAGATCAATCGTGTGACCTTTATTGTGTGTAGGGCCTTTAATCAACTGCTCTAGATCACAGGCATTCGTATCTGCTATCAATAGCTTGGTGGTCAAATTATCTGTTTCTTTTGCATGTATATTAAAATCCCCTAGTAATGTGAAATTGGATTTAGTACTAACTAAATCCACGATATTCTCTGCCAAAGAAAGCAGAAAGTTTTCAGTAGGCCCCGGAGGCCGGTACACCAAAACACCTGAAAAGGTATAATGAGGACTGATGGAGAAATACATGCTTTCGCACCCTGTAATATGTAATGGGTGCATATTAATAAAACAAGTGTTTCTGTAGGCTATTGCAATACCTCCTCCCCTAGTAGGTCTATCAAGTCTATAAATTGTATAACCATCAAGTAATGCCATAACAATGTCAGGCACTGAGCCTTCATTTAGCCAAGTTTCAGTCAGGAAAAGGATTGTCGGTTTGGTCTGCTCTAGAAGTAGTTGTATATCATATTTATGAGCCCCCAGAGAACAACAATTAACTAGAAGAATTAGATTTTTATTAGTGTTGTGGGCTGTGTGCAAGTCTACGATTAGTTGTGGGGCCCAATGGCATATTGAGCATCGGTGTTCATTGTTCCCGGGGTCTATAGTATTGGTACACATGCTCTGAGTAGAAGTATTCAAAGCATACAGGGCATCCGCCTCATATTTAATTTTTACTTCATTTAAAATGCCTGGAGCAAAGAAACTGGGCTCTGGGCTTGTACTGGCGCGGACGGGTGCAGACGGGCTTGCCTTCGGCGCACCTGTGGTGCGCCCGCTGTACGTCGCTTGCATGTGGGCTAAAAATTGCCCAAATGCAACAAAGACTACACCGCCGACCTACAAAGATGGCGGTCGGTATAGTGCCAAACTGCAGAAGAAAAAATGGTAGCCAGAATCGAAATTCTCTGAGTGCCCAGCACCTGGCCTCTAAACATGGACCATGATGCAGGTAAGAAAAACAGTTGCTACACAATATCTGTATCTAAAAGGGTACTTAGCTCTAAAACGGTTCATGCCAAAAAAGCCAGATAAGCGATCTACAAAAAAAGGTTCAGTTTCTTTCAAAAGATAAGTATTAAAACATTGTCACTATTAAAAACATTAAACAGTTATTTATACTGGGTTTGCCAGAGTAATCTGTATGTTCCCAAACATTAGATAAGCAGGCAGGCTTGGGGCGGCAATTATATAAACAATTCCCTGAAAAGGTATATTATGTTACTGGCACACGAAAGTGGGAAGGTTCATAATGTGAATACCTACGTATCTCATTTGCCTTTGACGCCGATAGTGACGCCTTTACAGAGTGGCACTAATAACAAGAAACTAAAATATCTTCCTAACTATAACATGGCAGCCATCTTGGAAGAAATAATTAAATAAGTGTGCTAAAACGAAGCAAGCTAAGTAGGTTAAAAGTCACTAGGTGACAGGGGCACAGGCGTGCAAGCCAGAAGGCTAAGCTAACTCCTGATTCCCATTAAAACTAAATGGGATCCACTACACACTGGCAAACTGCCCAGAGAGGTTCCGCAGCAGGATCAGGAAGACGAATTTCCAAAGATTATTCTCAAAATTTACACTAGGATGGGTCAGAATAGTGTGGGGCCAAGACTAACTAAACTTCAATTATAGCATACTTTTACCAAGGAGAGTACTAAGCAAACACAAGAGAGCTCTAAAAATGTTGGAATTAGCAAAACAAAACAAAGATAGTAGAAGCCAAAGAGGAGAATCTCTGTCACCGGACACCTCAGAGAAACAATACAACCTTAGAAATAGGGAAACTTTCAAAACACCTGAGAGATACCAATACACTGACAGTCGCCCATCTCGTTCCTTCCAGGACACACCGGAGAAGGGAATGACAGAGGAGGGCGGTCAGAACACGGAAACCACTATGTGAAGCTGAAAAAGGACTCATAACATTCTTCAGAAACTTTCACAACAAAGGAAGAGAAACTTTCACAGCAAAAGCCCCAATTTAAAAAGAAAAAGGTGGCAGCAGTATCAGTCAAAAATGCCACTCATATTGAGAACATTGTTGAGGAACAGGGCGTGGGCAGTGACTCGGCTTGACAGTGCAGCAGGGGCTACAATATGTCGCAAGAGTCTTATAGGTCTTCTGGATGTGACACCAACTAATGACTTCCTTGAATTCGAAACAGTCGACAGGCGCATCTTCCCAACCGACAGGGTTTACAAATTAAATATTCAAATTGAGGGAGACATGGAGCACGCTATTAAGGTTATCTTCTGAAGAAGATTAACACTCAGTTATGACATTTTATTGGCAGAAAAACATTGCCCACCTGAATTTGTCCTCAGGCTCCCAGAAGGGGAGGATGTCATTTTGCCTTCTTTCTCAGTCCTAGTTCCAGACGTAGTAAAGGAAGCCTATGCTGCTGATTGAGCTTTGGCACAGGTTCCTTAGCTGTATTTCAACCACGTAGGGTGGGATAAAGATTCGCCCCACCATGTAATACTAATTAGATCAACTTCACAAATCCAGCCACATTATCCAACTAAACATGAAGCTAAAGCACCCATGAGAGAGAGTCTCGCACAGCTTGAGTACCAGGGAGTAATAAAACCTTTTTTCTCTGCAATTAATAACCTGTTATTCCCTGTAGCAAAACATGACCATTCATATAGAATAATCCTAGATAATCAGCATTTAAACAGTCACACATAGACAATTACAATCCAAAATGCACACAGCATTTATTAACGATATAGTGGGTAAAAAATATAAAACAACCTTGGATATATTTCCAGTGTTTTTTTCTGCCAAAATCTAGCGACTGAAAGCCGGGATTTAAGTACGTTCAGTGCGCTTGACTCTCAAGGAGGTTTTGTTATTTGCCTCAAGTTTATAAGAACAGCCCTCAGTTGTTCTCTGCCCATGTAACATCAATATTACATGATAATTATCCCAAGGTGTTGTCCTATGTGGATGACAACTATGTTACAAATCATGGCCTGAATGCGCATTTGGCCTGGGTAGTTCACATCATTTTAGGATTCACTGCCTAAGGCTGTAAATTCTATTTTAAGAAAACCAAAAATGCTTTTCTTAGTGTCCTATTACTAGGATACTTTTAGATCTGACAGCCTTAGGGTGGTTTTCCCCCAATGTTTTGCCTGCCTCCCTCTATTTTTCTGATCTAATTTTTGCTGATTTTAGGACTCTACACAGTTTACCACTGCTGATCAGTGCTAAAGTGCTTGTGCTCTCTCCCCTAAACATTGGTCATACCCAATTGGCATATTTAATTTACCTATAAGTCTCTAGTGAAGTGCACTAGATGTGCCCAGGGCCTATAAATTAAATGCTACTAGTAGACCTGCACCACTGATTGTGCCACCCACATAAGTAGCCCCTTAACCATGTCTCTGGTCTGCCATTGTCAGGCCTGTGTGTGTTTCACTGCCACTTTGGCTTGCCATTTAAAACTACTTGCAAAGACTTAAATTCCCCTTTTCTTACACTTAAGTCACCTCTAAGGTAGGCCCTAGGTAGCCCTTAGGGCAGGGTGTTATGTAAATAAAAGGCAGGACATGCACTTATAAGTTTTACATGTCCTGGTAGTGAAAACCCCCAAAGTCACTTTTCACTGCTGTGAAACCTGCGCCTCTCATAGGCCAGCATTAGAGGTTCCCCTATATGCTTTTAAGTGGTGAATTCTGATCTGAGAGGAATAGACTTGTCATATTTAGTATGGTTGGAATGGTAGTGAGAAATCCTACTTACTGGTGAAGTTGGATTCTACATTGGTGTTTTATAAATTCCGCTTTTAGAAAGTAGGCATTTCTCAGCACTTACTGCCATCTGTGCCTTACAGCCTGTCTCCAGTCCACTCTTGGTCTTTGCTAGTTGACAGCCCCCCTTCTGAATTTCACCCAGACAGCCATAAACACAGGATACTCAGCTGCATTTGCATCTTTCTACATACAGATAGGTATCCCTGGGCAGGAAGGGTGATGGGGCTCTGTCTTACACTTTAAAGGCCAGAGGCCTGCCCTCACACAAAGGACTGATAACTCCCGATAAGGCACCCGGTAGACAGGGCCGGGTTGAAAGAGGAAGTTGTGGACTTCAAAACCACTCTTTGAAGCTTCCTCCACTTCAAAGGCACTTTTGGGTATATATACTGGGTCTGTGACCCCACCAAATCAGACACTTCTGGAACTACAACTGGACTCTGTCAAAGGGACTGCCTGGCTTCCCAAAGGACTCATCTGAACTGCTTTGCTGGAAAGACTGCTGGCCTGCTTGTTGCCCTCCTGCCTGCTGACCCCTGACTCTACTGGAAGGACTCTACCTTCCTACTCAAGTGCTCTCCAAGGTCTTGGCTTGAGCTTGCCTCCTGTTCTGAGGTCTCAGGGCTATGAAAGAATTCACCAGGGAATAGAAAATCTAGTGTGTTGGAAAATCCACGCACTGCCTGGAAAATTTGATGCAACACCTCCGCGATCGATGCAGCGCCTGTCTCGCAGCTGAATAATCACTGGGTCACCTGCTAGATCGATGCAGTGCCAGGTGCCTCTCCTCAACGTGTTCTGGATTTTCCACACATCATCCCTGGGCATTAAACTATCCCTGCATGGCAGTGAGGAACCAAAGCTGCGCTTCTGGAAACCGATGCATCGCCTTGCACCGTGGGAAGAAACAGTGGATCACCTTTGCCTCGCTGGAAAAATCTACACATCGCTTTACTTTTTGATGCATCTCCTCCTCTGCTGCCCCTCTGGGTCATCATTTTTGATGCATCCCAGGTATTGTGTGTTAAAAGGATACAACCACTGATTCTTAAGGATTCAGACTCAGCTAAACCTTAAAAAAGTGATATCTTTTTTGTGCATATTGGATTTTTGTTGTTTTGGTCTTATTTGATTCAGATAAATAGTATGTATTTTCCTAAGCTGGTGCAGAGTACTTTTTGTAATCTTTTCACTGTTTTACTGTAGTTACTGCACAAATACTTTACACATTGCCTTCAAAAGTAAGCCTGCCTGCGCTGTGCCGAGCTACCAAGGGGTGGGCACAGGATAATTTAGGTTGTGTTGTGACTTACCCTGACTAGGATTGTGGTCCCTACTTGGACAGGGTGCATACATCTGACAACTAGAGACCCAATTGCAAACAGATTTGAATGATTTGATGAGGGCAAGAGCCTAGCCCTGCACTTTCTTGAAAAAATGCGCTGAACTTCAAACTCCAAACACCATTAAGAAACTACAGTCATTACTGTGTTTCTTTAATTTTAGCAGAACTTACATTCCTGACTATGCACAATGCACAAAACATCTTTATGATTTAATTCATCCAGACTTTTCAAGTAAACAGTGAACACCTGAACATACATACATACTCAGAGCATTACAACAAGACATTCTAGAAGCACAACACTTACACACACGTGATAACAAAACAAATTTGGTCATCAGAATAATTCCTGTTGCCATCATGTTCACTTATATTACATTTAATGAGAGTGACACGGTACCCATAGCATACAAATCACATTTGTACTCGAATGCAGAACAACAATTTTCACCAACCGAAAAAAATACTGAATGCTGTACAGATGGCTGTCACTAAGGAGAGGCTTCCTGCCGAAAGGAAACACATTATTGTCATTACCCTGGTACCAGTCCTTGAGGCTGTCACCAAAACCAGTAACCCAAACACAAAAGTATTGCACCCATGTTGGATTCAATGGGTAACCTCCCTGTCTGCCACAGATGTCGATTATGTTTTCAACCCTACACTGCAGACCCAAGAATTCCTTCAATATGAACTTGAGTACCCCATGCCTACTGACACGTTGCCTCTTGATCAACACAAAACAATCATTTACACCAATGGTTCCGCACAACCAGCTTTAGGTACTAAACACCAATACTATGCAGCTTGTGCAGCTGTTAGTGGGGTAATGAGGGATGGTACATTCCACCCTCAACATGCCTACATGCAGACCGCTAGGGAACTGCACAACATAACTTGCAAAGCTTAAGGCTCTAATCTTGGCACTGGAACATATGACTCCTGAACAGTCTACATTGATTGTGTGTGATTCATACTACTGTGTTCAGTCCTACAATGATTACTTACATCATCGGCACCTAATGAGGTACAGAGACTCAAAAGGGAACACCATCAAACATAAAAACTTATGGGGGAGGTTAGCAGATCTTATGGGTAGACTACTGAAAGCTCATGTAGTTCATATAATGGGCCATCAATGTGTAGGAGTACACATTGTAGGAACCACTTTGGCTGATGAAGCTGCCAAGTCTGTAGTAACTATGGCTTCTGTTGCTGCAATTACTCATTTTCATAAGAGACAGGATAATAAGACATTGGCTTCACACATAGAAAGAGGGAAAAACAGTGAGAAATAAAGATATTTCTCCCCGTTGCGTCACTTCTACACCACAGGTGGCATAGGAATCTGACACATTCCCAGACTTGTAAATCTGGGAATGCGTCAGATTCCTTAGCGTTCCAAGGGTGTTGTGTGGAAACACCCACAGCAACTCCCATGGAATGCCCTTTCATGCAGTTTTATGCATGAAAGGCGCCCATATTTACAAGGCTGTGAAAAGCCATACAAGATGCTCCGCTGGCACAGTGTGACCCTAGGGGCTTGGGGCTTGTAAATAAGTCCATTAGTGTCCAATAAACCACTACAATGTGTGTACCTACACCATTGCGGTCCCTTACAACCTGATGGTGCATTCAAATACATCTTAGTTGCTGTATATTCATGTTCTAGATTCCTATGAGCATGGGCACAATGATTGGCTGATGCTCAAACTGTTATTAAAGATTTGCAAGTCTTTATCGGGACATATGCAGTTACAGCATTCCACTCAGACCAGGGCCCTGCCTTTACCTCCAGGGCATTCGGGGACACCATAGGAATGATGGGAGTTCAACTCCGTTACTCCTCACCATACTATGATGAGGGTAATTCAGTAGTGGAGTGGAAGAACTGAGACTTAAAGCAATCCTTAGCAGCAAGGGTATTAGGTTCTGGTCATAGCTGGCTTCATCACCTATATGGGTCCAGAAAGCACTAAATAATCTGCTCAGAAGGTCCTTTAGAGGATGTACCCCTTATGAGGTCTTATTTGGGATACCTATGTATGTCCTAGATCTTGATGGCCTTAGTGAGGTGGCAGCAGAAACACCCTTTGACATAAATGAACTTGTCCCTGTTTTACAGGAAATACAACAATTCAATGATGAAAATTATTCTGCCTAATCCACCACCTTGGGAGTGAGGGATTTGCCAACAACATCTACTGACTGGATTGCTAAAATACGGGATCTAGTACAAGAAAAGATTGCTGTGAAAAAGGAGTTTGGCCCATCATATAGAGTACCAGTTACAGTCCTGGGGATACACAGTACCAGTACTCTCATCCTACCACCACTGCCTGGTTCTAAAGAAAACTGCTTTACTTCATTTGGCAAAGTCAAATTACAACATGTGGCTGATCGTGCACAGTAGACCATAAGGATTCCTGGATAGTTCTCTAGCCTCCCTCACTACCCAATGGGATACACCTCTTGAAGCACTCAACAATGCTTCTGCAGGTACCAGTGCTGCAATTGTCTCCCTGAGCTTGGGAGGGTGGAGAATGAGCTTTTGTTGTTTCCTGTCACCACTTCACCAACAAAAAGCGTCCAAAATGAAGATATCTACCATTCCAATTCAACACAAACAGATGATATAGTTTATTGCGAACCACCAACATTGGGTCCACCTAACAGTTCTGTTCCGGCTCCTGTTTTTGCACAGCCTGCTTCTGGTTATTTTGCAGACATTAGTGACTTTTGTTCAAATTCTTCTGCACCTGCAACTGCACCTGTCTCAAGAACACTTAAGGATTACAACTGGTTTAAAAAAATATTTAATTCATCCATGTTATTATCTATGGATACTGCTGATATTGCTTGCCTTCTTGCTTTGGATTGGGTTTGTAACCATTTTCTTTCTATTGATAAATGGTCACTATCTTCCTGAATGCTCTGCTGTTGAACTGGTGGAAGAAGTTTTAATACCTTCCCTTTCTTCCAATAAGGTACGAAGAGACTTGTCCCTTGTGAACATTTCAGCTGTTTTAATTCCCGATGGGATTGTTTGGGATAAAGTACCATCTAATATATTTGGACCAACTGAGGACATTCAAATTCCATATGTCTTCAAAGTTTCTGTGAAGGATGTTATTACACCTGGGGTTGTTTCTGATGACTGGAATGTACAAACACTTGAGTCCATGCAGTCTGAGCTTGAATATTATACTGTCAAAGTGAAGATGTATATATGAACACAGCAAATTATGCTGAAATGTTCTGTTACTATCATTATGGACGTTAGTTTCTGAACCGAGCTAGTACCCGGAGATCAGTTTTTAATCACACAATTGGAGCATTGTTTGACATCTCCAGTGGGAAGTTCCCAAAAATGTGTAGAAAAGTTTGCATATTTTACTGGGCATGATGCTAAGAATGCAGAGTCATATTAATTTAAATTGCTTCCATCTAAAGTGAGAAAGATATTGCCAACCAACACAAAATTAATCTGTTTGTATTCCTTTGTTTACCAGTTGGCTGTCAGTGAGAAGTATGAGTTTTGGAAAAACAGGGTTGATTTGAAGAGTGTATGGGGAACCCGAGATTGGCAAATACATGGCAGGGAAGCTTTCTTTAGAGTGTGTCTTCTTCCTTTAAAAATTATGGGGGTCATTCTGACCCCGGCGGTCATGGACCGCCAGGGCCAGGGTTGGAGGGAGCACCGCCAACAGGCTGGCGGTGCTCCACAGGGTATTCTGACTGCGGCGGTTCAGCCGCGGCCAGAAAGGGAAAACCGGCGGTCTCCCGCCGGTTTTCCGCTGCCCTGTAGAATCCTCCATGGCAGCGCAGCTCGCTGCGCCGCCATGGGGATTCTGACACCCCATACCGCCATCCTGTTCCTGGCGGCAGAGCCGCCAGGAACAGGATGACGGTATGGGGTGTTGTGGGGCCCCTGGGAGCCCCTGCTGTGCCCATGCCAATGGCATGGGCACTGCAGGGGCCCCCGTAAGAGGGCCCCACTTTGTATTTCAGTGTCTGCTTTGCAGACACTGAAATACGCGACGGGTGCCACTGCACCCGTCGCACCTTCCCACTCCGCCGGCTCAATTCTGAGCCGGCGTCCTCGTGGGAAGGCCGTTTTGCACTGGGCTGGCGGGCGGCCTTTTGGCGGTCGCCCGCCAGCCCAGTGCAAAACCCAAAATACCCTCAGCGGTCTTTCGACCGCGGAGTGGTTTTTTGGAGGGGGGAACTCTGGCGGGCGGCCTCCGCCGCCCGCCAGGGTGAGAATCACCCCCTATATCTTTAAATGACACTGTTCAGCAAACAACTTGCCTTGGGTTAGAAAAAATAAAACAGCTGAATGCTCCCAGCATCCCCACACCGGCTAACTTTAACAATTGGCAGACACTTTTAAATGTCACCGAAGAGCAGTTCACTATTTGGGATCAGAATGGTACCTTTAATTCCTCACTTTCGCATCCAGGTAGGTGGTTATTTTGGCCAGTAGACAAAAATGGTTGTCAGACACATTTTGAAAATTCAACATGGGGTTTCAAAGCAAGCCGACTGGACCCTTGTTACGTCACAGCCCAACACTCAGGTATCATTACAACATATAGGGCCTCATTATGATCCTGGCGGTCTTAAGACCGCCAGGGCCATAGTGGCGGTCGGACCACCACCAATATGGCAATCTAACTTCCACAATTATGACCATGGTGGTTGCGCCACGGTCGAACCACCAGCATCGCCACTTCTCCTCCACTGGAGGGGCTGGTGGTGCTGGCAGTGCTGGGGGTCCTAATCCGCCAGGGCAGGGCCCTCTCCACCAGCTTTCACATGGTGGTAGCACTGCCATGTGAAGACTGGTGGAGATGGGTGCAGGGGGCACCCATGGCCAACCCTGTCACGCTTTTCATTGTCTGCTTAGCAAACAGTGAAAGGGGTGACGGGTGCTTGTGCACCCTACGCAGTGCAACATTACCACCGGCTCAATTATGACCCTGTGTCAATGTTGTGGGTTGTTTCCCACTGGCCCAGTGGAACACTCATAGTAGGGGGCCACAGGGAGGGGACCGCATTGGCAGTACCCTGACCATGGGACTTTGGCAGATGGAATTTTCCCTCCACCGAAGTCCTAATTAGGACCATAGTGTGGTTAAACTGTGCCAACAGTGGTTACGTTCATCCACATTAGCAGGTGTCAAAGAACACATTAGTCTCCTTTCAGAAGATGTCGACTTACTAGAAAGCCATGCTCAAAACATTTTTTATATGACAAATATAATGAGATCTGGAAGCTGCTGCATGTTTAAGGTGGCTTGACAAAGAAAACATGGAAAAGGATCTAGCCATTGCCGATAGTGGTATGAACACATTGTCCAACCGCTTTTACATGCTAAATAACATTGTGCCATCTGCAATAGACATCATTCAAAATGATATGTCACTTTTGCATCATCGACAGAGTCAACTTAGGTCCATCATGCGGTGGGTTGGATGTTGCAGGTTCTTAGAAGTGCCCACGTTCCCTGGCAGCATTTTAACTCTACAGAGTTAGTTGCCTCATTTAATTTGAGCGATAACAGCAGATAATGGCTAAGAAGGAAGCGAGTTACATCATGCTTAACATTGAGAAATTGGAGAAGTTGCCTTTTACTGTAGTGGAAATTCCGTTGAAAGTATGACTAATACATGGTTTGATTAATCCACCCATTTCAACACTTCGATTGGAGCGGTTAGGGGACAGCTGCATCCAAGAGGTGTGGAAGTTACCTTTCGATTATAAATGTTTAGGGAAACAGAGGTCTTTCTTAGCAGAAGTGAATGAAAAAAGTGCTGTTAGTCATTCTATGATTTCTAAGCAGGTGTCCTTGCGCAGCACTTGTAATGTGACTGCAGCAAACCTGGCTTGCTATCTGAATGGTACTTCCATCACTTTGATTCACCCAGCATTTCAGATACTTTCAAATGGAAGTTATGTGATGCTGAATGAGGAAAGTTGTTCTGGGATGAAGCCTGGAAACTGCCTACATGATTTTGGTTTACAAAATTGTAATTTGCTGCGCTCATGTGTTATTTCCTCCCACACAAGAGATAAAAGCATCAGAAATGTGGCCGCACATTGCAACCTCAAATGTAAATTTTGACAAGCTGAGCAAACTAAAGGTGCAATTGTTTCAAAAACATCTGGCTCTGACATCAGCCACAGAGACCTATGACCTCCAACTAGCAAGGTCATCAGCAGGGATACAGTCCTTATTAAATAGCAACTTCCCCAATCATTTTGGAGTGTTGGGGAGGAGGATTTTCAATGTGTCTAATACTGTGGGAACTGTGCACTTTTTTAAGGCTGTTGGTTCTGGATTTGTTAGCACCTTCCAGACTGTATTTGGAGTGATACCTTCAGCCACCCATTCACTCTTCTTGAGTGTATTTGCTGGCTTCCTAATAACCTTGGCATTAATTAGCAGTGTCTTACTGTTGCTGTTTCTGATACACAATGGCTGTCCCATCTCAGCAAAGCAGTAAGCAGAGCAATGGAGCTCCCACCAGCCCACCTGTGTTGTTATCACATGATGCAGTACTTCGAAGTTTCACTTGTGAAGGAGCTTGAGCTGAATTGGTCATTGTCGTTTTACTGATACTGCCCTGTGTGCATCCAATTATCCATTGTTTGTGGTGCTTCTTCGAGTGTGCACCCAAGGTGTGTCTTATTGCTGTGCAGCCTGTGTCTTCTTTGGACAAGACTCTGTTAATGTTCTCGTTGAGGGTTCATTCACGAACATGCCCATTGAGACTATGGTTGATAAGTGAGGCATCTAATGAGCCTCCACTTATGGATTTCTTGGCTCCTTTTACATCTGGCACAGTGAGGAATGTGGCCCCTCACCCGGTCCTAAGGCTGAGGCATCTGCACACATATGCTCCGTGGATCCTTCAACCAACATGCTGGTCAAGTTACCCCCTGCCAAAGTGCAGTCCTTCCTGGCTTCTATCCTCATTGATGACATTGGAGATTTCCTGCAGGACCATAAGTATTTCTGAAATTCGACCATTGGCATTTTTGTTTCAATTACTAAATAGCCCTTTAATTTGGTCTGCCTGTTGGCCTGCCTTACCTGTCAACTTCGACATTTGTATCTTTCTATGTACATTATAATCTGCTTTTAGATCTTTAGTTTTAGAGTATTATAGTTTTAGGTCTTGAGCTTGTACTCTAGTCCCGACAATGGAGAGGGTGTTGTGGGTTCATTTTCACACCTTACTTGGGCACGTATATCTTAGCTTGGCTTATGCCTGTGTCTTTTTACCTAGATATATGCTCTGATTTCATTTATTCATTTTAGTTCAGCTTGTTTTTCAGCAGGGATGTTTTATTTTTCTAATCAGCTGTATTTCTGTGAAAGCGTTGCTAATATTTTTATGAATGACATTTCCTTATGTACTTCTGCCCAAGGCTGACAAGAACAGTACATGATAATCTATCTAGTGTTGTCACCACAATAGTGCATAAACAGTCTGACACCTAGGCACATGGTCATGTGAGCCCAATTTCACAGAACATAAACATGTTTGCTTATAAAAAAGATCATACAGGCCAGGGAAGGGTAGGGAGGTCATTCCGGCCGGACACCCATCCATGCTTTATGCCATTTCACTGCTGACTTCCGCCTTTGCCCTACAGCCAGCCAAGGAGATGGGGGGCAGACCCCTGTTCTCAGGTAATGGGAGTGGGTGCTACTGTCATGGACTAAGTATGGGCAGATTTGGCTATCACTGCTATGCTCTCACTAGAAGTTAGGGGTGAGGTAGGATTCCTAAGTACATGTTATTCCAATATGCTTTGGTTGTTTCTTTTCTTTTCATTGATCATTACAATTCTAATCTTGCTTAGTCTTATTGCCCTAATAATTGCAGCTCATATATTTTAACTTAGAATGCAGTCTTTTAAATAAATGTATTGAAAACCATCCTACATCTTTACTTTGGCCTACATGTGTGTGTGAGACCTTTGCTAAGGAGAGAAAGGGGTGAAATTTGTCAACCGTGACTTCCCGTAGAGGTCATGCATCAGGTGCCACAAATCACTTTTACTTTCTATTTTCGGGTGAGGCGCTAGTAGCTAACCGAAAGGAATGGACTGAGAGCTGCCAACCGGTGTGGAATTGACTCAGTTAACCCCCAAGCGGTGGTGCTGACATCCCAAATCCAGCAGTCTTGTTCCAATAACGAGCATCTTACGACAGAGCTCCTCAATGTTATCCTCTGAGGCTGACATGTTTTAGATTAATTGGGACCTTTTTAGAACTCACACCAAAATTATCAACAGTTTTTAAGGCCTAACTATCTAGTAACCTTTCCAGATTTCTAAAACAATAAGACTAGGGGACTTACCACAAGGCCCTAACATTTCAGATTAGAAATGTAGAAAAAAATAAAAAAACTGAAAATCATCTAAAGTCAATTGTGGATTCTTTAGAGGAAACACTTATTGGTAGAGTGGTACAGCAAATGCAAAGCCTTGAATTGCACTGCTGTGTCACCAATGTAGGAGGCTGGCTAGCTACAAAGGTGGTCATTATGAACATGGCGGTCTGTTCCGCACCGCCAGTGGTGGCGGTAGAAACTGCCAACAGAGGAGTGGGCCGGACCGCCAAATAATTAACCAAACGAAAGACAGGCATCCACCCACTGCCAGCAGATGAGTGCTGGCAACGACAGCAGAGTCCGCCCACAGGCCGACAGAAAGGCCCAACCCGCCCATCAAATAATGAACCACCAGTCCTCCGGCAGTTCCTGGGCGGGAACCACCGCCATGCAAAGCCAGGTGGAAATTAACCAAATTTTATTGAACACTCACCGGAGGCCCACAGAATGCGCCGAAGCAGA
Organism: Pleurodeles waltl; assembly: GCF_031143425.1. Lineage (NCBI taxonomy): Eukaryota > Metazoa > Chordata > Amphibia > Caudata > Salamandridae > Pleurodeles > Pleurodeles waltl. Next base: position 486,314,370 of record NC_090436.1, read on the forward strand.
CATGGATAGAGAGCTGCAGATCATGCCAGCCCTGCTCCTTGCCATATACCTCCACGACCGAGACCGCCGACGAAGACGACGACGGTAAGTACCGCAATCTATGAAACAAGGGAGGAAAGGGCACAGTCACATACCCACCCACTCCACCCATCCTGCAATGCCCCCCAACCCTTCACAGCAGCACAAGTCATACACACCACAGCAAGAGGTACTTACCCGACACAAGGCTAATCCAACTTGACCATAGTACATACAAATGCCCCACACCCATAAACAATGAAACAAAAGACCAGGGTTCAACAGTGTGCCGCCAAAACACAGGCCACACAGAAATCTTTAATGAAAGCGCACAGAGCCAAATAGTCCAAACAGGGCCAATGGCCAGTCCGTATGGCTACAATTGCCATGGGCCACAATGGACCCAACCTGACTCCCACAAGTGCATGGTACTCCACCTAATGGGGCAACATATGGGCATCCAGGCACCTCACGGAAACGGGGGCAGGGGGTGGGGATGTGCGACGGGAATGGGCCTTGGACTTTTGATTGGAAGGTGGAGGAGGGTGTTTGTCCTTTGAAGGGGGTGGGGGTTGTTTAGATCGGGTGGAGTTAGATGGACTCGGCTCAGTCTGGGCCTTTTTTTATCTGGAGAAGGGGCACGGGAATGTGATGGGGCAGACAGGGGTGGGCTGTGATGTGGAAGGAGTGGAAAGGGCAAGGAGATGGGCACGTTTGGGGACAAGACGGGTTGGGCCAGTGGGTTGGAAGAGGTCAGCACTGGAGAGGAAAAGTTTCTTCGGAGCAATTGGGGTGGTCCTGGATGAGGGCGTGGGAGTGGAGGCAGAGGGTGTGGATGTATGTGGTGAAGGGGTGCGTTTAGTGGGTGCAGGTGACTGGACAGTATGGTTTGGTGGATGTCTGATGGGTGGGTGTCTTGGTGCCTTTGTGTGTTTTGGGAGGAGGGGGGGTGGACACAGTGGGAGAAGACAGACAGCTAGTGTGGATGTATGTTGTGTGGGTGTCTGCAGGTCTGGTGAGTGTGCTGCATGTGTCAGCTACAGTAGTTGTGGTGAGTGCAGGTGTGGTATATGAGGTGCATGTATGGATGTCGGCTATTGTGGTGAGTGCAGGAGGAGGAGCAGCAACAGTGACTGAAGGTGCAGTGCATGAGGTGGGCACACTGGGGGAAGTGGATGTTGTTGTGTGTGCATGTGTCTGTTGGCCATGTGAATGCTTGTGGTGGGAGGTGTGGTGCTTGTGTTTAGGAGTGTGTTTCTTGTGTGTTGATGTGTTTGACTGCATGTCTGAATGTGTGCCTTGGATGGGTGAGGGGAGTTGGGTGCTGGAAGGAGTAGAGGAGGTTGGAGGGGGGACGGAATGGCCAGGGAAACTGGCTGCCGTCCAAGAGGAGGCCAGAGCCTGAAAAGATCTCTGTAGGGCAGACACTGCACCGTGAATGCCATCCAGATAGGCATTTGTCTGCTGCACCTCTGATGCTAGCCCCTGGATGGCATTGACGATGGTTATCTGCCCTACAGACCTGGTTCTCAGGAGGTCAATAGCCTCCTCTGTGAGTGCTGACTGGGGCAGGGGAGGAGGTGCCTGGGGCGAAGGAGACGCCCACCTTTCTGGGTGGGCGGGAACGACCAACTCAGTGGGGAGCAGAAAGAAGGGCGGTGATGGAATGGGGATGGCGGAAGATGTCACGGTAGTGGTGTGGGCACTAGAGTCCACCACCACCGTGGAGCCCCCGTCAGGTCAGAGGAGGTCTCAGAGTCACTACCTCCTGTGGTAGTTTCCTGCCCTGTGGAACTCCCCTCGCCCTCCCACCCACTGGTCCCCTGGGTGTCGGTTGTCTCTGCCTCGGAGGATCCGTGGGCTGCTGCCTCCCCACTTGCCGGTGCCTCAGCTCCCTCGCCAGATGTTGATGCTGTACCAAACCAACACAAGACAACAGAGATGGGGAGACAAAACAGGAGAGACACTTGTAATTAGCTGAATGGAGGTACATAATGGCCAGACATACACCCACCCAGAAGACACACCCAACAGGCAGCACTGTACACTATGCCCATGATCATGCCCCTGACTACTGACCAGAGTACTGCTTTACACCCATCCCCTGGAATACCCAAGGAGGCGACGTATGGGAGACCTGACAAAGACACCCCTACACCCATAGTAGATGAACACCAGTCAAAGCCCCTGCCTCTAAGCAGCATGAACCCTAATGCACACCCAGACATCCTTCCAGACTGAAGTATGTGAAATGAGTACACACCCCCTTGTGACTGCTTTGCAGCCTTCAAGTGCCCATCCAGGTATGGGTACGCCACTGCGGGGATCCGTCGCATGAGGGGGGTCAGAGCCCGACGGGCACCCCTTCCACGTTGGGAGGACTTCCCCAGCTGGGCTTCACTCATCTTACGTGCCCAGCGCTGCAGGTCCTCTCACCTCTTTCTACAGTGGGTGCTCCGCCGGTTGTAGACACCCATTGTCCGCACCACCTTGGCGATAGCATGCCAAAGTGCCCTCTTCTGGTGGGTGCTGACCTAAAAGGGCGACACAGAAATGGAACACAGAGGCACTTGCACGATAGGAACAGCTGGCTAATCGTCCACTATGGGAGGGACAGTACTGTCAGACATACAGGACATACGCACGCAGCATGCCACGCACCATGGCCCATGCAGGCTCAGAGGTGCACACATATGTCCTACCAACAACATCCATTACACACACATAGTGCCCCCCAAACCCAGACTTAACTGTACCTCTGGCCGTCCGTACAGTTTTGCGTACAGGGGCAGAACCCTGTCCACTAGCTTCTCCAGTTCCTCCTGGGTGAAGGCCAGGGACCTTTCCCCTGCAACACAAGGCACACCCATAGCCAGAGGCAGGCCACAGCAGTATACACAGTGGAGTAGCTGTCCGCACGAGATCCGGGAGTCAAGTGATTAAACGATGACGAACACGTGTACGTTCCGCGGCGGTGTGCACCGTCACCGCCGGCGGCGATCATGATACGCCAGGATTCCCCATTGGCATACATGTTAACCAATGAGGGTGTGAACGCCGGTAAACACCGCCTTATGCTGTGACGTCATCCGCTAGCGGTATGAGGTCACTTCCACAACAAAAGGGTAGAATTACAGTGGGCAGACATTTTGCCATGACCTACACATCTAAAATAAATTACTTCTCACAATGCAGGCCCTACTAGCCACATGAAGCACCTAGCCCTCTGTCCATTCAGTATTGTAGCACACATGAAATACTCTGTTCCCTCCTTGTGATGCACATGTATATCTGTCAGGTAGCAGTTATTGTAGAGACACTAAAATGAACAATGCAGTGCACAAATGATGACAAGTGTGCCTATGTATGTGTCTTCAGCACACCTTTTTGAAACCCCTCATAGGTACTGACCCTTGTGGCGAGGAAGGGCACCATTGGTGTACCAATCACTTGTGGATATGAGGACCATGGTGGAGCGTCACATCATAATCACTTACATACTCACAACAATTCAGGAACTTTGTGCTTTACTGGATCCTGCACTAACTCCGGGAAATCGTAATCAGCATGCCATCCCAACTGAAGTGCAGGTGCTCTCCGCACTCTATTTCCTGGCCATGGGCTCATTTCAAGTGACAGTGGGCATGGGTGCTGGATTTTCACAGCCAACGTTTAGAATGGTACTGACAAGATTTCTGAATGCATTTGTACCACATCTGCAGTCCTATGTGAGGTTTCCCCAAAGTTCTGACCTCCCTGCCATCAAGTCTGAATTCTATGCCTTTGCCAACATACCCCATGTTATAGGTGCCATTGATGGCACCCATATACCGATCATCACCCAAGAGTAAGTGAACAGCTGTACAGAAATAAAAAGAACTTTCACTCCATGAACATCCAATTGGTATGTACTGCAGACCATTACATCTCACATGTGAATGCCATGTTCCCAGGTTCAGTCCATGATTCCTTTGTGTTGAGGAACAGGAGTGTGCCACAGAAGATGGAACAACTCCAAGAGGACAGAGGGTGGATCATAGGTAAGTGTGCCTGTCACTAACTGACACATTACAGAGAACCACCCCGTCTGACTAAGGGACATAACAATGACGACTCTGTATTGCACCATTTTCTAGGTGATTCTGGCTATCCAAACGTGCGTTGGCACCTGACACCAGTGAGGAATCCCAGGATGGATGCAGAGAGGAATTACAATGAGGCCAATGGACGTACTAGGAGGGTGATAGAGCAAACTATAGGTCTCCTGAAGGCTAGATTTTGTTGTCTACATTTCTCTGGGGGTTCCCTTCCCTATGGGCCTGATAAGGTGTGTAGAATAGTGGTGGCCTGCTGCATGCTGCACAACGTGGCAGTGAGACATTCTATCCCCCTCTTGGAGGTGGAGGGTGCTGTAGGTCCTGATGAGCTACCTCAGAGAGGTAAGGAGAGTGATGGTGATGATGAGGAAGGGGAAGATGTCAATTCCAGGAACCAACTGATACAACTCTACTTCCAGTAAATGTGTGGGACTTGGGCCAGACATTGGGGTTTGTGACAAATACTGTCAGAGTGCTCAGTCATATGGGGGGTTGGTAATGATAGGCGAAACATGGCCCACTTCTGCATGGTACAGATTGAAATTATATGCATTTCCCCATTGCCACCATTTAGGCACACAGGACTCCCTTCATGCACAGATTTGACAATAAAGTAGTTCTCTGCGAGTTGCATCATTACCTCACTTTGTTCACAATTTAAAACAGGGGACAGTCTTACAGGTGTGATATGTGTTTTATTGGTAGAAGAGAGTGAATAGTGCTATTTACAGTGACAGCAATTCGTAAGGGGGGTGTCCTCAAGACCAACATGGTGGCAGGCTTGTTGGTAGTATTGATGGGTCCATCTTGTCTTACAGTAGTTCATATTGCCTCTTAGCAATGTGTGGGTGGTTATTGGGTTGGATGGTTGCTGTGCATATTGTTGCTGAGTTACTTTTTGAAGGGGGCCTTGTTCTTAGCTGGGGTTCCAGTGCCATATCTTGGCCTGAGAGTCCGTTTGGGTACCTGCTGTTGATCTTCAGGGGATGACATGGTAGGCCCTTGGGTTTCATGTGAGGGTAGTTCCTGGGATGTTTCTGCTGATGGGGTACTCTGATGCTGGTTGTCCAGTGCTCTTGTGGGGCCTCTTGGCCTGTGTGGGTGTCAGACTGGTTTTTGACCAGCTTCAGCACTGCTCCTGCTATGGTGGCCACTGTGGCATTGTGCTCTTTCCACTGCTCCATGGCCTGTTGGTGGTGTTCCTGCTGCATCCTCTGACTGTACTCCAGGGTGGGCAAAATCTGTGCCAACCTATCATGGGTATGCTGGTAGGCCCCCAATACCTCAGATATCACATCCTGGGCTGCTGCATCCATCCTGTGGCCTCCCCCCTGGCCCACTTCCACCCTTGCACTTGCCCTAGCCCCCTGTGCCTGTGTCTCCTGCACAGGTCTGGCAGTACCACTTGTACTGGGGCACTCGCCTTCCTGCATGTTGGGAGTGGGAGACTGTGGCCTCTGTACCTGTGTTCCACCAGTCTGTGGCCTGGATACACTGGTGTGGGAATGCTGGTCTTGACTGGGAGGTAGGGGTGACAGTGGTTTCCTGGGTGGAGCTGCTGCATGGTGAGAGTCCAGGACTGTGTGAGGGGCCTGCCTGCTCATCAGTGTCCAGGGATCCTTCACCAGTGTCCTGTGAGGTGCCTCTGTCTCCCTGGGGGGCACTGGCACTCCTTGTCCCGTCCGTTAGGGTTGCATGGGTGGTGGTGGCTGTTGGGGGACATAGACATGTCAGTTACAGCTGCATTAATGTTTGAGGTGAACAGGACTGGGCTATTTTGTGCTGGTGTTACTTTCAGTGGCCTTCCAGGGTGCCTTTGTGAGGTTGACATTTCATTTAGCACCAGTGTGGGGCTGCATTGTGGTGGGGGTGTCGTTCCATTTTGGGTTTGTGCAGGGTTAGGTGACCGTGCACAGGGGGAGGGATGTGGGCCTGTTAGTGGTAACGTAGGGGTGTGTGGATGTAGTGGCTGATGCCTGGGTGGGGTGTTGGTCCTGGTGGGTGGGGTGGGGTGGTGCATGCATTACAGGTATGGTATATATGGGGTATATGTTGATGACTTACCCGAGTCCATTCCTCTAGTGAGTCCAGTGAGTCCCTCAGGGTGCAGGATGGCCAGTACCTTTTCCTCCCAGTCTGTGTATTCTGGTGGTGTTGGTGGCGGTCCTCCCCAGTCTTCTGCACTGTGATGTGGTGCCTTGATGCCATGCCCCTGACCTTTCCCCGCTGGTCGTTCCATCTCTTCCGGATATCGTCCCTGGTGCATGGATGGTGTCCCACTGCATTGACCCTGTTCACAATGGTCTGCCACAGCTCCATCTTCCTTGCGATGGGTGTGTTCTGCACCTCGGCCCAAATATTTGTGGCTCCACCTTCAAGATCTCGTCCACCATGGTCCTTAACTCCCTTTCGATGAAGCGTGGATGTTTTGGGGGGTGACATGGTGAGTGTGGTGAATGGTGTCAGGGCTGGGAACGAGGTGAGGGTGCTCTGCTGTGGGTCGGTGTGCGTCTCCTGTATGCTGGCGTTCGCTGTCTGCCTCTGGTGTTCTCCGTCTTCTTGGCCCGGTTTCGTTGCAAAGGATTGTGGGGTGTATCTGGGGGTGTTTTATGGGGTTCTGGATGTGTGTCAGGTGTGTGGGTCATACACCTATCCAATGTGTGCACTTCTTGCTGTTGAGTCTACTTGTCGCCTGTGGCGGACGCAGCCGCCAATGGTCGTCCGGCCTCCACTGTCCTGCAAGGTGATTTGTGCATCATTATTTGGAGGGCGGGATGTGGGTGTGCTTGGTGGTGGCAGGATAGGGAGGTCTGGGATTCCCGCCAACAGGGTCATGGTGGGGAGTGGTGGTCTGGTGATTTTTGGCGGGGTTCAGATTTTCGTTCATTATATGGCGAGTTTCCATTCACTGCCAACAGCGGGATTCAGTTCACTGCCACCATGGTGGTCGGCGGTGTTTCCCGCCATGTTCATAATGACCACCATAGTGTACCAATGTAAGGGGGCACTATGCAGATAGTCTAGGACGTTCCTTATTGGCTTACATGGGTTAAAATAATAACCCTAAAAGCTCTCTTTTGTGGTAGTGTGGGTGAGTAGTTAGGCTTTTTAGAGGACAGAGCTAAGCATTTATTGCACACACAGAGCCAGTAAGCAAGACAAAATCTCAATGAAGAAACACCAATTTATAAAAATAACACTTAGGGGGTCATTCCAACCCTGGCGGTCGGTGTTAAAGCGGCGGCCAACCCGCCAACAGGTTAAAAAAATGGAATTCTGGCCCTGGCGGGAACCGCCAACAGAGACCGTCACTTTAACACTCCGACCGCCACGGCGGGACAAACAAACAGCGCAGCGGTGACCGCCAACAGACAGGCTGGAGACAATGTACCGCCCACCCTATCACAACCCACCAATCCACCACCTTTTCCGGGGCGGTAGCCCCGACGATAAAAACACGACGGAAACAGACATTACGAACGGAAAACGCTCACCTCTACACACTCCACGAGGAATCCGGACAGCATGGAACCCGAACTACACATCCTACCAGCTATTGTCTTCCTGCTCCTCTACCAGGAGCACGAACGCCGCCGCAGAAGACAACGGTGAGTACTGCACCTACGACACAGGGGAGGCAAAAATTACGGGGACACACATACGCGACACACCCACCCTCACCCTCACCCACAACTACATACACATCAATGCAGAGCAACAACTCAAAGTGACACCCCCAAACCCTCCGGAAGAATGCAAAGACAAAAATAAATGATCCTGAAATTTGAAGTATATTGTACGGCTAAGTAAAAAAATATATCAAACATCTCTAACTATATATACATATGTAAATTGTCCAGTCCAAATTGGGTATCAGCCTTTGTTCGTGGGCCAATGGGCCGAAACACATGGGCAAAGCCCACACACGATACCCGGCTCCAATGGAGAGAACACTGCAGGGGCATCAGATAGCAAAACTACAGGCACCTCAGGGGGAAGGGAAGGGGGGGCACCTCAGCCAGATGAGTGCACAACGCCAGATCCACGAGGGGCCTCCCTGGCCACTGTTCAATCCTGGGGAGTGCAAAGCCACAGTCTCACAAGTCTCTACAGTGGGTGGATTGCCCACTGTGCCATCCTGGGGAGTGCAAAGCCACAGTCTCACAAGTCTCTACAGTGGGTGGGTTGCCCACTGTGCCATCCTGGGGAGTGCAAAGCCACAGTCTCACAAGTCTCTACAGTGGGTGGATTGCCCACTGTGCCATCCTGGGGAGTGCAAAGCCACAGTCTCACAAGTCTCTACAGTGGGTGGATTGCCCACTGTGCCATCCTGGGGAGTGCAAAGCCACAGTCTCACAAGTGGATTACAGACTCCACTGGTTCTGGAGGAGGCATGGTGCCCAGAGTCCTTCGTGCAGCCCTGCCTGACACAGTTGCGGGCCTGCCCCTTCTGCCAATGGGCCAGCGGTGCTTGAGACGGCGGTGCCCAGCGGAGCGGTGCTTAAGTTGAAGGGCCCAGCGGGGCGGTGCTTGAGACGGCGGTGCCCAGCGGAGCAGTGCTTGAGTTGAAGGGCACAGCGGAGCGGTGCTTGAGACGGCAGTGTCCAGCGGGGCGGTGCTTGAGACGGCGGTGCCCAGCGGAGCGGTGCTTGAGTTGAAGGGCCCAGCGGGGCGGTGCTTGAGACGGCGGTGCCCAGCGGAGCGGTGCTTGTGTTGATGGGCCCAGCGGAGCGGTGCTTGAGACGGCGGTGCCCAGCGGGGCAGTGCTTGAGACGGCGGTGCCCAGCGGAGTGGTGCTTGGGTTGAAGGGCCCAGCGGAGCGGTGCTTGAGTTGAAGGGCCCAGCGGAGCAGTTCTTGACTTGAAGGGCCCTGTTCAGCGGTTCTTGACTTGAAGGGCCCTGTTCAGCGGTGCTTGAGATGGCGGTGCCCTGTTCAGCGGTGCTTGAGATGGCGGTGCCCTGTTCAGCGGTGCTTGCCTTGGCAGTCCTTGCCATGTTCAGCGTTGCTTGAGTTGGCGCTCCTTCATTGACCAGCTGGGCTGTGGTTGGCGCTCCTTCATTGCCCAGCTGGGCTGTGGCTGGCGGGGCCCTCCTGGGCAGCTGGGCTGTGGCTGGCGGGGCCCTCCTGGGCAGCTGGGCTGGGGCTGGCGGGGCCCTCCTGGGCAGCTTGGCTGGGGCTGGCGGGGCCCTCCTGGGCAGCTTGGCTGGGGCTGGCGGGGCCCTCCTGGGCAGCTCGCCTGCTGCCGGACTTGTCGGGCGTGCTGCCCTTGCCACCCTTCCCTGCTCGTCTGTGGCCCTTTCCTCCCTTTGCCGGTGTGCTAGGTGGCACCCCACTCCCTGACGGTGCCAGGGTAGTGCTTGTGGAGCCTGCTGTCTTTGGCCTCTCGCGCCGGGCACTGGCTTTATTTGCTTTTTTTGCAGGGGGTGGGCTGGCCGTCTCTTTACTCCCAGCCGAAGTAGCTGGGCTTGAAGGTGGTGGACTCCAAAATCCTTGGACTATTTTCTTAGTAGGTCCAGGTTTTGTGGTGGCTGAGGTGCTGATTGGAGCCTTATGAGATGGAGGGGGGGTCAGTTGATGGAAAGAGGTCAAGGTTGGAAAGGAAAATCAATTTAGTAAGACAGGGACGGGTAGTTGTAGTGGGTATGGGAGTGGAGGAAGAGGATGTGGTTGTAGGAGAGTGAAGTCTGGTGTCTTTGGGTGCAGGTGCTTGTGCTGGAGGCTGTCGTGAGGTGGATGGCTGTTGGGTGGTTGGCTGCCTGCGTTTGTGTGGTTTGGAAGAGGGGGTGACAGACACACTGGGAGAGGACACAGAGGACGTGTAAATGGTAGTGGGGGTGGTGACTGCACGTGTGCAGAGTGTTCTGGTGGGTGTGATGGTGATGGACGTAGTGGCTGAAGATGTTGTGCATGCAAGTGTGAGTGGAGAAGTCACAGGGAGGGAGGAGGGAGACGAGGAGGAGGGGGACACAGAGGAGGCAGTGGCTGTTGGCATGTCTGCATGTGGATGTTGCTTGGGTGAATGCTTGTGTGATGTGTGGTGCTTATGTCTGGATGAGCTTCTCTTGGGTGTTGAGGTGTGTGCAGGCTGGTCTGATGGTGTGTCTGGGATAGGCAGAGGTACAGGGGAGTGGGACTGGGTTGAGGAAGTTTGAGGAGGGAGGCAGGAGACAGGGACAATGGCTGCCATCAGTGCTGAGGCCAGAGCGTTGAACGATCGCTGATGGGCAGCCTGACCCGAATGAATGCCCTCCAGGTATGCATTACTCCGGTGTACCTCCCTTTCTACACCCTGGATGGCATTCAAAAGGGTAGACTGCCCAACAATGATGGTCCTCAGGAGGTCAATGACCTCCTCACTGAGGGCAGCAGGGGTAACTGGGGCAGGACCTGAGGTGCCTGGGGCGAAGGAGATGCCCACCTTCCTGGGTGAGCGGCCACAGGGCGAAGGCTGAGGGGCTGCTGGGAGGGCAGAGCTGGCGCGCTGGGTGGCGGCTGTACCTGTTGTTGCGGTGGGCACGGATGTTGCCGCCACCACAAGGGAGCGCCCTTCCGAGGACGTGTCTGTGTCGCTGGTGTCACCACGTGTCCCCGCTGTGGAGCTCCCCTCGCCCTCCGTCTCACTGGGGAAATCAGAGTCAGTTGCATGGCCCTCTATGGCCATGTGAGATGCAGCTCCCTCGTGCTCCGATGCCACTTCTCCTCCGCCTGATGATGCTAATGCACACATGAACAGGAAGACCACAAAAAAGGGGAGGGGGAGAAAGAAAGACATGTTGAGTGCATGGATTACCGCTACCGTTGGCGGAGAGGACAGACACAGAATCCCCCTGCACTACGCCGCGCACTTGGGGTACACTACTCAATCCGTGGGACATGGCCTACAAGCCTATGGACGACTACTCCACACATAGGTGACAGAGGGCCATGATTAGCTGTACTAGGCAACCTACAGAGGTGGGGGACGGGGGTACAGGGCCATTCCTAATGGGGGGCCTAGCCTACAGAAAACGCCCTGGCCTAGGGATACCCACAGCCCTACTCCCCCACCCAGACACCTCCAATGTGCGCAAAATCAGCAGAATGTGCTTGTACTCACCCCCTTGTGTCTGCTGTGATGTCCTCACGCGCCCATCCAAATCGGGGTAGGCCACCGCCAGGATCCGGGACATCAGGGGGGTCAAAGCACGACTGGCACCCCTCCTACGTTGGGAGGCCATCCCCAGCAGAGCCTCCGCGGTCTTCCTGCTCCCGCGGCGGATGTCCTCCCACCTCTTCCGGCAGTCGGTGCCCCGTCTGTTGTGGACCCCCAGGGTCCGGACGTCCTTGGCGATGGCACGCCAAATGTCGATTTTCTGATGGGCGCTGACCTATGTGACATGTGCAGGGGGAGAAAATGAAACAGACATCACCTTCTGCATGCTCGATGTGAGTGGCCCCCCATCCCCACCCTTGCCATGTGGCACATGCTCTCATCTTTCGTTTGATGCATGCCTCATTCGCTCCCCTCCCCACCATCTTTCATTCACCCCACTCAACCCAGGCATTGGCCACAAACCATGGTCCCAGTGTACTTACCTTTTGGTCTGGAGGACCGTAGAGTAGCGCATACTGGGGGAGGACCCCATCCACGAGTTTCTCCAATTCTTCAGAAGTGAGGGCAGGGGCCCTTTCCCCAGTCGCAGCAGCCATTGTCTCTTCCAGACCTAGGTCACAGCAGCACTTGCAGTATAGGTCCTCTCCTGTGGATGATCAGGTATCGAGTGATTAAGCAGATAGAAAATGGCGGTCACGCCCGCGGCGGTGCGTACCGCGGCGGTGCGTACCGTGACCGCCGGCGCACATCCTCATTGGCTCCTGAAACCCATATGGTTCAATGTTAACCAATGCAGCTTTGTGCCGCGGTCTTCGACCGCCTACCGCCACGGTGTGCCACGCCAGCGCATTGACCTCACATCCCACTGTCGCACTTCACAGGTCAGGCAGCCGCCATTTCAAGGGCCCCCATATCTTAATTTCTACTGCGTCACACATACCTAGGCCTTGCATTACACTCATACAAGCCATTCAATGCATTGAGAATCGTGTACTGTGCAAGCTGTGGGAAAGTACCTGTGGGTTGATTGACTCTGTGCTCCATGTTGTCCTTCCTAGGCACCGTCCGCTGGGACTTGCGAGGAGATGGAGGAATCTTCCCGTGTACAGACCGCTGGTGGACCTGTCGACAATGGAAGAAAGACATGTCATACTGACATACAGGCTTGACAGAGCCACTATACAGGAACTGTGTGCCCAGCTGGAGCCAGACCTTATGTCACCCATCCGCCAACCCACAGGGATCCCCCCTCTAGTGCAGGTGCTGTCAGTACTCCATTTTTTGGCAAGTGGGTCATTTCAAACAACAGTGGCCATTTCATCAGGGATGTCTCAGCCTATGTTTTCCAAGGTGTTGTCCAGAGTGTTGTCTGCCCTGCTCAAACACATGCGGAGCTACATCGTTTTCCCTGAGGTGGGGGATTTGCCTACAGTGAAGGGTGACTTCTATGCCCTTGGACATATCCCCAACATCACAGGTGCCATTGATGGGACCCATGTGGCTTTGGTACCCCCCAGAGGAAGTGAACAGGTGTACAGGAACAGGAAAAGTTATCATTCCATGAATGTCCAGGTGGTCTGTTTGGCTGACCAGTACATCTCCCATTTAAATGCCAAGTTCCCTGGGTCAGTGCATGACGCGTACATCATGCGAAATAGCAGCATCCCTTACGTGATGGGACTACTTCAGAGACACCGTGTGTGGCTAATTGGTGACTCTGGTTACCCCAACCTGTCCTGGCCACTGACCCCAGTGAGGAATCCCAGGACCAGGGCAGAGGAACGGTACAATGAGGCCCATGCGCGTACTAGGAGGGTGATCGAGCGGACCTTCGGCCTCCTGAAGGCCAGGTTTAGGTGCCTCCATATGACAGGTGGATCCCTAATGTACTCACCAAAGAAGGTGTGCCATATCATCGTGGCCTGCTGTATGCTTCAC